>NC_053148.1:34396100-34705137 GCF_016808335.1 Panicum virgatum | reverse complement strand
AGGCACTATGATAAGCTTTGTCTCTCCATTCTTCCAATTCCGAGATTTGACGCTTTCGGTATTCTCCGGCTATTTTAAGATCCATGTTCCACTTTCGGATAGCCCAATGCGCTCTGTGCTCCATCTCTACGGGTAAGTGGCAAATTTTCCCATAGACAAGCTGATAGGGTGACATTCCAATGGGTGTCTTGTATGCTGTACAGTATGCCCACAGTGCATCCAGTAATTTCAGCTTCCATCCCCTCCCCATCTCATTCGCGGTCTTCTGCAGAATAATCTCATGGAACATCTTACGGGCATGCTTTGCATCAGCGGCTCTGCATGGCATGGCTTCGACCCATTTGGAGACGTAATCTACGGCAACCAGAATATACTCGCATCCTTGGGATCTTACAAAAGGTCCCATGTAATCAATACCCCAGACATCAAAAAGTTCGACCTGAATATTGTAGTTCAGGGGCATTGAATCGCGAGCTGTGATCCCTCCATGCCTCTGGCAGTTTGAACAACTGCGGATGAAGATCTTTGTATCTTCATACATAGATGGCCAATAGAAACCACTCTGCCAGATTTTCGCTTGGGTGCGAAATACAACATAGCGACCTCCATATGGTGCCGCATGGCATTTCTCTATGATCTTTTGTCCTTCTGCCGTGGGTACACAATGTCCAAGTAACCCATCTGCACAGACTCGGTACAGATATGGTGCATCCCATAGGTGGCGTCTACTCTCATGCACTAACTTCTTTTTGCTTTCCCCTGGGGGTATGTACCCGAAACCATGAAGTTTACGATATTCGCATACCAGGGGTGCGAAGCTGTTACCTTGAGAAGCATATCATCCCGTAGGAAGTTATTTATCGGTGGGTCTTGGGTATTCGTATTGGTCATACGCGGTAAATGACCCGCCACTGAATTCTCTACTCCTTTCTTATCTTTAATTTCCAAATCAAACTCTTGGAGTAGAAGAATCCATCTGGTCAACCTCGGTTTAGCATCCTTTTTAGTGAAGAGGTACTTGAGTGCGGCATGGTTTGTATAGACGATGACCTTGGTACCCACTAAATAGGATCTAAACTTGTCGATAGCGAAGACAACTGCTAGGAGCTCCAGTAAGTGTCTTGCTTGCGTACGCGATCGCGTGATGCTTCTTATCCTTGGTTTGACCAAGTACGGCCCCCACCGCATAATCACTAGCATCACACATAATCTCGAACGGGAGCTTCCAATCTGGGGGTTGAATGATTGGAGCTGAGATGAGTGCCTTTGTGAGTGTCTCAAAGGCTTTATGGCACTCATCTGTGAATTGGAAAGGGGCATCCTTAGCTAGGAGACTTGTGAGGGGTGTAGCAATCTGGGAGAAGTTTGTGATGAACCTTTGATAGAATCCAGCATGGCCAAGGAAGCTTCTGATTCCTTTCACATTGATGGGAGGTGAAAGTTGTTCAGTGACTTCCATCTTCGCCTTATCCACCTCTATCCCTCTTTTGGACACTAAGTGTCCTAAAACGATGCCTTCACAGACCATGAACTGACATTTCTCCCAGTTGAGGATCAGGTCCTTTTCTTGGCATCTCTGCAAGACTCTATCTAAGTTTTCTAGACAATGATCGAAGGTCGTCCCATAGACCGAGAAGTCGTCCATGAAAATTCCATAATTTCTTCGATCATGTCAGAGAAAATGGACATCATGCATCTTTGGAATGACGCGGGTACGTTACATAACCCAAACGACATTCGTCGGTAGGCATATGTTCCATAGGGGCATGTGAACGTGGTCTTGCTCTGATCTTCGGGATGGATGGGTATTTGATGGTAACCAGAATAACCATCAAGGAAACAGAAGTAGGAGTGCTTCGCCAACCGCTCCAACATCTCATCGATGAAAGGTAGTGGGAAGTCATCCTTCTTAGTGGCCTTGTTGAGTTTCCTGTAATCTATACACATCCTCCATCCCGTGACGGTTCGTTGGGGAATTAGCTCGTTCTTGCTATTTTCCACCACCGTCATGCCTCCTTTCTTGGGCACAACTTGGACTGGGCTTACCCACTCACTATGCAGAACATGATAGATAATTCCGGCATCTAGGAGTTTAAGAACCTCTTTCTTTATCACCTCCCTCATAGCATTGTTCAACCTTCTTTGGGGTTCCCTAGAAGGTGCTATTGCTGGATCCAATGGGATTCGGTGGGTGCAGAGGGCAGGACTGATGCCCTTGAGGTTTTGTAGGGTATAGCCTAAGACCGATCGATGCTTCTCTAAAACAGCGATGAGCTTATTTGTCTCCCCTTCTGAGAGTTTGTCGCTGATGATCACGGGAGACTCTACATCACAATTTAGAAAGGCGTATCTAAGCCCTGAAGGTAAAGGCTTTAGCTCAATCGGAGTTTGTGATGGCTTCTCAGTTGCGAGTAGTTCAGAAGTTTCACCGGATTCTTCTTCTGCATCGCTGACTTCTTCCGGCATTTCCTCGATATCCTCCTCTAGGCCCAAGTCAAAAAACTCGAAGGTGGAAGTGGCCATTATTTCCTCGATCGGCTCTGGAATAGGGAGATCCTCCACTGAGCATGTCAATGCTCGATCCATGGGGATGTGGAACATGTCCTTCCCTAACTTGATGTTTAAACATCCGTCCTTAGGAACATCCAAAAAGAGAGCTTTAAGGGGATGTCCTATCAAGAAGTCGAAGTTGAGATCTTCGAAGATATGGAAGTTCAGACGGATTTTAACATCAGTGTGCCATAATGGCACATCAGTAATTATCCCGTAGCTACTTGTAAGAGAACCTGAAGATCTCTTGAGCTGTCTGTCTATCGGAGTGAGTTTGTAATTGCCTAGAAAAGCTAAGGCAAACTCATCTGACATGAGATTAGCTCCGACAGTGGGACTATAGAGAGCGTCCACATATTGATTTTGGAGACGGCAACGAAATGATGTGGAGGGAGAGTTTAGATAAATTGGAGATACGGATGACTCTCCTTCCTGCAGCCATTTGTTGCCGATCAATGTTGTCAACTCTTGAACTGTCTCCTAAAGAAAATTCTCCTCTAAGGGATCCGTAGGAGTGACAGGGCTTGGTGGTCACTTTTAGCAGAAGTATCTTGAGGTGTTGCCGAAATCTTCAAAGACATCTGGCTCGATACTTCGGAGAAATTCTGGAGGTAGAGGGTCTTCTTCCTCTAATGTTTCGGATTTATGTTCAGGGGCGGTCTCATAGATCGAATCTACTGATGGGCTTTCAGAGCATTCCGATTCGATTTCTAAAGGCTCCGCTTGACGCATCTCGGGCTCTGTGGGGACTAGTTCGTGGATACAAACGAAAGAGGTTCTGTCCAAGATTTTGTCGAGGACTTCCCTACTTTCAGTTGGGGTAAGATGAGCGAAAGATCGTCCAGAGGTAAGATCAAGATGGTGTGCAGACTCCTTGTCAAGACCAGCATAAAAATGCTGGAGCAATAAATGCTCGGGTAATGACAAGTCTGGGCCTGTTTTTACCAATAAGATAAATCTAGCCCAAGCTACACCGATTGATTCCTTATCATTCTGACGGAAAGTTAAAATTTATGTTCGTAAGGCGCATATTCGTGAAAGCAGAAAGAATGCAGAACATAATCTGTCCCGAAGTTCAATCCAACTTCCATTCACACCGCCTACGACACGAATGTACCATTGCTTTGCTTCTCCCGAAAGGGAAAAAGGAAACAATTTCCATTTAAGAGTTTCGTGTGTCAAGCCCAAAATTTTCTTGCATGAACATACTTGCTCGAACTCACGCAGATGATGGTAGGGATTTTCACAATCCCTTCCTGAAAAGGAATTTTCCTAAACAAAGGCTATGTAGCCTGAGTCGAATTCATAGCTAGTAGAAAGAATTGGGTCAGTAGAGGGTGCTGGCTCGTAGAACTCGCTCTTGGGTGAAGAGAGCTGTAAAAGGGATAGCTGCTCCATGGGTAGCAGGGGTTGAGGTAGAATCAAGTAAAAAGAAAAAAAGAGATACGAGGACGACTGAGTCCGTAGATAATATAGCTACCGTTCCCCGGCAACGGTGCCAGAAAGCTTTTTGGTATTTTGCAACGTCACGAATAAAATCCGCAAGCGCACGGATACCGTTGTAGCTTACACCCAAGAGTATTCCAGGGTATCATATCCACTGGAGAACGTGAGTACGCTATCTACAGGTTCAGGCTCATCCAAGGACACATGCGTCGGTATGGAGAAGACAGAAGAGAGAACTTTCTATATATAGAATCTATGCCTAGAAGAAGAGATCACGTCGCCGTTATACTTCGAGCTAAAGGTATCGACCGATTTATGCAAACCGGTAGTTCCAATATGTTCTCTATCTGATACATGGAGGATTACTAAAAGGCTCGAACAGGGCTGTCACCACCTACCGGCTACCTCTACAAACCATGAGACTATCAGACAACTGAGTGGTATAGTCCAGCCTAGACACCACGTCTACGCCTTTCCCTACTAACCTTAGCCCTGGCCAAGACTACACTTTTCTATCCGGGGTCTTAAGCTAAGATCAAATGCTACTCGCTAGCATACACATCAACTAATATAAGGCAGAGATGATAACTTGTGATCTAAACTCTAATTCCAAATAAACAAACAAAGAAAGTCTCGAACACTTACAACCGAATAAGTATCCGTCGAGGTACAAGAGGAGAAGAGCGCCGACAGACCCGGAACTTCCCCCCAACTCCTCCTCACTCTCCCCCTCTTCTTCTACACCTCCTAGTCTACCTAAGCATCTAGGATGAAGGCCTCAAGCTCCAAGGGAGAAAGGTGAGTTGAGAGGGTGTGATGTGTGTGTGTGTGTCCATTCCTCTACCCCCTCCCCTTGTATTTATAGGAGGGAGCCATGAGCTGAAGCTCCTGGAACCGACTTAAGCAACCAGCAGGGAGGCGCCATGTGTCGAAGCTGAGGCGGTGGGGTCCATGGGCCTGGTCGGCTGACAAGTAGGTCGGTCGGCCTGCCAGGTGGGCCAACCGCCCCCAGCTTCGTCCAGCAGGCTCTCCTAGGCCTCCTTGTCTTATCCCAGTTGGGCTTGGCCTGTCTTGTGTGGTCTGAACTGGGTTCTTGGGCTACACTTGGTCCATTTGAGCCTGAATCGGTGCTCTGATAATTTCTGCGATTTATGTCGGGCCAAAGTGTGCTTGAAACCTGCAAAATTAGTTCAAAACCACCTGCACACATTCTCAAGCACCATATGTGGAATTTGTTAATAAATAAACCCTATGCTGGTATTTATTCCACTTTGTGGTTCCCTTTTGTGCAGGAGTTGACGGTCAAAATTGGTCGTTAATGACCGTCAACAGTAGTCAGAAGAAAGGAGAAAGAAGCTATCGACAAAAATTCTTTCCCAGTACATATGTTTAAGAAGCATCTCATGGGGTCATGTACTACAGGCAGTAAGAGAATCTAGCACAATTTCAATTAAAATATCCTTTTATGTGCTTTGTAATATAGATAAAGTGCATCTAAAAGAAATTCAAAACTCGTATGCACTTATTTAGGGGGAGATCACTTTACAATTTGTGTCCTCGGGACTAACATTTTCTTCGAATGAATTTGTAGTCTCTCTTGGTGTTGATTATGCTCTTTATGGATCCAATGAGAGTTAATGTGAGTTTATCCTTTCAATGGATCAAATATTGATTGACAAAGCATAATCATGATTACTTGTGCTACATTGAACACTATATCTCATCTTTGAGAGCTAGTGTTGCTTCTAAATTACTTATGCACAAGTTTAAGTGGCTAAGAAGCAAAGGTATGTTTTCTACCCACTTATGTTTTACCTTGAGCATCTAGGCCATATGTTCATGCTATTGTGTGCATTTGTGTGCATCAAGCTCAAGAAATCTTGTCACCTAGATATTTAGCTAAAACCTTCCTATTTGTGACTAAGTGTCAACCTTGTGTAAAACTGTGTAAGGTTTGTGCTAAACTCTATAGTGTGGTGATAGCTTGACTTGTTGCATGCTATGAGTGTTGTAGGATAGATGTTTTGAAAAACTCAACTAGCATGATAGGTTGTGTGTCAAATTTGAAAATATTTGGATCTTGGCCTTCGTGACCGTATCATGCCACTTGTGACTATTGCTCTCATTGATTTCTTGATGGCTAGTCACAAGTAGTGAGATTTTCTCAAATCCATAGATCTTTATCCATATCTCTTTGCTCATCCAAGATCAAATTACAATGGATATATCTTATCTTCCTTGGAAGTAACAAGGAGCTCTCGCTCGAAAATTGTTTTTCATCAAAATACTCCTCATCTAGTTCTCTTACCTCTATTCTGCTCCATGGTCAGCACATAAGGTCAGAGAATATGAATTTTTGAATAGTGCTTAACCATTTGATCAAAGAATTATCATTCTAAAACTTCTTCATGGTCAATTCCCGGATTGTCTGGATTTCAGCCCGGATAATCTGGGCAATACCCGGATACTCCGGAATTTCGCCCGGATAGTCTAGACAATTTTTTTCTGGCACTCTAGGTGCGACCGACCTGACCGGTCCAACCCGGTAACTTCCATTTACCCCCCTCCGTGGGATAAAACTATCGAAACCATTCACTCTTTACACTACTGCCACCGACACCTCTTTCCTCTCATCCTCCCATGCGCCCCCTTCTCCTTCCTCACTCCATTGGAGATTTGAAGCTTCATCACCCAATTTGATTGCTACTTCACGAGTGCTGGGGGTTGGAGGGGCGGATCGGCCGTTGGTGCGGCCGATTTTGAAGTTCTCCACGAGTCCATCTCTCTCCCAAGATATCACATGCTCAAATCACTCGATCTCTTAGCTCCGCGCATAACTTTTCAATTCCTTTGGTCAAGTAGTTCCTGCTAGGCCTAGGAACCACTCTCTAAGAGATCAGCAAGTTTTATGAAGCACATTGATCAGAATCTCAATCTAGGGTTCGGGCGGCAACCCAACCGGTCTGACCGGTCCGCCCGAGCGGTCAGACCGGTCGGTCTGGCCAAAAATAAAAAAATCCTCAAATAAATCTTTCATCTATTCCTAAGAGATGCTAAATGTTGTTCATAGTGATACATAATATTTATCTAGCAATTTTCCTGAACAATGATCATCAAATCCGAGCCATTATGCTGTTCCTGTTAGGGATTGGTCTGACCGGTCCATCGGACCAGTCTGACCGATCTATGCCTGACAGAACAACAATCTAATGCATTTCAATCTATTTCTATCCAGATCTTTGTATTTGCTTCTCATGATCTAATCCCATCATAAATACTTCCTATCTCAGGTTGGAGATCATGAATCGATACGTGAGAAATCGTGAGAAAAAAAGCAAACTCAATGAGGATCGAGATGCATGAGTAGCTGGAGGGGCCTCGAGCAGCAGTGGTACCGAGGCAGTAGCAGCTGTGTCAGCTTCACAGCCTCTTGCAGCAGGTCCTAGTCAGCGTGAGTTGAGGCCTAGAAGGGCCAGGACAGATGCATAGATGATGGATGTTAGTGAGTCATCTGGCAACGACACAGAGGAGGATGAGCCATATTTGAGAGATCCTCGTGACACTGCAGAGGTTAGTGTAACACCCGGTTTATAAAAGAACATAAACCGAGCAATCATATACGTGCCAGGATCAAGTCACACGTATATACAACAGAATGAACAGTATATCACAGCACATATCACGAATAAGACATAATAAATCGAAATACGAATGTTATTTATTACATTAACGACAAAATGTCTGATACAGCGGAAGCGAAGTACAAATACGATAAAACTCTCCGAAGCTGAGCAGGGCGCCACAGGGACGTCGACTGGGAGACGAACACCTAGAAGTCCTCGTAGTCCTGGTAGCGCTGAGCGAACTCCCTCGTGTCGGCAGGAACTGAGCAGCAGTGGCGTAGCCAGGAGGAAAAAGTAGAGAAGAGGCAAGAGTGAGTACACAACTTGTACTCAACAAGTATAACACAAACTATGAGGCTCTAAGGTTGGCTGACTGACTGCATTAGCTTTTAAGTGTTGGCAATATTTTATTAAAGCTATTTACTACGAGTTGATGAATTACCATTAACCCAGTTACATAGTAATTAGTCAAATTTAATCATGTTACTACTGAGAACCAAACCAAACCAAACCAAAGCCCCGAGAGGCACCCCCTCGTCGGAAGGAGCTAACCCCACTAATCAAAAGGAGGATCTGGGCCATTCATGACCGTGAGCACGGCTAGTATACCAGTTTTACACTCTGCAGAGGTTGCACATCTTTACCCACAAGTCGTGAGCTACGCTAGAGGTTCATCACACTTCCTTAGGTGAGATGACTAGCGACTCACTACGAGGCCGTTACAAAGAATCTCGTTGGTAAGGCGTAACCGCGAGAGTTAGGTCAGCGACGATGGGGCCCACCTCCGGGGGTACAAGCACACGAGCGCAATCCAAGCACAGACCAAGCCGGAGGAGCAGGGACCATTGAAGCTTACTACTCTTGCCCCGCAGGTAAGTTACTCCAAACCAAAAAGACCTAATTAGTAAACCAAGTCTATCCCATTCTAGCCTTGTGGTAGCGCTGTTGTCCCAGGTTGTCGCTCTATGAACCGGTCCTTATGGAGAGTGGTCAACCAAGCACTAAGCACCGTGCTGGCCCCCTAAACCATGTTTCTACAAAAACCATCTTTTAACGAGACGTGAGCCACTCAAGCCACACAGAGTGCCACTCTCAGAATTAAGTTCAAGTAAACCATTAGTCAAATTAATTTAAAAGGGACCAGAGTGTGTTATAGCGCAGCAACCTAGCACAACTAACCAAAATGCAACCCAAAGGTATATATAAAGGATATAAAGTGGCTAGGAAAGTCCTTATAGGCATACAGTATTAAATGCAGTATGAAAATGTATTTAAGAGTGATAGGTTGTTCATGTTATACTTGCCTTCCTCGTACTGCTCTGGCTGCTGCTCAAACTGCTCCGAAGATGGCTGCTCCGGGTACTAGTACTGGGGCTCCACAGATGGATCAACGTCTACTCACGAACACATGGCCAAAACAATGCACAATAATAAGCATACAAGCAAACACTAATAAAACTAAGAAACAGTACATCTATACATAAAAACAGCACACTAAACTAGTCTAAAACTATTCTACGTGTTACAACGATCACGTGGATATAAAGAACGCTTAAAACGGAGCTAAAACGCATAAACTAGAGCTAAAACAAGATTTAGGGGCTTATTTGTAATAAAAACAGGGTTCCAGGGACTTTTCTGCTAAAACCAGGGACTAAAACGTAAATAAAGGGTAGGTCTAGGGGCTAACTAGTAAAAAGGTCAGGGATGGACGGCGGGTTAAATTTTGAAGGAGCTCAGGGGGTTATGTGAAAAGAACCGGACCAAACTCTGATTATTTTTTAATAGGATCGGACCGCGGGTTGAATCCAGTAAAACCCAGGGGCTCTTTACGAAGTTTGCCAGGCTGAAGGGGTACGCGTCGATCTGGGTCGTTGGATCCAGATCTGATGGCCTGGGTTTTAAGGGCGCTGGATCTAATCGTGCCCATCCACCCGAGATCGGGCGGCCAGGGCGGTTCGGGCTCGTGGTGGCGGCGGAGCGGCTCGCCGGAGCTCTGCTCCGCGGCGGCGCTCCATCGGAGCAGGCTGAACTTGCCTTTCCCGGGGTCAAATCGACCCGTGCCTGGGGCTGGGGTGATCTACGCGGAGCATGTAGTCCACATGAGGCCTTTGCGAGCCTCGGGGAGGGCTAGAGCGGCGGGTTCGACTGCGGCGGCGGGTCTGTGCGGCGGCGCTCGCCGGCGTGCGACGTTCTGGGACCTAAAGCGCGCGTTAAGGACTACGAGCTAGTGAAAAAGGATCAGGGGCTCGGGAGGGTGCTCACCGCGCATGGAAAAGGATGGAGACTTGGAGCAGCGACGCCAGCGGCGGGGTTGAGCGGCGGGTCGCGGACGGCGCTTGCGGAGGTGGGTGCTGCAGGGCGCTCCGGGTTGCTTGGCTCCGCGGTTCGGCCCGTGGTGAGGCTGCGGCAGTGTACAAAAGGTCAGGGCGGCCGGAGCATCCACAGCGGGGAGAAAATCATGGTGGCGGAGCCACTTACCGGTGGTGGTTCTCGGGGTGGAATCCGGCGCGTGTAGAGCCCTAGGCCGGGGAAGGAGGGCGCGAGGAGAAACCTGGGGCTCAGGCGGAGCTATATCGGGGGTCGTGGAGGCCCGGGGTGGGGTGGAGGGGCGGGTCCAGGGGTGGCGCAGAGCTTCTGCGCCGGCGAGGAAGATTGGAATGCGTGGCCAGGGTTCGGGCGGCGGCGGCCGATGGGAGCAGGAGCGTGGGTGAGGCTGGGGATCCTTTTATAGGCTGCGGCGGCGATCCTGGGCATGCGTGCCCCCAGAGGGAACGCCCACCGGGGATCTCGGTGTGACGGGCGCACAGGAGACGCAGGAGGAAGGAGACGAGGCTGACCGGTAGGGCCACTGCGTCAGCGAGACGGACGCGGCGCGCGCGGTTGCTGGGCTCGGGTGCGTGAGCTGGGCCGAGCAGCGTGCGGGGCAGGTCGGGGCGCGACGCGGGGTGAGGGATGGGCCGCGGGGAGAGAGGCTAGGCCGGTGCGGGTTTCGACGTGGGAGCGGGTTGGGCTGCTCGCGAGCGGGCCCGGGGAGGAAAGTTGGGTCGAGGGTGTGGGCCATGTGCTGGGAAAAGGAGAGGAGTACGTGGGCTTGAGTTGCTGGTTTGCTGAGCTTCGCGGGCCGAGCGGCTGAGCGACGGAAGGAGGCTGACTGGTGTGGCCCGTTTGTCAGCAGGGCGGGGAGCGTTGGTGGCGTGCACTACGTGGCTGAGGTGCGTGGAGAGGGTTTCGATCGCTGGCGGTTGGGCCCGAGGAGCATCTGCGAGAGCGTCGCGCGGAGCTGATGGGAGCGGCTCGCTGGGCCGAGTGTGGGAGGGAGAGGGAGAACGGGCCGTGGGAGTTTTGGGCCGGCTGGGTTGCGGAGAGCGGGCCCGGGAAAAGAGTGGGATAGGGGAAGTTGATGACGGGCTGGCTTCTGGATTGGATTGGGTCCAGTTGGGGTTTGGGCTGGGTTTTCTTGTTTTGGTTTTCCTTTCTAATTCTAATTCTAACTCAAACAAATCTATTTGAATTCAAACAAAATTTGAATTCAACCACCCAAAGCACACAAGCAAATAAAATAGGGTCAGTTGGATCCATGCCACTCCAATTTCTTGAAATTGGATCTCATGTTGAAAATCATGTCATTGAGTGGCATGATTTTCAACATGACACCCAATTTCACGGAGTTGTGGTGGCATGAATCGAATTTTCCCAATAAAATAAATTTTCCAGCATGAATGCAGCAACAAAGTTTTAATCTAGGAAAATTTTAATAATTAAGGAACAAAAATTAGATTAAATGCAAGTTTAATCACCAACAACCTTAGAAATTTAATTAAAACCAATTAAATTTATTATTCAAGCTGAAAATTTGAATTAGGGTGTTACAAATCCTACCCCCTTACAGGAATCTCATCCCGAGATTCTGGGCTGGCTAGCAAAGAGATCAGGATAGGTCTTCATCAACTCCTCTTCCTTCTTCTGACAAGTCTTCCGGAAAGACGTCTGGGAATTCAGACACCACGCAAATACTATCCGTGGGTCTAGCCTCCATCTGATGAAGAAAACCAGAAGGCTCTGTAGCACTGACTGTCACCTCTTGGCCATCAGATGCTGACAAGTGAACTGTCCGATGAGCACAATCAATACGGACTCCCCATCTGGTAAGGGTCTCCATGCCCAAAATCACATCTATCCCCGAGGAATCAATGACGATCAAACCAGTGCGGAATTCTGCCCACATTATGACAATACTAACTCTGGAGCATATAGAGCATGTGCGTATCTGGCCCCCAGGTGAGGTAACTACCATAGCTGACCTCAGACACGAAACTGGAATACGATGCTGCTCAGCAAATGACTTGGAAATGAAAGAATGAGTAGCACCGGTATCGAAAAGCACCGTAGCTGGATAGGAGTTGACCATGAATGTACCAATAACCACATTAGGAGCCTCAGCAGCTGACTTGGCCGTCACGTGGTTCACCTTCCCCTGTCGTGGCGCCCTGGGTTGGGCTGGGCGCCCCTGTTGTCCTGCATGCCGTGGAGCCTGAGGTGCTGGACAACTTTTGGCATAATGACCTTTTTGCCCGCATTTGTAGCACATGCGGTGGTGGTGAATGGCGCTACTTGGTCGACCTCCCTGTCAACTTAACGTCACATCTTGCATTATTTCTGCTGCTTGCTCTTTGGACTCCTTGTGGCTGCGTGGCTGAATCACATTCATAGTGATAGTTAACCCATCAACATAATCATAGAGTGCTTGGTTCTTGACCTGTGTATCTCCAGGGCACTCATGATCCTTTCTCTTCTGGATGGCCTGTAGCTCGTCGACCGATGGACCGTCAAGGAAAAGGGAATCATCTGCTAGTTGCTCTTGACGAGACCTCTTCCTCTTTGTACTGGAGAACAACCTCTGGTTCCTCCTAGTTGCGGCTTCATCTTCGGTTGCACGAACTTGACGACAAGGAACACCATAGAATTGGCAACACTGGCAAGTTTTCTCACCATCACCCATTGCACTGTCTCCAAGGTCTTTTTGTTCTGCCGACATCTGAGCTGGGGCAAAAGAAAACACAGATGGGTAAGGTCAAGGAAGAGAGAAAAACTCCATTATTTAAGGTTCTATCCTATTTAGATCACACTGCTCAGGCATTACTGCTGATAACTCCCGATAAATGTCACATAAATCCGGGAAAAAGGAACTAGAGCATAATTCTTCTGTCTCGTCTGAGAGATTTTCAACTTCTCTTGTACTATCTGTAGCCCGGGGTGTCACATCCCTACCCCCTTACAGAAACCGACGTCCTCGTCGGTGATGTCCTTGCCAGTGAATCCCTGGATATCATATCCTCTTCGTATTATCCTTCTTCTCAACAAACAAGACCGAGGAAACTCAAGACATGATAAGGTAGAGAGGATAGAGTGGATTGTTTTACCCCCAATGATCTAACTTATTTTATTAATTAATTAACTATAGCTTAAGCCTAATTTTTTTATTAAACAACTTTAAACTACTAAGCTAGGCAATCATTCAAAAATCCAAATCAAACATGTAGCATAATAACAAGCAGTCAATTTCACAACTTAGCCGAGTTTAACATACGACTCGACTAACACATCGCGTCGCAGAACGTGCTATCGTATTATTATAAAAGGATCGCCTAGCTTACTCATGGTGGTCAGATGATTGATTCAGGCCAAATCTACGAAAACTATTCTTCAGAGAGAGAAATCAAGGCAAGAAGGGTAAAAGTCATAGAATTCAAGGGGTATAATAGTAAAATAGTTTCAGCAGACAAGGATTGGAGAGAAGAAGTCCTAAAACTCGACCAGTTCTATCTAGGCTTCGTCCTACAGTCGATATGGCTCTGATACCACTCTGTAACACCCGGTTTATAAAAGAACATAAACCGAGCAATCATATACGTGCCAGGATCAAGTCACACGTATATACAACAGAATGAACAGTATATCACAGCACATATCACGAATAAGACATAATAAATTGAAATACAAATGTTATTTATTACATTAACGACAAAATGTCTGATACAGCGGAAGCGAAGTACAAATACGATAAAACTCTCCGAAGCTGAGCAGGGCGCCACAGGGACGTCGACTGGGAGACGAACACCTAGAAGTCCTCGTAGTCCTGGTAGCGCTGAGCGAACTCCCTCGTGTCGGCAGGAACTGAGCAGCAGTGGCGTAGCTAGGAGGAAAAAGTAGAGAAGAGGCAAGAGTGAGTACACAACTTGTACTCAACAAGTATAACACAAACTATGAGGCTCTAAGGTTGGCTGACTGACTGCATTAGCTTTTAAGTGTTGGCAATATTTTATTAAAGCTATTTACTACGAGTTGATGAATTACCATTAACCCAGTTACATAGTAATTAGTCAAATTTAATCATGTTACTACTGAGAACCAAACCAAACCAAACCAAAGCCCCGAGAGGCACCCCCACATCGGAAGGAGCTAACCCCACTAATCAAAAGGAGGATCTGGGCCGCTCATGACCGTGAGCACGGCTAGTATACCAGTTTTACACTCTGCAGAGGTTGCACATCTTTACCCACAAGTCGTGAGCTACGCTAGAGGTTCGTCACACTTCCTTAGGTGAGATGACTAGCGACTCACTACGAGGCCGTTACAAAGAATCTCGTTGGTAAGGCGTAACCGCGAGAGTTAGGTCAGCGACGATGGGGCCCACCTCCGGGGGTACAAGCACACGAGCGCAATCCAAGCACAGACCAAGCCGGAGGAGCAGGGACCATTGAAGCTTACTACTCTTGCCCCGCAGGTAAGTTACTCCAAACCAAAAAGACCTAATTAGTAAGCCAAGTCTATCCCATTCTAGCCTTGTGGTAGCGCTGTTGTCCCAAGTTGTCGCTCTATGAACCGGTCCTTATGGAGAGTGGCCAACCAAGCACTAAGCACCGTGCTGGCCCCCTAAACCATGTTTCTACAAAAACCATCTTTTAACGAGACGTGAGCCACTCAAGCCACACAGAGTGCCACTCTCAGAATTAAGTTCAAGTAAACCATTAGTCAAATTAATTTAAAAGGGACCAGAGTGTGTTATAGTGCAGCAACCTAGCACAACTAACCAAAATGCAACCCAAAGGTATATATAAAGGATATAAAGTGGCTAGGAAAGTCCTTATAGGCATATAGTATTAAATGCAGTATGAAAATGTATTTAAGAGTGATAGGTTGTTCATGTTATACTTGCCTTCCTCGTACTGCTCTGGCTGCTGCTCAAACTGCTCCGAAGACGGCTGCTCCGGGTACTGGTACTGGGGCTCCTCAGATGGATCAACGTCTACTCACGAACACATGGCCAAAACAATGCACAATAATAAGCATACAAGCAAACACTAATAAAAACTAAGAAACAGTACATCAATACATAAAAACAGCGCACTAAACTAGTCTAAAACTATTCTACGCGTTACAACGATCGCGTGGATATAAAGAACGCTTAAAACGGAGCTAAAACGCATAAAACTAGAGCTAAAACAAGATTTAGGGGCTTATTTGTAATAAAAACAGGGTTCCATGGACTTTTCTACTAAAACCAGGGACTAAAACGTAAATAAAGGGTAGATCTAGGGGCTAACCAGTAAAAAGGTCAGGGATGGACGGCGGGTTAAATTTTGAAGGAGCTCAGGGGGTTATGTGAAAAGAACCGGACCAAACTCTGATTATTTTTTAATAGGATCGGACCGCGGGTTGAATCCAGTAAAACCCAGGGGCTCTTTACGAAGTTTGCCAGGCTGAAGGGGTACGCGCCGATCTGGGTCATTGGATCCAGATCTGATGGCCTGGGTTTTAAGGGCGCTGGACCTAATCGTGGCCGTCCACCCGAGATCGGGCGGCCAGGGCGGTTCAGGCTCGTGGGGGCGGCGGAGCGGCTCGCCGGAGCCCTGCTCCGCGGCGGCGCTCCATCGGAGCAGGCTGAACTTGCCTTTCCCGGGGTCAAATCGACCCACGCCTGGGGCTGGGGTGATCTACGCGGAGCATGTAGTCCACATGAGGCCTTTGCGAGCCTCGGGGAGGGCTAGAGCGGCGGGTTCGACTGCGGCGGCGGGTCTGTGCGGCGGCGCTCGCCGGCGTGCGATGTTCTGGGACCTAAAGCGCGCGTTAAGGACTACGAGCTAGTGCAAAAGGATCAGGGGCTCGGGAGGGTGCTCACCGCGCATGGAAAAGGATGGAGACTTGGAGCAGCGATGCCGGCGGCGGGGTTGAGCGGCGGGTCGCGGACGGCGCTTGCGGAGGTGGGTGCTGCAGGGCGCTCCGGGTTGCTTGGCTCCGCGGTTCGGCCCGTGGTGAGGCTGCGGCGGTGTACAAAAGGTCAGGGCGGCCGGAGCATCCACAGCGGGGAGAAAATCATGGTGGCGGAGCCACTTACCGGCGGTGGTTCTCGGGGTGGAATCCGGCGCGTGTAGAGCCCTAGGCCGGGGAAGGAGGGCACGAGGAGAAACCTGGGGCTCAGGCGGAGCTATATCGGGGGTCGTGGAGGCCCGGGGTGCGGTGGAGGGGCGGGTCCGGGGTGGCGCAGAGCTTCTGCACCGGCGAGGAAGATTGGAATGCGTGGCTAGGGTTCGGGCGGCGGCGGCGGATGGGAGCAGGAGCGTGGGTGGGGCTGGGGATCCTTTTATAGGGCTGCGGCGGCGATCCTGGGCATGCGTGCCCCCAGAGGGAACGCCCGCCGGGGATCTCGGCGTGACGGGCACACGGGAAACGCGGGAGGAAGGAGACAAGGCTGACCGGTAGGGCCACTGCGTCAGCGAGACGGACGCGGCGCGCGCGGTTGCTGGGCTCGGGCGCGTGAGCTGGGCCGAGCAGCGTGCGGGGCAGGTCGGGGCGCGACGCGGGGTGAGGGATGGGCCGCGGGGAGAGAGGCTGGGCCGGTGCGGGTTTCAACGTGGGAGTGGGTTGGGCTGCTCGCGAGCGGGCCCGGGGAGGAAAGCTGGGTAGAGGGTGTGGGCCGTGTGCTGGGAAAAGGAGAGGAGTACGTGGGCTTGAGTTGCTGGTTTGCTGAGCTTCGCGGGCCGAGCAGCTGAGCGACGGAAGGAGGCTGACTGGTGTGGCCTGTTTGTCAGCAGGGCGGGGAGCGTTGGTGGCGTGCGCTACGTGGCTGAGGCGTGGAGAGGGTTTCGATAGCTGGCGGTTGGGCCCGAGGAGCATCTGCGAGAGCGTCGCGCGGAGCTGCTGGGAGCGGCTCGCTAGGCCGAGCGTGGGAGGGAGAGGGAGAACGGGCCGTGGGAGTTTTGGGCCGGCTGGGTTGCGGAGAGCGGGCCCGGGAAAAGAGTGGGATAGGGGAAGGAGATGACGGGCTGGCTTCTGGATTGGATTGGGTCCAGTTGGGGTTTGGGCTGGGTTTTCTTGTTTTTGTTTTCCTTTCTAATTCTAATTCTAACTCAAACAAATCTATTTGAATTCAAACAAAATTTGAATTCAACCACCCAAAGCACACAAGCAAATAAAATAAATGCTCCAGCATGAATGCAGCAACAAAGTTTTAATCTAGGAAAATTTTAATTAATTAAGGAACAAAAATTAGATTAAATGCAAGTTTAATCACCAACAACCTTAGAAATTTAATTAAAACCAATTAAATTTATTATTCAAGCTGAAATTTTGAATTAGGGTGTTACAGATAGTGAGGCAGATGCAGATGCAGATGATATGGATGAGGATGGAGGTGATGATGACAGTGAGGATGGATCAGAGGAGAGTGCAGCTGGCAGCTCAGACTTGGAGGGTCCTCTAGTGACCCCAGCTATTTAGGTACCTGTAAGGCAGGCCGGTGTAGAGTTAGTCAGTTACTACAACACCGGAATGACAACGGCTGTACGTCTGCTGAGGCGGCAGAGTCCTTTGGAGGTCCCAAAGGACACAGTTGACTACAGATTTCACACTCGCTTTCAGGAGGACTTCTACCAGTCCGTGATTGTAGCCAAGGCAGGGATTGCCTCAGAGGCTCAGTGGGTGGATTGGACTCATATGGCTAATTTGGGAATGAGATTTGTGATGAGGTGGCTAGGATGTGTCAGGACAGACACATCAAGGACATTATGGGGTTCCAGCATGATTGGAACAAGGAGGTGATAGCCCAGTTCTATGCCACAGTTTATTTTGGGCATGATGCACATAATGATAATGAGAGGACCATTTACTGGATGACAGAGGGACAACACTACCAGTGTTCCTACACTTCCTTCTGTCGGTACTTGAGACTTGATGATCAGGACGTGCATTGTCCTAAGATTCACTTTTACCTACCCTTGACAGCTGATCAGGTGAGATTCATGTATCCGAGGGATAGGGTTGGCAATGTAGACAAGGTCATGGGGTTGTACACATACTACTCCATCATGAACAGGCTGTTCAGGAAGACACTTACACCCCGGGATGGGAATACTAGTGACATATTAGCGTATGCCAAGAATCTGATGAACCGGATGCAGCCAGATCCGAGAGGCAGTGACTTTAGTGTCGGTTACTTCATTTGGGAGGAGATCAAGCATATTTCTGAGACTCCGTTGAAGACTTGTGGCTATGCACCGTATATTATGAGAGTGGTACTAAAGGTCACTAGGAGGAACTTCGGGATGGATGTGAAGCATGAGCCGCTCAGGATTAAACATCCTAAGCATGTGAGAGTTCCCTCAGTTGGCAGATATGATGAGGTTCAGGAGGAGGATCAGGGTCCACAGGATGACCAGGGTGCAGATGCACATCAGCACGCTGAGGATGTGCCTCAGCAGCAGGACCCAGCAGGAGGCTATGTGCCTCACGAGGGGAGAGATGCATCCCCTCCTTGCATATCTTCTTCCTCTTTTAGACGGATGTTCCGGACCTTTGCTGGTATGATCAAGAACCAGAGGGACATTCTGGCTAATCTGGAGAGAGAGAGAGGAAGAACAATAAGAATCTGAGAGATAATCCGAAAAGGATGCACACTGCTATGCAGCTCCATCCACCGCTCTCTCCTATCTCTCCAGAGCCCGAGGCAGCCGTGATTCCTTTTGTAGAGCAGATGATTGAGAGCTTCCAGGGGATGGACTTTGGGCAGTATGACTACTTGGGCGAGAGGATGTTCTTTGAGTAGGAGAGTCAGCCTGGTGGTTTGTCTGTAGCTCAACAGTTCGGACACGGACCTCCACACTTTACACCTCAGTTCCGTCCAGGTCCACAGCTTTTTGCTACAGGCCTACAGATGTTCGCAGGACAGTTTGGGTGATCTCAGTTTGCAGGACCATACTCAGGGCCCCACCATTCACTTCCAGCTTTGTGGGGCAGATTCAACCGTTCAGTGTAGGAGCTCAGTTTGGGACTCACGTCAGTTCGTCGACAGCTCCAGGATCGTCAGCGACATTTCCTATAGCTTCTGCACCACCTCCACTTCACTTTGGGCTTGGAGGGACTTTTTCTTCACCAGATACGAGATATGCAGGGATAGCACCTTCACCTTCTCCAGCTCCTGACTCTATTGAGGTGGCAGTGGCCAGCTGGAGTGACTCGTTCTTTGCTTATCCGGGTAGTTCTGGTGGCTTCTCTTCGGGTGGACAGTGACTTCAGACGGCAGCACACTCTTCTCCTCTTGTACGCTTTTTGTTGATGGATGACAAAGGGGGAGAAGATGAGATTAAATCTTAGAGACATTATGTGTGTGTGCTGTGTTGAGAGTAGATGTGATATGATGTGATTATCTTGTATCATCTAGATCTTATCATGTATAGATATCATGGTATGGATGTTTTGGGAGAGAAGAAATGATGTATGGATATGTTTAGATATTCTTATCATGTATGGATATCATGGTATGGATGTTTTGGGAGAGAAGAAATGATGTATGGATATGTTTGGATATTCTTGTTTCATCTTGTAAAACATATCTATCTCTTTCAAGTTAAGGACTTGTGGACTTGAGAATATTCGTATTGAGTGCTACTGGATGTATTTATCTTGTTTTAAATGCATAAGAAATGTTTATGATAGTGTGCAATTTTTATGTGATGTGATGCTTTTGTTTCAGCTTTTGGGCTGTGCTGGCTGTCTCTGACCAGTCAGAGGTATCGGTCTGACTGGTCTAAGCCTTGTTCTGCACTGTCTGGGTGAGACCGGTCTGACCGGTCTGAGGCAGCAGCATTTCAGTTTTGCTTAATTGTTTGGATTACATGTCATATTGCATCACAGGTTTATTTATGATGTTCACATATACTTGTTGCACCCCACGGATGCTAAGATTTAGGGGGAGTTTTATTTGTGCTCAATATGTGTATTTTGGCATGTGAGACCAACTTGTGATGAATTCCATTCATGTGCACATATTGAGGGGGAGCTCTAACTAAATCTGAGAATTCAAAAGTTTTATTGAATATCTTTTTGTAAGCTTTAATCGGGTTGTCATCAATCACCAAAAAGGGGGAGATTAAAAGCATCTAGGCCCCTAGTGGGTTTTGGAGCATTGATTGACAACACGATTAAAGGACTAACTTGTTTGCATGAGATTATGAGCAGAAACTTAATTAAGGAATTGGTATTAAACAAGATGGCTCATGTGTTACAAGCAAGTGTGTTTACCCCATTGGAATAATATATATGTGACAAGCAAAACAAGGAAGAAAAAATAGAGCAAGGTATTCATGGTTGATATAAAAGGCTCTAATATTTGAAAACGCTTGTTCGATCTATGATGGGATTCAAATTGACAAACAAAGGTTTTGTGAATGAGATGTGATATGCTTATGCATAGTCTCAAATATGGAAGAACTTTTCATTTGTGATAAATAGTGATTAACAAAAGAAGCAAGCAAGGCAAAAGTGAATGAGACATGAGTTTATGCATATATGATGTCTCAAATTGGAAAGATTGCATAAGAGATTGAATTTGAGAATTCAAATTGATAAAGAAGATTTCATGCATGACATAAATCAACATGAGTTCAAGATGGCTGGCTAGGATAAAGGTAGAAGACCGAGAGGTGTGTTTCAAGACGCTATGCAAGCAATGGCTTGGGGGGAGCAAAGAAACCAATATGGGTCAAAGGCCGGAGATCCTAGAGTCATGGAGAGCTCTATGTTGAAGAGTGTCATTATTCAAGTGAAGAAGGTGACTTGTGAATCAAAGTTGGATTTCATTCCTATGCAAATCGAAGATTCAAAGTCACTAGCTCAAAGCGGGCATGCTCAAAGAATGAAGATGTTGATGCCCTCACGGTATTGATCGAAGAAAGGACGGCATGATCATAATACGAAGCTCAAGTGGTGATTGTGATAATTTGTGTATTTTATTTATGCACTTGAGTATAGGTATGCCGTACTATCAAGAGGGATGCAACATCAGTGGGTTTAGACAACACCAAAAGTGCTCAAACTAGTCCCTAGAGAGTTTAGCCGAAGAAGTGAGAGCTAACTGCAGAAAACAGAGAGGGACTGGTCTGACCGGTCTGGGCAGAGAATGCCTCCAACGGCTAGTTTTCAAAACCGACCGGTCTGAGGGACTTGTATGACCGGTCTAACACTGACATGGGCAACGGCTAGTTTTTGAGAGGGGGGTATTTATACCCATGACTTCACCCATTCGTGGGTGCTGATGCCATTACATTCAGAACAGTTGTGAGAGCCTTGTGAGCACTTGGAGAGTCCTCCCCAACCTCTCCTTTGTGAGAGTTGCTTGATTCAAGTTAAATCTTTGAGTTGGGTTGAGTGAATCCAATCCTTGAGAGTCATTTGAGCAAGAGAGATTGAGCCCTAGCTTTTGAGCACATGAGGTTGCGTCGGCCAACTTGATTGAAGCATTTGTTACTCTTGGAGCATTGGCTCCTAGATGGCTAGGCGTCGCCGGCTAGCTCCCAAGGTTGTGGTGAGCAGCGGCAAGTTTGTTGCAGCACCGATCGTGTGCCACGAGTGCGCATGGTCATATAGTGGAGAGAGGAGATAGCTTGACCTTGGGGTCACCATAAGCTTCCTCAACGGATAGTAGGATTCATACGTGGATGTATGGAGTGAATCCGAACTTCGGTAAAACAAATCACCGTGTCTCCTTTGCATCATCTTCATTTCAGTTTGATTTACTTACCTTGCATTTATAGTCTTTGAGTTTGAATTGTGCTTCCGCTCAATCTACTTGGTTGTGTTCTACTTGTGTGTAGGCCGCTAATTATATTGATAGTAATACTCTGCAAAAGCTACACTCCAAGTTTCATATAGGTTCAAGCTTGAGAAGGGGATTAATCCCTGCTGTGACCTGTCTGCCTGTTTAGACCGGTCTGACCGGTCCAGGAAGAGTCAGCAGGGGTTAAGTGCTGAAATTTGAAAAAATGCCTATTCACCCCCCTCCGCGTCTAGGCTACGACATCGTGTGATCAAAATCCTTTCATTTCGACACTTTTATCTATTATATACATTGAAATGTAGTTTTAGTATTTTTTTATGTTCTACATATCATAGTAGGCTTAGGGTACAAATTTCACATTTTTTGAATGTGGCTTGCTATTTTTTCCTAGTTAAATTATTTTTTAAAATAATTAAAAAATTATTTGTAGGGGCAGGAGGGGGCGTCACCCACCCCTAAAAATGCCATTTGTAGGGGCGGGTGACGCTCTCACCCACCCCTACAAGTTGATGCCCATGTAAGACATGGAGGAGGCGAAACTTAGTAATTTTCAGTATTCAAATTTGGACGCCATTAGGCTACCCAAATTTTTGCCCGCCCCCTCCCCGCGCCACCTCCCACTCCCTACCGATGCCGTCACCACCGCGCCCACCCCGCTCCCCTCCTGCACCGCCGACGGCCTGCCGGATTTGTGCCACATGTCCTCCTCCTCCCCACACCCAACCTCCTACGCGCCTGCTCCTCGGCCTCCGTTCGTCCTCCCCGACCTGCATCGCCGTTCCCGTGTCAGCTCCTCCTCTGCCGCTCGTCCCTTCCTCCCCTTCCCCAGATCTGTGCCACCTCACATCCCCGCGGCGCATCCCCATGCCTAACCCTCCCCCCGCGCCACCATTGCTCCTGCCCACCCCTGAGCCGCAATCCCTATGGAGCTCCTCGAACCACAAGCCCTCCTTCCTATCGGGGCCGCTAGCCGACCTCACGCCGCCCCCTCCTCCCTCCCCGCGTGGCCCCTCTGACCCTTCCTCCCTCAAGTTTGCTTCTTGATTTTATTTTGTTTCATTAGAATTAGTTAGTCAATTAACCAGTAAATTAGTTAGTAAATTAGCAAGTAAATATAATTTCATGTGAAATTTGAATATGGTCAGTTCTTGTTATCATTTGAATGTGAAAAGTTGGTGAATTAGTGAAAAATATCAGTTATTTCATAAAGATTTTGGACAATCTTAAATTCTGAGCATTTCATGAATTATGACCTTTCATTCCGTAATTATCTTTGACAAGTAGATGTTCCGTGGTGACGGTCGTAGTGGTGGCGGCGGCCATCCGGATGGTGGCTGTGGAATGCATGTTCGAGGATGCATGGCCTCAGTATCCAGGACTACACTTCTATATGAAGCCATTGCCATGCCGTTGGGTGACCGAACGCGTGGATCAATTCCCAATGCTGTAATATTCATTCCTTCCTTTAATATAGTTTTTTTACTAAACATGAATAATTTCTAAATTTACTAACATACAATGGGGTATATCAACCTTATTAGATGGCTCAAAGATGTTGTCGAAGGTTTGGGAGGTACTACTCTTGTGGTGCAAACCAAGGTTGTTCGTGGACTTGATTTCAAAAAGAGTACATATTTGTTTTCAAGTACCTGTTACACATAGATTTCACCTTGATGGCACCAGGAGAGGCCACTCCGATGGTTTGAATTGCCGCAATAGATGGAGTAGCACCAATTTGGGTAACTTATGAGACGCTAGCCATGGAGGCCTGCCTACAGCAACTTCAAGATCATGGGTATTTTGTGCTCGACTTTTCATATTTTCTAATAAAGCAGCTTGAGGCGGGAGAAAACAATGTTATTCTGACTGCTGAGATGCTTTGTCAGCTTAATCATCATAGCAGAGTATGAGATATTCCTTTTACCTTTGTTATCATCTAATTATGTTACATCTTTCAACTTTCATGATGTTATTATCACCTTTCAGGATAATCTCATCTATAGTACTGCTATTATTGCGGCAGTGAGATTTGGGCTATTTTGGATCAAGTGTTGGAAAAGTTGGATTTAACCTACATGGGTGGAGAGCCATTCTTCACCAGAAGTTTCAAGTTCTAAGCAAAGCTCACTACAAGGCAAATCAGCTTTGCACTCCATTGTTCGATATTTACAGTCCTGAATGTGAGTATCATTGGAAAGCGGAGGAGAGTGCACTCGTGCGCTCTAGCTTATTTTGATGAAGTTCTAGGCTGAACAATTGGAGGCCTTAACTATCTTCCATATCTACATAAGCGGACAGTAGCAGCATGAAATTTATAATATGCATGGATGTACCCTACCATTTTCTTATGGATTTGAACATCTTTTATGAACTTAAGTATTGATCGATGTACGAACTTAAGACCTAGAGTGGATGTACAAAAGTAGTTATATAATTTGATTGAATATATATTATCATTTGAGTGTTGGATCTAAATGGGTTAATTGAGAACCCTGTTTCAAAAATTTGGCGTGAAAATGGTACAATTTCTTGGCGGGAAGCGATTTCCAGAGGTGGGTCACGCCCCAACCCACCCCTGCAAATCGGGACAAATGTGCTGGATGAAATTAAGCCTTCTGTAGTAGTAGATAGCCATTGTTATCTGGAAGTTTCATAGTTGGTGGGTTGAAAATTAGACTTTTGTGGTAATTCAAGGGTATAAATTGGACTTTTTCCAATGAACAATGGTGCAACATCTAGTTCAACCAGGCAAAGATAAATTCATCTGAAGGTCCAATAGTGAGAAGATCTATAAGTTGGAGTATTCAATAAAAATTTAGAGAGGCAATGTATTTCGTCGGATACATACGTGGAATATTCTGATACTAAGTCTTGAAAACATAGAACATCCAATGTTGAGAATCCCCGACATGGGTTAATAATGACTATTTTGAACCGACAAACACATCAGATGACCCAACATGTATTACTATGAACGTCGGGTTATCCCTTATATATTGAAATATTGATCTTGAGAGGTTGAGCCTAGCTATAAATACCACCACACATGTTAATGTGATGTTGTTGGAATCCATAGGAAGGCCCACACAACGGTGAAAACTAACAGGCCACCAAAAATAAAAGTGATCATTTATTAGCCAAGATTAGAGAAGGATTAGTTCTAATATAGTCCTTGATAAAGTGACTACAAGATTTCATTTCCTTGTGGTTAGATGAAGGTATGATTCACATTTGTGGTATATATTGTATCTCTGTTCCAAAAATATGCAGGAATTCAAAATAGAGGAATGGCAAAATACAGGAATAGGATCGGTAGCTAGTTGCAAAACAGAGGATTGGAAAAACGCAGAAAAGTCGCATTAGGTGGTGTTTGGAATAGAAGAATTGGAATGCAGGAATAGAAGGAATGCACTTTATTTTTACTAAATTTTCTATTTTATGATAACAAAGGTTAGGGTCCACATGTCAACCAAAGCTCTTTATTATCATTGTGTTCTCCGATAGCCTTATCCACTCATCCATCTTTTCCCTTCTCCAGCTCCAGCGTTCTTCTCAATGTGTTTGACCCCCTTGCTTGCTTCTCGCCAAACCAATCAATTGCCAAACGAGGGCACGCTACAGGATCCAGCAGGCAGCAGCTCGGAGCTTTGTCGGGACTAAAGGAGAAAGATGCTTGTGCTCTGACGCCCGCTGCTCGATCCAGCGATCTGCACTCTCTCGCCGCGCGCGTCGGCCGGCCTTGCCCCTTGGGTGCGAGCATGCCTTTTGCCTCGGGCATCTGCCAAACTTTAGCTCGGACTGGATGTTTTATTTCCCGTGTTCTGTGAAGGAAGCGATTCCTTTCCTTGAACGGGAAGATGTACTAGGTAATGAAGCGCGCTTCGCCGCGCTCGGTGGTGATGCGATCGCACTGGTATCGAACCAAATTACAAAAGCAGCAGCGGAAATTGTAGAGCAAAATAGGGGAAAAGGGATAGGCCTAGGTAACGACATAATGTTTTTGAGCCGGCAGTAGTCAAGAAAATATTGAGCAGACACCAACGATTCGCACAAGATAGCCCCTGAAGATGCTGAATGAGAGGCCAACATGGATGCATGTCGCAGCAAACAAAGAGAAGGTGGCATCACGCACGGTAAAAAATATAAGCCAGAGACACGCGTCAGCTAGTGGTACGTAGAGACGGGAGAGCTACTGCCGCTCGGAATTTTTCCAGCATAAGAGCAACTCCAACAGTTTGATTTTTCCCTTTTCACTTTCTCATCATATAGGAGAATCTCCTTTTCTATTTTCAATTTATAGAAAAGAAGTGCTCCAACAGCTAGATTTTTCCTTTCCCCTTTCCTTCCTCCTGTCATGTGGGGCCAACCTGTCATTGTCACACCTTCTCTTTCTTTCCCCTCCCCTCCTGTCGTGTTCCTGGTAGCGCATGTCCACTAGGGACAGAGGATGAGGCCCGGGACCCCGACGAGCAGGAGCAGGTAGGCAGTGAGCACGTTGAGCGTGTTGGGCACCCCGAGGAGGTTGCGTATGTCGGCGAAGAGGTGGAGCGCGGGGGAGTGGCGGAGCCGCGGCGTGGCGACGAGGAGCAGCGCGGAGGCGAGGACGGCCCCGCCGGCGAGCGCGCGGCGGCGGTGGTTCTCGCGGCGGAGGGGGTCGGAAGCGAGCGCGATGGGCCCCGCGCCGGGGCCGCCCCGGCCCCGGTGCGGGGGCAGGTCGGCGGCGAGATGCATACGGGGGGCATCGGCGGTGAGATGCTGCTGGTTGCGCCTCACGCAGTCGGAGATGCGCTGGCTACAGGCTTGACGGGGAAGTGGACTAGAGGGCTCGACGGCCATGGCGGGGGCGGCCGTCGGCGACGGCGGGAGGCGACGGCGGGCAGGGAGGCGACGAGGAAAGGGAGAGGCGGTTGTCTCCCCTTTCTATTGGGGATTGGGGAGATGTTATTGGGGATTAAGAAAAAATAAAAGGGAAAGAGAGATGGAAAATCAATCTGTTGGAGTAGTTTTTTCACCATCAATTCCTTATATTAAAAAAAATGGAAAGAGAAAAAGAAAAAATCAAGCTGTTGAAGTTGCTCAAGAGTTTACATATTCCTTCGTTCCAAACGCTGCATGACGTATGCAAACCATAGGAACGATCTTCCTTTAAAATTCGTGCGAGAAAACTCCATTTCAAACGGGGCTACATGTAACGCGCGAAAGAGGCCTGGAAGTGCCAACTGAGTCGTTCGGCCCTGGTCCAATCCCTTTGAAATTTCTTAATGGGCCTCCTAAAATTCTTTAATGAGCATGCTGAAGCTTCAAATCGGGCCCAGTTTGTTCAGCAATTTCTATCCAGGCAGCCCAGTGTTCCCGTCGGCCCTAACTCAAGAGATTTGTCAAAAGAAACAGGAAAAGAAGAAGAGCCTTGGACTTGGCTCGAGGCAATAGATCATTCCATGTCTCTCGGCGACTCTCATGCAATATATATATATATATATATATATATATATATATATATATATATATATATATATATATATATATATAGGACTGGGCTATTTCATACTCTGGGTTTGTAATAGGCTATTCCATACCGAGCCAACCGAGCCACACCGTTCCTGGGAGTAGGGGCGCGCGGTTTTCCTCCCGTCTCCGGTTTTCCGCGGAGCCGCTCCTGGTTTTCCTCCCCACGTAGCGGTTTTCCTCCCTTACGAACCGCTCGCTGGTGTTTTCCGAGGCCGTAACGATCTCGCAATCACTGGCGCCCCTGCCAGAGACCGTGGAGGCAGACCCGTTCCTCCCTGCTGCATTTTTTTTGGATGACAAGATTTAGAAGCTATATATGGTGATCGAGGGGTGTGCCTTCAACCTCGTCGAAGTCGTCCCTAGACTGCCACTGGCGAGGCCCCCTCACCGGGCGCCCCCTTGCAGAACATGCGGCAGCATCCCTAGCTCGTCAAGAGGTCAGCTAAAATCGATCTGTGATTCTCGCCGTCTGCGATCTCGCTGGCTGCTGGCGGATTCATCCAAAGTCCGGGTATTCAGCTGAGTTTGGAATTGAGTAGTTGTTTATTATTCATCTGCGATCGAAACTGCAGCCTGCCTTTAGCTAGTTTGATTTCATATCGAAAATTTCTTCCACTCAGCGCAAGATCTGCATGCAGATTTTCATCTGCACCACCTCTGAGGCCAAGTGCAAAGAGCTCGCCGAGGCTAGGCATCCCAAGAACGACCTCTACCAGTGCTTCCCCCACCTCAAGAACTAGTAAGCAGCAGCATATGCCTGCTCTGGCAAGAGGCATATGCTCTATCAGAACCACAAAGAGAGAGAACTTTTGTGATCCACTAGTATTGTTATCATCATTATGTACGTAATGACTTGCAACATCGATTGTGTGGACTTGTGATGCCCGTGCTTGCTCAATAATTTCACCGTGTTCTATGTTCTGGATTTGGGTGTGTTGTGGAACTATAATATCGTGGGATTTTGATTTTAGAAGAATCAATGCCTGGATCTAATCCCGTCAGGCTGGCTGTAAAGCTATAGATGTCACTATGATGATCAGTGACCAGAGAACTGACAAATCACCTGAAAGTTCATTTAAGCAAAATTCTGCATTTCGTCTTTGGTTTTTTTGCTCAACCTTGCTAGCTCGGGGAAGGAAGGAAACATTTGCAAGGACACGGGTGCCACCAAACACGACATTTCTTAAGGTAATAAGAAAGAATAGCCCACAAGAGAGCTTGATGGGGTCCAAACAAAAGGTGGGTAATAACACAGTGGTACAATCCGCCACCAGATAACCTTTTATGGTAGACACCTTACATGAATAATGTTCTCAATCACATCTTAAGCTCATAATCTGAATAAATTTGCGTTCCTTCTCAATGCAGTTAAAGACAGGCTACAACAGAGGCTCCCTCGTAATCTTTTGTTTCCGTCAAGTCACCCAACCGCTATTATACAACTGAAGATTGATGGAGCCCAGCTGTTGATTCGGTTAGCGCGTCTTTGCCCTTGCCTGTTATGCAGGCGTCCTGCTGTTCTCTGCACTCTCACTTGTTGGAAGTATGGGTGCACCTACAAGAATACAAGTACCCAGTATAAGATGAGAAAGACTTGGCAACGTTAATAAATTATCAAGAGGAAATACTATGCAGCATAAATCAATTAAATCTGTTGGGTCTTATAAATTTGCACGCAAAAGATCTGGCTCAGAAACCAAAATGCGCAGCCAAAAATACCATTCACAACTGAGAATCTAGAGACCGTTTGTTTCAGTGATACTAGACTGGTAAATGTCACACGGGATGTTTAGACTAGCGTGCATGCAGTTTCATTTGAGTTGTCACACACCAAAATTAGCATAAGGACACTTACCATTGCTTCACCTGCAGTAAGCCTGTCCTGGTGATCATTACGCAGAAGCTTATCGAGGAAATCTATGCCCTACAGATAAACAAAGAAATCAAGCTAGAGCCAAGAACTACCGATCCCAGTTAAGTAAATTTGAAATACAAGAGCTATTAGGCCACATCTCAGGAGATACTAGGTGTTGATTATCCGTAGTAATAAACTTCGACCACGGTTTCCTGCTATGCATGCATCAAAAAAAGGATGTAAATGTACTTTACATAAATAATTGCATCAAAGGCCCGGTGAGCCATGATATATTAGTATATTGTACCTTCCAACGAGGGCTTCAAGCTGAGGGTCAACCTCAATTCTGTACTTGTTCAAATAAGCATTCAGCCCATTCTATTCCAAGTATCTGATAATAAAGGAATGTGACAATAATTAATGCTGATGCTTCAAAAAGTTCTACGAATATAGCAGCAGTAATGGTCTCATGACAGAATATATCGGCAGATATGATCAAACGTATCAACAAGTAAATGTGCAGGCACAGACTAAAAGTAAACAACTTCAATTTCCAGACTATAAGTTTATTAAAAAAAAGAATACTCCAAACTGTTGCTTCTAAATGCAACAGGACTAACAGCGATAGACGATGTTTGCTGGATACAGGACATGGAAAACATAAGCAACATAGATAGTTAAATGCAAAAAAAAACACTGAAGCAATACCTTACCAATCTTAACAAGCTGATCATGGTTGTCATGGCCATAGAAATATGGTCCCTTATGAAATATCTGCAGTTGGCAGCATATGGTCAACAATAAAATATCAGTTATTTCAAACAAATGGCCCAAAATATATGAAGCTATGGACAACTAGTAGGTAGAATAATCATGCGAATAATACCATTCCAGCAAACAAGAAGCTCACATGTCCAAAGAGTAGTAATAATCTTGCAAGTCAACAAGAAGCTCAGGTCCCTTGAAGTACCTGAATTACAGTTGAAAAATAACAAATGAAAAACATTGAGAAATAAAGGGTGAGGAAGGTTGAAGAGAAAATATGGAAACTGCATGCTCTAGAGTCAAGTGAGCCATATGATTCACTGTAGAATGTCATTCATTTTGTTCTGTGACAACAGAAGCCATATTGTGCAGTCATGATATCACCATTTAATGTATTGTTCTTAATCTATGCTGAAAAAAATGTGCATGAATGAACCACAACTCACAAAAATGTGAGTTCAAGACAAGAGAAAACAAATGCAATTTAGTCTTGTAATAAAGACATAAGAATTAAGAAATAAATAGTGCACAAAGTGTATTATAGTCTCACTAATTGCAACTTCAAATTCCACACTACGAAGGCTTTGTCATTAATTAGTCAGTGCAATAATACTGAACTAGCAATATTGTCTTTTAAAGTGGCCAGCAATTACTATTTTGAAAGTTCTGCAGCTACCTTGAGGCAACATGGACATTATATTCCTTGCCAAGATGATAGAATTCAGCAAGGCCCCAATCTATCAGCCAGAGTTTACGAAGCTCATGATCTATCATAACATTATGAGGCTTCACATCTCAGTTCATAATACCTTGTGAATGACAGTAATCTAATGCCTCTGCACATAAAACAGAAACAGTAAGATAAATGGAGCCAGACTCAATAATAGTTGTTAATCAGATCATGAAAGGGAAGGTTGTTGTAAATGCAGGCACAGGAGACAAAATAAGTACTAAGTAGCCCCAATCAAGAGGTTATAAATTAATGGCATGCAGAGACCTCTCCTGTGTGCTAATAAATGCCATTTTCTTCGGGTTGCTAGGCATCCGATCCACCAACCGCTGACCAGTATCCATGCTAGCAGGAAACAAAATTTGGATGTCAGGGATGCTAATTGTTGTTAACTAATGTATTTACTAATTCAGTCAAATAGAATTGGACTTCATAGGAATGGAATAAGCACATGGGGAAGAGGACACCAAATTAAAAGGAACAAGACAAACACAAAAGCACATTACTGTGCATGTAACATTGATGAGTGGAGTTGTGGTGAACCTCGCTGAGCATCTTCTGACTGGGCGGGCATCTAATCTAACTTTTCCTAATATCTGGACCCTATTACTGTTCACGGCGTGAACAGTACTTCCTACCCATGACATCTCCCCCCTCCTTCGAAGACAGCTCGCCCTCGAGCTGTGGTGGTCTGGTGGAGGCCATGGTTCCAACCCTTCATAGTCCCCTGGTAGCTCAGACATGCACGTGATGCTTATTTCTCCTGGATCCCATGGAAAACCACCAAACTTGCCTGCAGCCATCTAGAGCCAAGACCAAGAATGTACAGATCTACTAACGTTTAGCAAAACGACGACCGGAGGCTCCATGCGGATGGTTGTCGGAGTGGCTCCACCCGTGATTGCCCCCCTGCGCAGAATGATGTCCTGCTGCTCCGAGCAGATGGCCAGCGGCACCACAAGCATGAGTCCTCCGACGATGTTGTCCCCGCGCGGAATGATGGCCAGCGGCTCCCAGCAGGCCACTGGCGTGCCGATTTGAAGGAGCGCCGCTGCCACCTCCGATGGCTGGAGACTGGTGCAATTTGTTCGCTTGGTCCCGCGTAGAAGCCGCGCCCGCTGCCGTGCGAGGAACCTACGTGCCGCCGCCTGTAGCCGCACCGCCGCATCTTTATGCCGCAAGCTCTCCTTCAACTTCAAGAGTACGGTTTGGATCTATGCATAACAATCCAGTATGTCGACACACAAATCCTTCGCCGATGCTAATGGATCACCGGCAGCAGAAGCCATGGAATCAGATCGAAACCAAAGCTAACTGATACCAGATGTTATGAACCCTAGTTCATTTGAGGATAGGGAGGATAACCAGTGCCAGGAAGATGGCCAGACAAAGTTGGCGTGGAGGGAGACTATAATATTTGGGGTATTTGGATTGTTTGTTCTTTCTTCATTTCTTCCTCAAAAGAGATACAATCTCATCCTCATATAGATGGGCTGACTTGACCCTTAAGAAACCCTGACTTGACCCTTAAGAAACCAATCTCTAAATTTAAGGAAATAACAAACCAATCTAATCTAACATTTCCTAATATCTGGACCCTATTACTGTTCACGGCGTGAACATTACTTCCTACCCATGACAGATTAGTTCCAAGAATAATAGATACGAAGAGCTATGATGCTATGACAATGAGTGTCAAGCTATGGCATAGAAGATTTGCAGACTAAGACTATTAAACATATAAATGAATTGGATGGAGGATGGACTGACACACCAGAAGGCTCCATGAGGGAGGGTGGTTACAAATACACGCACGTGTTACAAGCTTGCAGAAAGGGAGACTGGTTGCACAGTAGGGCGAGCTAAGTGTGGTTAATCTGCAAAATTGAAGCAAAATGAATTATGTATAAGCGTCTGTGTAACTGAAAGCTAAAGATTTTATATTAATTGTGCAGTTGAGTATTAAACAACTAAAACATCTAGCTAATGTAGCTAATCATCTGGTGCACAAAACTGCATAAAGAAGAACCTAAGCATGAAATTCAGTAAACATGGATTAATAAGAGAGAATCTGATGGTAAGTTATCAGAAAGCTAAGCACACGAGGATTGTTGTGCTGAAAAACGAAAAATAATCAGGGTTAATCCTAGTTGAACCTAACAACAGAAATTACAGAGCCAAATCCTAGTAATAGGAAAAGGGATTAATAACAGAGCTATGGATTGCAACAACCTACGGATTAATTTGAGGTACATACCACACAAATCACCAGCGATTCATCCATGGTCATGCGTAAAGCTGAAGTTAATTGACGATCTACTCGGCAGTTCAGTTGAGGATCTCCTGATGACGACGTCGACTGGAGTATGGATTGATCTGGAGAGATGCCATCAGGAGCAGATGAACTCCTGCTGGAGGAGGGTGCGGCAGCCGGGCGCGCCGGGAGGAGAGCAGCGTCGAGCTGCGCGGGAGGGCGAAGCCCCGTCAGGAGGAGGGAGGGGCGCCGGTAGGAGGGAGCCCCGAGCGAGTAGGGTGCGGAGCCGGGAGGAGGGAGTCCCGTCGGGAGGAGGTGCGGCGCCAGGCGTGCCGGGAGGATGAGTGCGGCGTCGCAATGCGGTTGCAGCGTCGCACGGCGCAGGGGTGTCGGGGTGAGGGAGCGGCGACGGTAGGGTGATGCGGCACCGTCGGGATCAGAACCCAATCAAGAGCTGGGCGGTTTTGGGTGTTGCGGCACCGAGAACAGGCTGGGCATAAACCCGTCGTGGGGGGTGGGCGGCGCGCCATGCGCGAGGCAGACAGGGCCACAGGGGCGAAGGCCGAACAAGGGTGGTCCGGTCGGAGGCTGGGCGGATGGCTCGGGTATGGAATGAGTTATTTACCCAGGTATATATACGCTATTTTCTTGTAAAGGGAAAACAAATATACTGATATTTTTTAATTTAATGTTGGAAACTAAGGTAGCACTAATACCCACTAAACTGATGATCTACACCTAAGACACACCAACTCTTTTTTCAATTTCTCGCTACATAGTGCATAAGGTTCGACGGCAGACTGGCTTCCGGGAGGAGAGTCTTTCTATAATAAAGCTCATACCCTTTGTGATCCCGAGAGGCAAAGCCAGCCTGCGATGAATCACAATTTATACACTAAAAGAACTTAGAAACTAAGAGATTAATACTTATAAAATACTTGCACAAGAGTACACAGCACATCCTCTCTTTGTGTCTATCCTAGCACTTACCCTTCTCATCTACCATACTCATCTACCATACTCTTAGATAGATGGCATGGCAAGGAGGAGGTCCTCTATTTATAGGCCAAGGTGGATCATAGGGTGGTGACATATGTCCCCCCTTCTAGAGAATTCCTAAATATTATAAGATTCTAATTTATTTATTACTAATTCTAGAGTACTCCATGAAAATATTTTCTTATTTCCTTGTGGAGAATACTCTAGAAGATTGCCTTACATTCTTCCAATATTTAATATCTTTGATAATTATCAGGAAATATTATAGACTAAAACAATAGTTTGTTTGTACTTCTAAAATTAATTTGATTACCATATATTTGCACTACATAATATTCATTGGCTCACAAAAAGATATTTTTTGGCGTTTCTTAATGCAAAATCATCGAGATGGTATTGAGATCACTAGTGTCCAATATAGCCTTTGTCGATGTTGCACATTGCAAAGCCATTTAATCTTTCTTGTGACATAGTTTATCTCGAATAGTTGTTCAATAATTTAAATTTTTGAGAAACTTTTTTAAGCTAAAGTTACACTAACAGATATAGTTAATGATTCGATAAGCAACCAAAATATTTGAATATCAATTTGCAGTCATAACAAACTTCATAATCTCAAGCGCTGACACTAAACAATCTGGTAAAGTTACTTGCAGCACCTTTAATGATTAGCTCTTGGTCTTTTCGATCACATAGACCAGCTGATCACTAGCCGTATTGTACATACATAATACATTTTTGAGCTTGGGTCCTCTTCTGACTTGGGCCCTAGGCCATCGCACATGGTGGCCTACCCGTAGGGCCGGCACTTTCTATACCTCCGGCGACCTCCCGTCCTCCTGCGACCTCCCATCCTCCGAGGCGATGTGCATCATTGGATGCACATTTGGACGGTGCATCTCTGGGAGCCGGTGGAGATCTGAAAGATGTTATCTATGTCCCATCATCATGTGCCATTACAGTGAGACCCCAAAGCGAACCGCAGAGACTCGCACCGACTGACTTGTGGGCCCTCTTGTGATTTGGCCCGCACGTTAGGACCGGTTCAGTAAAAAGGCCAACCTGAACTGGCAAATCGGACTAAGCCCAAACACCAAGCGACTCCAGCGAGATGATGTCGCCGAAGGCCTCTGCATGTTGCTTCGACCTTCTTAGATTTTTTTCCTATCGCAACCTGTGTAGGGGATTCAAATGTGTACAGCGAATGAACCTGTCATCGGAAGTGCCAACCGATTAATCGGATAAGGTAATATAAGAACAAACTTTTAAAACTCAGTTATTCAAACACAATTATTATGTTAGAGTGGCCTGCATATACTTGTTTGAATATATCATTTATACTTAAAATTACATTCGGTTATTCAAACATAAACAAAGGTCAGTCTGGCCTTATCAGAAAGGAAATAAGTATAAAAGAAACAGCATACTGAATGGGAAAAGAAGAGTATTCGCATTAATTATAAGAACTTAAGAAGGTAATTAAATATACCCCCCCAAAAGGTAATTAAATATCATGAGTTGTCGATCATATCTCAAATCTTTTTGCAATGGCCGGGATAATGCTTGTGTTGACGCCTTTTACGGGCCAACACACAAACACGCTAGATCGCGCGGCGCGAGGAGGAGCTCCTTGCAGCGCCTTCTACGTGGGCCGGTCAGACCGGTTATCTGGACCGGTCAGACCGGTCACCGTGCAGAACGACGACGATCCGACGAACGTTCACCCGGGAGGGACCCCGTCGGGGCAACCGCGCGTAGGGTTGTCCTAGGCTCGGCAGGTCAGTTAGGGCATCCTCAAACGCCATGGAGACGATAGAAGAATAGCATATCGAGGTTGGAAAAGTAGAGTAAAGAGGAAAGGTAAAGACGATAAAAGATAGATGTATATGATTTGTTCGATTGGGTTCTTCCTCAATCGGCCGTGACCCTTTATATTTATAGGGTGGGGAAGACTTACCCCGCAAGAAATACTGTTTACAGATCTAAATCTATAAGATTCTCTAATTGTATTTGGACTCCACATGGACCGGTCAGACCGGTCGGACCCACCAGTTAGACCGGTCATCCTCTGCCAGACCGGCTACAGAGAGCAGACCGATCAGACCGCTTGGGCACACCGGTCAGACCAGCCGGTGCCAATTTTGGCTGTCAACATATGCCCCCTATTTTTTTGGTAAAACTTGCTTGCCAAAAAAGATTCTTCTGAATCAAAATTATCTAAGGGCGATGATTAACAACACATCGGCCATTATTTGTGCTAAGGGCGATAAACAACTATCAGCCATAACTTGCTCTATTCAAGTTGATGTTGAAACAACTTATTTCGGCCGTCACACCTTCTTCATGTTGATTGTCTTCGCAGCCTCCACTTATTGCTCTATTGACTCCTTGTGCAAACATTGCAGTCTTCGCATCTGAGTATGAGACAAGCCTGAGGGACACCACCTCAGCTCTAAATACTTTGAATCTTGCTTCGCACTCTTCTCATCCGCTTTGCTGCAATCTGTGTCTTTTCCGACCAGATTATTGCTAGCAACAATCGGTCTTTGTGGTGAAGCATGGTTTGGATACACAGTAGGATATTGAATATAATATGATTGCATATGCATCCTACTATAATTCATGGGCATATAAGAGTAAAGAAACCACCAATACCACGAAGTAATCGGTCCATTGGATGGCATATAATTACCTTGACTTGGATGAGAATCTGATTGCTCCTGATGTTTCGATGAACGTTTTGTATCCTTGACTTTATTTAGCATCCCTTTCTGTTTCTCGGCGATTCTCTCCTTATCATATTTGTCCAATAGCTCTTTGAAGCTCGGCCTCTTCTTATTCTTGGCTTCGGAGGAATCCCCAGGCTCGCTGGACGCACTGGTTAGACCGGTCTTAGTACCGGTCAGACCGCCATTGGGGCCGGTCAGACCGGTCGACTTGCTGTCGGCCTTTTTCTTCTTGCCTTGCCCCCCAGCCGAACTTGATTGTTGTTCAGCCAAATTATTTGATGCAGGATTGCTATTGGGGACAATTTGATCAATAGAACTAGCCTATGTTTCTTCGACGGTCGGCTTTTCTTTATCTAGTGTCAAATCTGAATTTTTGTTTAATCGTCCATCCTTTTTGACACGATAAACTTGCTTGACCATCTTGTATTTCTTTTTCTGTATAGACCGATTTTTTCATCAAAACTGTCATTAATGGTAGGTGATGGTTTACCAATTGTCGATTCCCTATAGGTAACATAATTTGGGCACAAATATATAGGGAGAAATGACATAAATAAATTATAATACCATGACGGATAAAAACAAGGCATGGTGTAATAAGATCCGCATGGCATAGGTGTAGGTGACCTATGTGATGGAAACGGCATTGAATTAGAAAAATTGTTCTATTGCCGATTCCGATGATAAAATTGTTGTCTTGGAGTAGAACTTGAGTGTTATGAATGTTTTGGCCGACTAGCATCATTATTTGGTTTTTTGGATTTAGTCGGAAGATCTCCAAGAAAGGGTTTCGACTTTTCCTTTTGATGCTTGTGATGGACTTTGGATTCAACGGTTTTCCAAATACCAATCTTAGGTTTTTTGGGCTTAACCATCTTAGGTTTTGATTTATTTTACAAAACCCTAGATGAGCCGGTTAGACTGGTCTTGGAACCGGTCAGACCAGTTTTGTTCCAATCGGCCCCTTTACCTTTGCCTTGTTGCCCCCGAGCGTAGAAGTACTAGATTCAGTCTCTGTGCTCTTGCCAGGGATTTTGGATCAATAATTTTGGCTTGAGACGGCCAAATTTCATCTAGGCTAGCAACATTAGGCAAAGTTTTGCAAGTATTATTAGTCGGTTTTTTCAATAGCCAACTTTTTTATAACATGAATTGGATCTACACTCTTTTTATTAATCAGCTCATCTACAAAAGTAAGCAAACCACTTATAAAAGCAGCGGTGGACTTACTATGCCTTGGTAGATCGTACATCCTCAACTCATCGATGACAGATATCTTCATCATGATGACGCCTTGTTCCTTTACCCGATAACAATGAGAATGCAAATTTATGTGGATCACCTTGAGTAGGTCTTCAGGAAATCCTTCAAGTGCCATCATATCGCTGGAGTTTGATAGATCGGCCATGACAGCCAGATTTTCATCCCCAGTGGAGTCGCCAATTTGTGTTGATGCCTTTTACGGGCCAACACACAAACACGCTAGATCGCGTGGTGCGAGGAGGAGCTCCTTGTAGAGCCTCCTGCATGGGGTGGTCAGACCGGTTATCTGGACCGGTCCGACCTGTCGCCGTGCAGAACGACGACGATCCGACGAACGCTCACCCGGGAGGGACCCCGTCGGGGCAAGCATGCGTAGGGTTGCCCTAGGCTCGGCAGGCCAGCTAGGGCGTCCTGAAACGCCATGGAGATGAGAGAAGAATAGCATGTTGAGGTTGGAAAAGTAGGGTAAAGACTTAAGGTAAAGACGATAAATGATAGATGTATTTGATTGGTTCGATTGGGTTCTTCCTCAATCGGCCGTGACCCTTTATATTTATAGGGTGGGGAAGACTTACCCCGCGAGAAATACTATTTACATATCTAAATCTATAAGATTCCCAAATTGTATTCAGACTCCAAATGGACCGGTCAGACCAGTCGGTGTGAATTTTGGCATTCAATAGCTTGTTCCTTTATCTAAAAAAATCATCACTCTCAAGAAGCCGACACTAATAGCTATTTTAATAGATCACACGGGCATCATCGCAATTATTATATATGTTCAACACAGTGTTGATGCAGAATTGGTCAACACACAAGCGCTAGAACGCGCAGAATCGCAACGATCGCAACCTGACGAAGCACCCCGGCGACCTGTCAGACCGGTCGCGCCAACCGGTTAGACAGGTTGAACATAGAGAAGATTCGTGAATACCTAAAGCCGCTAGCTCGGAAGGGACCCCGTCAGAGCTCGCAGATTTAGGGTTGTCTTGGAGTCGGCAGGCCACCCAAGACGCCCTTGAACACCGTAGAGACGAGCAAAATATAGCACGAAGTTGGAAAAGCTAGGGTTTGAGAAAAATAGGAAAAAAGTAGAATGATTGATTCGATTGAGTAGAAGGACCTCAATCGGCAGTAGCCTTTATATTTATAGGCCGGGGAAGACGTACCCCTTCCAAATCGGGTTACAAACGGACTCCAAATCACAAATCTAACTCGACTCGGACTGTACAGGCCCAGACCGGTCTGACCGGTCGGCCTCGGCATTTCCCAATTTTGGCTGCCAACATATGCCCCCCTATCTTTTTGGTGAGCTTTGCAAGCCAAAAAGCACAGAAACTAGCCTAGATACATGATCTACATAGGAAACACAAGGCTAAAAATAATGCTAAGGGTGATACTCTATACAGGCCGTCTTCGTCTTCAAGCATCTTGACACATACTGGGATAATATTTCTTCAAGTATCTTACATTAAGAAACCTTGGAAGATGTTCTCCTTGCATCGTCTCCACCATATAAGAATTGCCGAAGATAACCTTGATGATCTTGTACGGTCCTTCCCAACTTGGCGACCACTTGCCGAACTTATTGCTCTTCGTCCCAAGAGGCAATATTGTCTTCCAAATCAGCTCACCAACCGGAAAAGATTTTGCTCTTACCTTCTTGTTGTAAGCTCTAGCCACCCGAAACTTGTCCTTCTTAATTTCCTTCAAAGCTTGCAACCGATTGTCACTCACTTCATCAATATTGTCCATCATCAAGTCGTAGTAATCAACAGCGGTAAGGTCATTTTGTTTAGCTAATCTATAAGCGTCCAAATTCACCTCAACAGGCAAAACGGCCTCTTGATCATATACAAGCTCAAAAGGAGTAACCTTAGTAGCACCATATCTAGATATACGATGAGCCCACAATGCTTCAGATAACACCTCATGCCACCTCTTGGGATTCTCCTCTATCTTCTTCTTGATAAGCTTTATCAAGATCTTATTAATAGACTTGGCCTGACCATTGGCCTGAGCATAGTATGGAGATGAATTGAGTATCTTGATCTTATAAGATTCGGCAAAATCACGTACCTCCTTTGAAATGAATGATGAACCTTGATCCGTTGTCAAAGTTTGAGGAATACTGAATCTATGAATAATATGCTCTGTAATAAACTCAATTACCTCCCGATGTGTCATATTCTTCAAAGGAACCGCTTCGGTCCACTTAGTGAACTAATTCGTAGCAACCAACACGAAGCGATGTCCCTTTGAAGAAGGGGGATTAATCTGACCAATGAAATCCAACCCCGAACCTCTGAACGGCCATGGCTTTATTATAGGATGCAATAATGCAGCAGGCACCAACTGAACGTTACCAAACCGCTGACATTCTTCACACCCCTTATAATATCTGAAACAATCCGCCATCATAGTTGGCCAATAAAAACCGGCTCTCCTAAGCAACCACTTTATTTTAGGGGCCGATTGATGTGTACCACATATGCCTTCATAAACTTCTCCCATAGCAATACGAGCCTGATCAGAATCCAAACACTTGAGAAGCACATCTTCGGCGGTCCGACGATAAAGCTTATCGTCGATGAAAATATATTTAAATGCCAAACGCTGAATATTCATCTCTGCACCATAACCAGGATCTTTTAAATATGTCACAATAGACACCCTCCAATTAGGAACCTCGGCCTTCTCTTTGGAATTAGAAGTAATGGCCGACTCGCTGTTTTTAGCTGTCTGACCGGTCAGACCGGTCGGAGCGTCCGGTCTGACCGGTTCGTCCAGAACCAGTAACTCGGCTGTTGCTCGCTTCGGCTTTCTCATGTTAAAATATTTTCTAGTAACATTGTATCCAGATGCTTGCTGAGCCAAAGCATTTGCCTTTATATTATCCTCTTTTGGAATATATCGATTAACGAATTCATCAAAGCAAGAGATAATATCAAGGCATCTATGAAGATATGCATTTAATGATCCATTGTTAACATTGGCATACCTTGGATACTTGCTACACCAAGAGAAGTTAATCTTCATAAGCTTCCACATGTTTAACACCCATTAATTTCAAGAATTCCAAGCTAAATAGAAGTGCTTCATATTCAACTTGATTATTTATGCGTTCCTTTTCCAATCGGTTTGAGAACTCGAAAATAGTGCCACTCGGATAAAATAAGAACAGCGCCAATTCCTTGACCATCATCACAAGCCAATCCATCAAAGAACAACTTCCATGTTGTGCAAGTAACATAGCCGACTTCCAAATCATGCTCATCATTAATACGATGTTCAACAATGAAATCTGCTACAATTTAGCCCCTAACAGCTTTTAAAGACTCATAGGCCAAATCATATTCAACAAGTGCATAAGCCCACTTTTCGATTCAACCACTCAAAATCGGCTTTTGAAGCATATGCTTAATAACATCGGCTTGACAAGTAACTATGCAAGTATTAGATAAAAGATAATACCTCAACTTGGTACAAGCATAATATAATGATAAGCACAACTTCTCAATAAAAGTATACCTTGTTTCCGCATCAATAAGTCGTCGGCCCACATATGTAATAATATACTCCTTCCCTTCGGTCTCTTGAGTCAAAACAACACCAATAACTTTATCTTCCGCAGCCAAATAAAGCATAAAAGGAATACCTCTCTTAGACGCCTTGAGAACCGGCGGCGAAGATAAATATTTCTTAATCTTCTCAAAAGCTTCTTGCTGTTCTGCCCCCCAAGTAAATTCAGCCTCATCTTTCAACCGAAGAATAGGAGTAAAAGCATCTATCTTTCCAGACAAATTAGATATAAACCTTCTCAAGAAATTCACTTTGCCCAGAAACTTTTGCAAGTCTTTCTTGCAAGTAGGGGCTTCCACTTTCTTCATGGCTTCAATTCTCTTTGGATCAATCTCTATGCCTTTCTCATGAATAATGAAGCCCAAGGACTTTCCAGCCGACACACTAAAAGCACATTTGAGCGGGTTCATCTTTAATCCATACTGACGCATCCTCTCAAGAGCAAGTCTTAAATCAGCCAAATGATGACTCAAATCGGCCGATTTAATCACAATATCATCAATATAGACTTCCAATATAATACCAAGTAAATCATGGAAGATCAAATTCATAGCTCTTTGATAAGTAGCACCAGCATTCTTTAAATCAAAAGTCATAACGACCCACTCAAACAAACCAACAAAGCCAGGACATCTAAAGGCTGTTTTAGATGTATCTTCTACGGCCATAAATATCTGTTTGTAACCCGCATTACCATCAAGAAAACTGATAACACGATATCCAGAAGCCTCATTGATCAACATATCGGCTATAGACATAGGATATTCATTTTTAGGAGTAGATTTATTAAGATCTCTAAAATCAATGCAAACTCTAATCTTGCCCGAATCTTTCTTTTCAATAGTCACAATATTAGACATCCACTCCGCATAACAACAAGACCGAATAAATCCAGCATCTAGCAAACAATTAATTTCTTCTTTTATTCGGTCATACATAACGGGATTAAAACGCCTAGCAAGTTGTTTATAAGGTCTAAAACCGGCCTTGATCGGCAGCTGAAGCTCAACCAAATCACGACTCAAACCAGACATCTCAGTGTATTCCCAAGCAAAGCAATCGGCATATTCTTTCAATAACCTTATTAAATCCACTTTACAATCATTCGATAAATTTGCATTTACAAAAGTCGGCCTTGGAATAGAACCATCTCCCATAACTACTTTTTCTAATGGATCAGCCGACGTAAAACCTTGGTCTAATTTATCAAAATCACCGAAGTTTTCAATGGCCTTGCACATATCGTTCGTTCTCGCCCGATAGTTCCAACGCGCTGCTGCAGCCACTCTGTGTTGGACCGGTCTGACCAGTCTGGTGCACCGGTCTGACCGATCGTCCGGTCTGACCGGTCAGAGGCAGCGGTCTGACCGGTCGGCCCTGTGTTGCTGACCTGATGCATCATCATAAAAGTAAATGTTGCCAATTCTCCATTGGGTTTAGGACAACAGATACAAAACCCTCCTTGGTGCAACTGATCAAGTTGTAATCGGTCAAATCCAGGCCCGGTAAGCACTTGATGTTGTCATGTGCACCAATGAACTTGAAATCGGCGGTTGCAATGAAAGAAGAGGCATCACCATGCACAAGCTCAATTTCATTGCCGATCCACTGAATAAGGAATAGATGCAAGGAAGATGGCACACATTGATTGGCATGAATCCAATCACGTCCAAGTATGAGGCTAAAGTTACCTTGCACCTCAGAGACGAAGAATGCTATTGGGATCGTCTTGCTTCCAACGGTCAACTCCATTGAAGCAACCCCTTTGACACCAATCAGATCACCTCCTCCAATGCCTCATACCGTCATGTTGGTCTTGATCAATTCTTCGTCCAATCCGCCATGCTTCTTGTACAATGAATAGGGCATCAAATTCACAATTGCCCAACTATCCACGAGCATACGAGAAACTGGCTTCCTGTTAATGTGCCCCCTCATGTTGAGAGCCTTCAACTGATTATCTGAATCTTTGGGCCTCTGAAATATAGCCTCGCATGGTCCAAACTCCAAATGAGCAGCCTCCTCCTCTGAGATAACCAAATAGTCATCGAAAAGCATAAAACATTGATATTCATGTTGGTGCATTTCGGAGAAGCCTCATAATCCACCAACTCCTCATCTTCTAATGCTGAAGGGGCTGCTGGAACCTCTGATATGCTAGGAGCCGAAGTGGGAACACTCTCTTTGGCTTTCTACTCGGTCTCGGGTTTGACCGGTCTGACCGGTTGCTCTGAGCGGTCAGACTAGTCCGGGACACTGGTCAGACTGGTCGGCTGGAGCGGTCCGATCGATCCCGTTGGCTAGTCAGCTGCTTTGACCAGCCACACCTTGCCTTGAGGGATTCTTGGCTTGTTGGCTTGTACTTCTTGAAGTGCTCATTCCTCAACTTCTCCGCCTCTTTTTCCTTCTGTTCCTGGCGGCGAAGGCGCTGTAACCTCCTTTTCTGAGTATGTGTCAACCCTGGTGGGCACCACTTAGGCTGGAAGTACTTCTCCTTATCCTGATCCTTGGAGTTGTTGCTACTGGCCTCATGATCATTTGCCAACACGAGTTTCTGAGAAGCATCGACCGATTTTTCAATGATCATCGGCCCCTTTTGTGCATCTTGGGTTTTGCCTTTGCCATCCTCAACTTGCACCACATTAGCAACTGGAGCCTTCCCAGAATCCACTTGCATTGGCTTAGGTTTGTCCTTCTTTTCCTTCATGCAATATTCTTGGTGCTGAGGATGAACTTGGGCTGGTCTCTGCTGAGTCCGGTCGGGTAGACCGGTCTGACCGGTCTGGGGTTTTGGCCCTTACCAGACTGGTTTTGCCCCAATCGGTCGTGAACCGGTTGCTTCAATCTGTCAAACACATGTCCTCTGAACTTCCCTCCCCCTGGAAGTGTGGTGGATAGGGCATCAGGTAGCATTGCATTCAAAATCCCCCATGCTCCCATGCGGGAAGTTGAAAATCCGATGCCGGCAGAGCCCGTGGCATAGTAGCATATATCTGCTGCATCAGCTGAGGAGAGAACAAGGTAACCACATCACCACTGCGCTTGCTCGATTCTCCCCTAGGAGATGAAGGTGCACCTTGTTGCGGAGGTGACCTTGATCTCTTTTTTAGCAGCCGATCATTTCGAACGGCCTTTGACTACTTGTTCAGCAATTGACCAAAGATAGACTTCTGATTTGCGAGCTTGCCCTGCACCTTTGGCTAGTTTGTCTTCCACGTAGCCACTTCCGGACGTTTAGGCTTAAACATCCGGGGCTGACCGCTAGGGTGGTCTGACCGGCCAACAGGACCGATCTAACCGGTCGGAGCAACTAGTTTGACCGGTATCGGCTTAGCAGCAGGCCGGTCGCCTGAAGAAGAACCCTTTTGCCTCCTAGTGTATGAGGCTTAAGTATTATCCTCATATTCTTCTTCCCATCAGGAGCCTTCTCCTGAACCACTTCCCTGGCCAGAATCTTGTTATCAACAATCAACGGCCTTTCATCACCAATGATCACGTTCTTGCCCTTCGCCCCTTCGGCTTGATCCGGGTGAATGAGTACCTTAGCGTTGTTGAGATCAATGGTATGCACAGGGAACGGACCTTTATCTATCATCATCTCCGGAAAGGTCAATTGTCCTTCATTTATGGCCGATTGTACTTGTCGACGAAACAAATTGCAATCGTTAGTTGCATGAGATGAAGAATTATAAAATTTACAATAATCACGTCACTTTAGCTCCTCAAGCAGTGGTATAACATGAGTAATTTCAAATGCCCAAGTCTAAATAATTCATCAAAAATACGATCACACTTGGACACATCAAAAGTAAATTTCATGTCTTCTTGCCGATTCCTTTGAGTCGGCTTAAGAGATGCGCAAGAACATGGTTTGGCCGAGGCTGGCCAAACAAACTCAATAGCGTATACCTCTATATCATCATCGTCCGATGAATCGGAATCATATTCAACAATATGCGTGTTTGAGCGATGGGACTTGTAGGTATCTTTTTCTTTTCTGAATTTCACCTCTTGGCCTAAAGCTCTTGCCTAAAGCTGATTTAAAGAATAGTGATCTGAACCATCAATCTTCTCTCTATAACTAGAACGTAAACCCGCAAGAGCTAAATTGGCCAAATTTTTTCAGAAAAAGTCAAATTGTAACATCAATTTTTAATATCTTTAAATCTTTTAAAATACTCATGGATAGATTCATCTCTACCCTGTTTAACCGATGTCAAGTCTGTTAATTTAGTTTCATTATCCCCACTATAAAAATAATCATAAAACTTCTGTTCTAATTCGTCCTAAGAACTAATCACATTTGGAGCTAACGATGAAAACCAAGAAAAAGTCGTTCCAGTTAAAGACAAAGAGAATAAACGAATGCGCAAAGATTTACTAGAACCAGCTTCCCCAAGTCGAGCGATATATTGGCTGATATGCTCCCAAGTGGATCCGTTATCATCACCGCTAAATTTGGCAAAATCGGGAACACGCCAACAAGCAGGGTAAGGAATCAAATCGAAAGCATCAACATACGACCTTTGATAAAGCCGACTCCTACCCACGTCCAAACCAAGTTTAGACTTAAACATGCTGGCCAGATCTTCACTCATCCTAGCAAGATCGACCTAATAGTTACCCGTGGATGTTTGGCCTAAACGATGTGTCATAAGATCAGTAGTGGACATCGTCTGTGTGGCATATTGAGGATTTGACTTAAGCCAATCATCCCAAACATCCTTGGGCAACGCTGGAGGAAATGGGGGTTCACCATATGATTTTGTAGTATACGGCGGCACAAAATCCGCTAATTCATCTTCCAAGCCAAGTGCGGCCGAAGTAGGAAGAGGCGCAAGTTGTGGCTGTGACGCAGAACCGAGCACCATGGCACCGATTTGAGTGACCAGTCGGACCGGTCCAGCCACTAAGGCACTGGTCTGACCGGTCGACTGGACCAATCTGACCGGTTCGGCCATAGAGGGCCGAACTATGCCTGGTGGTGGTGTCTGCCCCATGAAGTAATTCGGCGGCATACCATACTGATAATTCTCTGTTGGCGCAGTCGTGAGACTAGCATTAGGTGTTTGATTCGGATAATCATTAGCGACTTTCTTACCCCTATTTTGTAGATTTAAATCAATAAGTAGATCTTGTGTAAGCTTCTGCGATTGTTCGATTCTACCCAAAAAGGCTTCCCCAAACTGCTTAATAGAATCGAATGAAAAACTTACATCGCTTGTAGTGGAAGCAGATGGTGCAGTAGCTATAACCGTAGTAGATGGGTTCGGCGGTGGCAGCGTGAATGTAGGCATGACAAACTTCTCCTTCTCGAATACGCCTTGCCGAGTCTTCCCGTAACATGCAAGCAATCTCTTCGTGGCCTCCTCCTGCTCCTTCTTGAGCAGGGCCTCGAATTGCTTGCGGCTCTCCTCAGGTATGTCCTCGTACTTGACATTAACGGGAGTGGAATCTACCTTGGAGGGGTTAACCTTTTCACCGGTCATTGTAACCGATGAATGCAGATATGTTGATGCAGAATTGGTCAACACACAAGCGCTAGAACGCGCAGGATCGCAACGATCGCAACCTGACGAAGCACCCCGACGACCGGTCAGACCGGTCGCGCCAACCGGTCAGATCGGTCGAACGCAGATAAGCTTTGCGAAGACCTAAAGCGTGAGCTCGGGAGGGACCCGTCGGAGCTCGCAGATCTAGGATTGTTTTGGAGTCGGCAGGCCACCCAAGACGCCCTTAAACGCCGCAGAGATGAGCAAAGAACAACACGAGGTTGGAAAAGGTAGGATTTAAGGAAAATAGGAAAAAAGTAGGTTGATTGATTTGATTGGGTACAAGGACCTCAATCGGTCATGGCGTACCCCTTCCAAATCGGGTTACAAATGGACTCCAAATCACAAATCTAACTCGACTCGGAGTGGACATGCCCAGATCGATTTGACCGGTCGGCCTCGGTGTTTGCCAATTTTGACTGCCAACACACAGGTATATATAGTAGGAGAGCACTGCCGTGCATTATGAGGGAAAACAAATGGTCATACAAGGTTCCGATACAGGGCAGGTTTATTACTTCTGAAAAATCCATGCTATGCTCTGCTGATATTATTGTAGCGCAGAGTTGATCTTCCTGTTGCAAACTGCATTCATAGTATAATTTTTCTTGTTGCTGATAAGGATAGATAGCGCTTAACTTTGCACAGTGTCACATTATTCCACCCTTTTCTTCACCTTCATCATGAGCCCGTTCTTCATCTGCAGAAGCAGAATGCACGAGAGCTTCGGCTCGACAGCGGCAGCATGCCCTTCCACCATGGCCAGCTCCACATCGAAGTTCCACGCCACGTTGGCGACGGCCGTCTTCACCTGCATCAGCCCGATGTCCTTGCCGAGGCAACTCCTGGGCCCCGAGCTGAAGGCCAGGAACTTGTGGGAAGGCACGTACTGCAGCTTGCTCCCGTCGTCCGAGAGACCGAGAGCCACCTCTCCGGCCTGTACTCCCGGCAGTCGCCGCCCCACACGCTCTCCATCCTCGCCATGGCGTAGAGCGAGATGAGGATGGTGTCGCCGGCGCGCACCTCGTGCCCGCTCGGCAGCGTGTCGTCGCCCAGCGCGGTCTTGCGCTCGATTGGCGCCGGAGGGTGGAGCCGCAGCGCCTCGAACACGGCGGCGTGCAGGTAGACGAGCTCCTTCGTCTCCTCCGGCGCGAAGGTCACCATGGCGTCTGGCCCTGATTTGTTCTTCGTGCCGGCCTTGCGCGACGCGGTGGGCTCGAGCTCCCAGCGGATACGCAGTAGGACTGAGGGGTTCGTGGATGTTAGATAAGCCAGGCGCTGATCTGAGTTTAGCATGTTTTCTTTCTTCCCATTTGCATGCACGCGAGCTCCGGATTGTGGCAGCCGCGTGCGTAGGAACCGTAGCGTGAGAATCGCTCAGCTACTTGCTCGGGCATGCAGTCATGGCCGGCGAACGCGGTGCGTGGGGATGGACGCGCACAATTCTCGCGTCGTGCGCGCCGTGGCAGCATCGCTCTTTGTAATACATAATAAAAGGAGAAGCTAACAACAGAAAACGCTGCGCTTTCAAGCAGCACCAAAACCCACCGTGTCACACGAGTTCGCGTTGAGTTTGTTTCTGTGTTCTTGCTTGCCGCCGACCGTGTCTAGCTCGCCGGCGCTCGCCGCCGTCCGGTGACCAACAAGTGGCATCAGAGCCGTAAGAAGGGACCTGCGCCGCAATGACATCGCCGCCGCGCCGTGGCCGGACGCCACCGCGTCGTGGCCAGACGCCGCCGCCGATCAAGGTCGGCACGTCGGGGAGCAGCAAGACCCCGCCACGCTCGCCGAAAGACAAGACGCCGCAGCGCACGCCCTCTTCGAGCCGTTCTCCACCGCGCCGATCGCACACGCGCGACGCACGTCGCTCGCGCACCCGGGATGCACGCCGTCCGCGGGAAGTCATCGTCGAGCGCATCATCCGAGATGGTGGGAGCTCCGGCAGCTGGCCGCAATTGACGAAGACGAACTACCATGAGTGGTCGCTTCGCATGCAGCTGAAGATGCAAGCGCGCCACCTGTGGGACGCCGTCAAGTTCGCCGACGCCGACTACGACGACGACCGCAGCGCGCTCGACGCGATTTGCAGCGGAGTTCCGGCGGAGATGATCCCGATCCTGGTGGCCAAGGAGTCCGCCAAGGAAGCCTGGGAGGCCATCAAGACTCTCCGCATCGGCGACGACCGCGTGCGGAAGGCAACGGCGCAGAACCTTCGCACCGAGTACGAGTCCATCGCCCTCCGCGACGGTGAACCCATCGAGGACTTCGCCTTGCGCCTGACCGGCATCGTGCAGCGCTTGGCGACGTTGGGCGACCCGGAGCCTGACGAGAAAGTGGTGGCCAAGTACTTGCGTGTTGTGCGTCCCCGCTACAAGCAGCTGGTAATCTCCATTGAAACTTTACTTGACATCTCAAAGCTGTCAATCGAGGAGGTTACAGGGAGGTTGAAGGCGGCCGACGACGTCGAGCCACCTGCACAGCAGACCGCCGGCGGCAAACTGCTGCTCACTGAGGAGCAGTGGGTTGAGCGGTACAAGAAGAAGGACCAAGGGTCCACCCGCGGCGGGTCGAGCTCCGGCAGCCGTGGCAAGCGTCGTGGCCGGGGTCGCGGGCGCGGCTCCGGCGGCCATGGCGATTCGCGGGCAGGCTGGAGCGCCGGCCGCGCGCCCCCAGAGGATCCCTGCCCACGTTGTGGGATCAAGGGCCATTGGGCCCGAGATTGCCGCAGCAAGAAGAAGGAGGAGCCGGCCCAAAAGGCCCATGTGGCCCAGGAAGAGGAGGACACGCTGATGATGGCCGTCTGCTCGGTCCAGGAGGAGGACTCCGTCCCTCTCGTGCCCTCGACACGCTCCACCGAGCGGACATCCTTGCCGATCGCCGAGCTCCACCTCACCGAGCGTAAGGTCTTCGCCACGTTCGACAACGTCGAAGATCGGGATCCAAGCCGCTGGATCCTAGACACCGGTGCCTCCAATCACATGTCAGGGGCCCGGTCCGCCTTCGCCAGCCTCGACACCGGCATCACCGGATTTGTGAAGTTCGGGGACGGCTCCACCGCACGCATCGAGGGGAGCGGCACTGTCCTCCTCTCCTGCAAAAACGGGGAGCACCGGTCGCTGCCGAACGTCTACTTCCTTCCTCGTCTGACGGCCAACATCATCTCCGTCGGCCAATTGGATGAGGACCGGCACCAAGTGCTGGTGGAGGACGGCATCATGCGCATCCGTGACGAGAACAGGCGCCTGCTTGTCAGGATCCCGCACGGCCCAGGGCGCCTGTACATGCTCGACGCCACCATAGCACGTCCCGTGTGTCTGGCGGCACGCTCGGATGAAGACGCCTGGATCTGGCACGCACGCTTCGGCCACATCAACTTCGCCGCGCTGCGCAAGATGGCGCGGGAAGGCCTGGTCCGCGGTCTGCCCCTGCTCAGTCAGGTCGAGCAGGTCTGCGAGGCATGTCTCGTCGGCAAGCAGCGCCGGGCGCCCTTCCCTCAGAAGGCGCTCGGGCGTTCGACGGAGGCGCTGCAACTTCTCCACGGCGATCTCTGCGGGCCCATCACGCCGGCGACACCTAGCGGCAACCGGTACTTCCTTCTGCTCGTTGACGATTTCTCACGTTATATGTGGATCGCCCTGTTGCCGAGCAAGGATGCTGCTGCTGCCGCAATCAAGAACATCCAAGCCGCGGCCGAACGCAAGACCGGGAAGAAGCTACTTGCCCTGCGCACCGATCGCGGGGGCGAGTTCGCCTCGACGGTCTTCAACGACTACTGCGCCCACCTCGGAGTTCGGCGCGAGCTCACGGCACCGTACACGCCCCAGCAGAACGGTGTCGTGGAGCGTCGCAACCAGACTGTCGTGGGCACGGCCCGAAGCATGCTGAAGGCCAAGTCCCTTCCTGGCGTGTTCTGGGGAGAAGCTATGGTGACGGCTGTGTACCTCTTGAACCGGTCGTCATGCAAAGCCATTGGGGGAAGAACGCCGTACGAGCTGTGGACCGGGAGCACGCCGGCAGTGCACCACCTCCGCACGTTCGGGTGCGTCGCTCACGTCAAGGTGACCGCGCCGAACCTGAGGAAGCTGGACGACCGCAGCCGGCGCATGATCTTCGTCGGGTACGAGCCCGGCTCCAAGGCGTATCGCGCCTACGACCCGACGACCCGGCGCGTCCACATCAGCCGCGACGTCATCTTCGAGGAAGCGGCACAGTGGGCGTGGCCCGCTGAGCACGACGTCGACCCTGGTGGCTTCGTCATCGAGGAGTCCGAGTCCCTGGAGCCCGTGGTGATCACCACCACCAGTGCACCGACGCGCGCTCCAGCCGAAGACTTGGCGCCACGTTCAGCTTCACCTGCTCCATCGACATCATCGCCGGCGGCAGTCGTGGACTTGCCCGTGGTGACCCCTTCAGCTAGTGGTCCTGTGTCCGCGACATCAAGCTCAGCGCCGCACCAACACATCGAGTTCGTGTCGCCGCCTGGAGCTGGAGCCAGCGAGCTGCTGGACGCCGACCACGATGACGACGCACCCCTTCGGTTCCGGCGTGTCGACAACGTGCTCGGACCAGCCTCACCGCCGGGGTTTGCTGACCGGGAGCTGGAGGAGCGCCTGCTGCTTGCAAGTGATGCCGAGCCGACCTCTCTCGAGGAGGCACTACGCCATGAGTGTTGGCGCCATGCTATGCTGGATGAGATGACCTCCATTGAAGCAAGCGGCACGTGGGAGCTGGTCGAGCCACCGCTCCGCACCCGGCCAATAGGCCTCAAGTGGGTCTACAAGGCTAAGAAGGATGCATCCAGGATCATCACCAAGCATAAGGCCCGGCTGGTAGCCAAGGGCTATGTCCAGCGCCAGGGGATCGACTTCGACGAAGTCTTCACTCCCGTGGCACGCCTCGAGTCGGTGCGGCTGCTGCTCGCACACGCCGCATGCGAGGGCTGGGCAGTTCACCATATGGACGTTAAATCCGCCTTCCTGAATGGCGTGCTGCAAGAAGAAGTCTACGTCGAGCAGCCCCCCGGCTTCGTCCTCCGGGGCCATGAACGCAAGGTGCTCCACCTTGTCAAGGCACTGTACGGGCTCCGGCAAGCCCCTCGAGCCTGGTACGCCAAACTCGATGAGTCCCTGATCAGGCTCGGGTTCCAGAGGAGTACCTCTGAACATGCCGTCTACCTCCGTGGCGCTGGTGATCGCCGCCTCGTGGTGGGAGTATATGTTGATGATCTCATCATTGCCGGCGGCAATCAAGTCGACATCGACACATTCAAGTCAGAGATGCACTCCACTTTCAAGATGAGCGACCTGGGCCGTCTCCACTACTACCTCGGCTTGGAGGAATCCCAATCGGAGGAGGGCATCACCCTGTGCCAGAATGCATACGCTGCCAAGATTCTGGAAACAGCAGGGATGACTGGGTGCAAATCAACCTGCACCCCCATGGAACCACGCCTGAAACTCAGTAAGTTGAGCACTGGTCCGGCTATTGATCCTACTCAGTATAGAAGTATTGTGGGGTCGCTGCGATACTTGGTGAATACAAGGCCGGATTTGGCATACTCGGTGGGTTATGTGAGTCGTTTCATGGAAAGCCCGACCACCGAGCATTTTGGTGCAGTCAAGAGGATTCTCAGGTATATCTCTGGGACCCTCAGCTATGGCTGTCAGTACAAGAGGAAGAAGCAGGAGGAGGCCCGCCTGCTCGGTTACAGCGATAGCGATCAGGCAGGTGATATTGATACACGGAGGAGCACTACCGGCGTCCTTTTCTTCCTCGGCAACAACCCAGTCACCTGGCAATCTCAGAAGCAAAAGGTTGTAGCTCTATCGTCCTGTGAAGCAGAGTACATAGCTGCAACTACAGCTGCTTGTCAGGGGATTTGGCTGGCACGGCTGATCTCAGAACTCAGAGGCAGAGAGGCCGGCGCCACCAGCTTGAAGATTGACAATGAGTCCGCCATCGCGCTCAGCAAAAACCCTGTGTTCCACGACCGCAGCAAACACATCGATGTCAGGTATCACTTCATTCGTGAGTGTGTTGAGGATGGCAGGGTAAAGACGGAGTCGGTCAGAACTGCAGAACAGCTTGCTGACATTCTGACCAAGGCCCTGGCGCGAGAGCGCTTCTGTGAACTGCGCTCGTTGATTGGGGTTCGAGATGTACAGCACCAGCGCAAGACTTAGGAGGAGTAATGTTAGATAAGCCTGGCGCTGATCTGAGTTTAGCATGTTTTCTTTCTTCCCATTTGCATGCACGCGAGCTCCGGATTGTGGCAGCCGCGTGCGTAGGAACCGTAGCGTGAGAATCGCTCAGCTACTTGCTCGGGCATGCAGTCATGGCCGGCGAACGCGGTGCGTGGGGATGGACGCGCACAATTCTCGCGTCGTGCGCGCCGTGGCAGCATCGCTCTTTGTAATACATAATAAAAGGAGAAGCTAACAACAGAAAACGCTGCGCTTTCAAGCAGCACCAAAACCCACCGTGTCACACGAGTTCGCGTTGAGTTTGTTTCTGTGTTCTTGCTTGCCGCCGACCGTGTCCAGCTCGCCGGCGCTCGCCGCCGTCCGGTGACCAACAGTGGCGATGCTGTACCATAGCCACGACAGCCCCGTGCCGACCGTGTCCCGGCCGGCGACGAGGTAGTTGATGAGCGTCGCGTGGAGCACCTCGCCGCCGTAGTCGGGGTCGTCGATGCAGGAGGACTGAATGTTCAGCAAGGGAGCTTCTTCGTCGTCGTCATCTTCTTGTTTCCGAACAACTCCCACGCCGCCATGGGCGACGACCTGCTGCTTACGGCCCATCTCCATCATCTTCGCGACGAACTCACGCAGCACCGTCTTCGCGGCGGCGAGCCTCCTCTCCGGACCGATCCCTAGTAGCCGCCTCATCACCTTCCAGGAGAACGCCGGCATGGCGTGCCGGAGGAAGGGCACCTCCATGACGGTGTCCATTGCGTCCGTGACGTGCAGGGGCGGCATGGCCGGGGGCAGGAGGCCGGGGTCGGCGCCGAAGACCGGCGTCGCGGTCACGTCGAACGCGTACCTCGTGTTCAGCAGCTGCATGTCGAACGGCGCCCCGGCGTCCGCCATGCGCGCCAGGAAAGGGAGCAGGCCGCTCTCCACCTTGTCGCGGCAGGAGCAGGCGATCAGGGCCAGCACCCGCGGGTTGCTCAGGATGCTCTGGATCTTGGCGCGGTGCCGGCGGCAGGGTTCGCCGTCGACGGTGAAGAAGCTCCCTCTCATGATGTCGAAGGCCTCGGCGAACTCCTCGCCCTTGGGGTACGTAGTTGGCAACTTGGCATGGTTGGAGGTGAAGATGTGCCGGACATTTCGCGGGTCGCTGGTGAAGAAGAACTGCATGCTCGTCGCGAGTGGCCCGTGCACCTTGAAGTTGCGGCTCGAGGCGGAAAGGACAAGGGTGATGTAGTCGTGTGCGTTGTTGAGGTTGGCAAGGATGGCAGGGAGAATGCCAACTATCGGCCATTTCACCGGGAGAAACAGGCTTTGTGATCTTTTGTATTTGATGAAGAAGTAGAAAAATGGAACGAGGAGAACAGCAACGGGGAGCACTAGCTGTGGAGAGGAAAGATCCATTGTTGTTGTTGTGTTGTGGTCAAGGATGGATTTTTGCATGTCTTGCAATCTTGCCTTATGGCTCCGTATATATAGGAACTTGTATACGTATAATAGTTTATATTTTTAAAAAACCTGTAAGTGCGTGTCAGCTTCGTACAATAGTGGTTGGTGGATGGATGCATTATGAGGGTTCTGCAGCACAGCGTATGAATTTTGAATTTAGAGGTAACTTAATTGAGAAACAATATTTAGATGTGGGAGACTGCATGCATATTTGTGAAACGTCTCAAAATGATTATTCCACATTTGTCCCACAGGTGCTCACAAATCTCCTATTGACGTTGTTTAATTTCTCGCTGAGATCCTTCGGCCGGATTTTATTTGTGCGTAGAATTTGACGAGTGAAGCACATTCTACATTACTAAGGCTGCAAGTGTTTATTACATAGTGTTCAGAAATCTTTTCGAATGATTTTCCCTTCCCTTAGAAGTTAGAAACATGAAGCAGTACTAGAAGTACTTGGTGTGAACATGCAAAAACCTCATTTAGGGCCTGTTTTGAAATTTGAAGTGCTCTACTCCACGAAATCCAGCTCCGCTCCACCACCAACTCCACCATGGAGCAGCTCCACCTAGGGGCTCTAGAAAAGTGGAGCTAACGAATCCGTAGCGATGAAAACGGTCGATCGGTGAAAGGCTCCATCACTTTTATTTTCACATTTTTTTATCGGAAACAAAAACGATACGATATTATCGGAAATAAAAACGGCATTAGTATTACAGTAATTTTATACAATCAAGAACATCTCGATAATAATCGAAACGATATTTTGAAAAGTATAAATATGTCAAACCATAGAGCACAACATTAACCATATGACTTGACACATTTCATACACAAGTATTGATGATTATTAAGATATTAATACAAATATCAATTCATCCATGACATGTATCTCATTTCATAGTACTAGGAGTTTAGACGTTAATCCTGCCATCCATGAATCTATCCGCAGCCCCATGAATTCAGATCACTAGGTTGTGATTTAGGGTTAGGATAAATGAGTCATGACTCTCTAAAAATATCAAGATGATATTCTTAAAATATAGATAGCATGGTGTCCTGGCATTGTACATGAATACGATATTTCTTGAAAACGACCGAAGATTGTAAAATTATTTCCTTTTTGACTTTCGTATTCTTTTACCATTTTTGTTCTATCGATAATTGTTTTTATTTTAGTTTAGCCTGATAAGTTAATAAAATCTTGAAACAATTCTCAAAAATTGGAAATTACCGTTTTTGTTTTCATCCCTACGAATCCATTTGGCTGATAATGTACCGGCCGGCTCCTAAAATTGTAGGATATGATGGGGGTAGTCTCTTTTACCCATGGTGGATGGATGGTTGTTGGTTCAAGTCATTTTAAGCCTGTTTGTTCCTGCTACTACATCGACGCGGTCACTGTTCAGCAAATTGCTACAGTGCCAGCGCGCTACTACAGTGCTCGCGAAAAACATGCTCATTCGAGACCACATCCAGAAAAGAATTTAAATATCTTTGAATGTTCAAATAACTTTAAGGTCCCATCAAACAAAATGATCGGCTGAACAAAATGTTTCAACAAATGCAGAACAAAATCAAGTAATCAACCATACGTGCCATATGAAACTGATTCGAAGAATGCGAAAGTACGGTGGCGAGCTTATCACGAAATACATTGAGTGCGGGAGTTGATCTAACGGACCCGATGTGATATTGCATATACATGTTACTCCCTCCGTTCTTTTTTATATGACATCGTTGATTTTTTTTCTTCAACTTTGACCAATATTATTTAATTAATCATTTAGTTAAATGATGTGAAATGAGTATCTTTACGTCTATTATCAAGAGTCTCTTGAATCTAACTTGAAGATTTGGCTATTTGCATAAATATTTGTAGAAAAGACAAATAGTCAAACGAAGAAAAAAAATCAATGGTGTTATATATTTAAGAACAGAGGGAGTATATCTTTCTGGTACTGTAGGTACAAAATTATGATTATGATTATAAATGTGACACAAGCTCAAGTACCTTGTGTCGCTCTCATCGTCATTTCTAATGTACAACGTCGACGAGCGCTGTGATGGCAACAATGGCCTAGGGCGGTAGATCCAGTGCTACAGTGATCCGATTTGACACTTCAGAGGCTCACTGAGAGATTTTTTATTTTTAATCTATTTTTCAATTTTATATATAAATAACACATCCGAACAAATATTTGTACCGATCTACGTGACGTGACAAAAACAAGCTATGTTGGAGCGATCTACGTGACGTGACAAAAACAAGCTATGTTGGAGCGCACATGAGGGTTCTGTCAGCGTATATTGCACGTGTCGATTTTGTCATGCCACTCGCACCAGCATGGCAGTATAATCTTGTCATGCCACCTTCACCGGTTTGACAAGGTGTGGCCTTAGAAAAAATATACTTTTCATATGAACTTAAATAAAAATGATTTTTGATTGAAAATTATAGCTCTCAACGAGATCTACAATTTTGTAGTTTTGAGCTTTCTCATCTGAAGTCACTAAAATGCTTAAATAATTGGCTTTAAAGAAGCATATTAAGCACTTGGGCCTCTATCAAATCGTCTCAAACTTGACATGTTCATCATGATTCCACCAGTTAAGTTCTATATATCATTTGATATATGAAATGGAATATAAATAATAATAATTTGATAAAAATACAATGAGAAATAGGAGCTGTTTAGAGGATTTGGTAGAGTTGCTCTAGGCTATGCTTGTAATTAATCAATGTACCTGATCAACGTAACTGATCCTAAATCTCTAATTAATCGACCACCAAACAACTTCTTCATACTAAATTGACTAGTGATGGAGACCACAGCAGGTGACAGATAGATATTGAGATATGTTACCTCTTATCACGGAAGAATTCCCTAGCCACTAGAGCCATCGAGTCACTGTAGAAGGGTACAACAACGTATAATCCACGATGATGAGAGAGGGAAATAACAGATCCACATTAACGATGCTACTGCTTTCGCTGGCCACGAATCCCATAGCTTGCGGGAGTTAAAAATTGACGGATGCCTTTTTTTCTAACCATGTGAAGTAGACACGTACATGCTACAGTGACTTGATAGCTCCAGTGCTAGGAAATTCTTCCACGATAAGAGCCCGAGATAAGCAAGAAGGAATAGACACGATGATGAGATAGGGAAATAACGAGAGCACATTAACATGCCGCTGCTTTCGATAGCTACGAATCTCATTGCGTCTTCTCCCCTCCTCTTCCCTCACTTCACCTCTTCTTTTCAGATCGAGGTCGCCGCCTCCCTCCTTGTCGTCCTCCACAGATCCGCTCTAAATCAGCGGATTTGGATGAGAAAGTAGGGGAATCAATCCCCACCCTTTTTAGTAGAAAGATAATAATCCAATTAAAACTTACTTCAAAAGCATGAGCAGGACGTTAAGTGTTGGACAAAATTTACTTCAAAAAAAAAAGTGTTGGACAAAATTAGGAAGTGGGCAGGTCTGGGGCAGGGCTTGGAGCAAGTCCCCCGTTCCGTGGGCCGGCCCCTTCCACTGGATGGGCCGAACCGTTGCTCCATTTGTACACGCAATTCATCAAACCTCCCAGCTCTAGCCTCTAAAGCATGAATGGCAAACATTTCACCAAATTGTACAATTTATCAAACCGGGCCGGTTTCCAAACGGGTGCTCTTTCCGCAGCAGCACGCGTGACTGCGTGTTGTCACGCGCTTTTTTCTTTTTTATATTTTTAAAAAATCAAAATTTCAAAAATATATGTCTGTTTTGAAAATTTTCAAAAATACCCCCGGTCGCCCTCCATAGGGCGACAGGCCCTAAGTGTAATTTTTTTCTTTAAATTTGCAATGAGGTCCCTGGAAAAAAAAGAGGGTCTGTCGCCCCCCAACAAGCGACAGGGGGGCCTGTCGCCCCCCTTAGGGCGACCATTGGGCCCCGCCCACGGGCGCGGCAGGGGGCCTGTCGCCCCCCCCCCCTCGGGCGACAGGGGTACCCCCTTATATAAGCATCCAACCCTCCATCCCTCCTCATTTGAGCCCGAAAATTCCACCAAAAATCCAGAAAAAAAGAGAGGGGTGAGGAGAAGGGAAGCGGCGAAGCCCTGCCGGATTCAGCACTTGTGATCTGCAGGTTAGTACATTTAGTTTATATATTTTTTTATTTAAGTAGTACGTATTTAAATATGAGTAATTTAAGTAGGGATGAGTAATTTAATTTAATTAGTGCTGTAGTAGAACCATTTAATTAGGAGTTTAATGATACTTTAGTTTGTAGTTACGCAGTAGTAAATTAGTTTAGAAAATTATTACTACGTATTTATTATTACAATTGCATTTTAAGTAGGAGTTTAATGATACTTTAGTTTGTAGTTACGTAGTAGTAAATTAGTTTAGAAAATTAGTACTACGCATTTATTATTACAATTGCAGTACTATTAGAGACGTGTTTATAAATTAATTATGATTTAGAATAGAATTTGGCATATACAGTATAGAATTTGAGTGTCATCACGTAGTTATAAATACTTATACATTGTAGTTGAATTTCATACTTAGTTTTTACGGATTATTGAATAAGGTAGTGAAGTAAAGAGTATAACTCGATAAGTATTATGTGATATACAGATATGTCGAGCAAGATGCAGTTTCAAGTATTTTATGGTGACTACAATATTTTGTATGGGCCAAATAGAGTAGATCTTTCTGCCTTTAAGTGCATATCTAGCGTCATAGATAAACCTCTGGAAAGGAGTTTTGGTTCCATATGTAAGTGGCTGCAGCGTGGGTTCCGTGTTGATCCGTTGACACATGTGATCACCGTCCAGTCTCTTGTTAATTGGGAGGTAGAAAGTGATTTATTGGAATTGATGATGATACACAGCACTGATGACTGGCAGAAGTACATGCAAGCAGCTCTAGAGCGTGGGTGGCCTCTGGCCATTCTTGTTCAAATCCGGGAGAAGACACAAAATGAAATCCAACATTCTGCAGATCACGGAACTCCGAGTATTCGAAGAGAGACCAATTATGTTGAGCAAGATGAGTCAGAAGAGACAGAGAACCAAAACATGGGACCACAGGGCCTTGCTGATGAGGGAGAGAGGATACATAACATTGTGGACGAGATGGAGGCAGAAGACCAAACCGCAATAGAGATGGAAGAATATGAGGGCTCATCTGATGACGAGCAGTACTCATTGCCAAAAGATTGGAATGAGCATGATTTTGGCAGTCATGTAGCAGAAGACGCACGAAATCAGGAGTGGGAGTACAGAGGCAATGAGGTAGTGCAAGGTGCAACATATCCAAACATTGAAGCCGTAAAAGATGTTGTGAGACTATGGGCAATATCATTGAAATGAGAATTCAGAGTCGTAAAGTCTGGCAATAAAGAATATGATGTGAAGTGTATGAATGATGGATATCCATGGCGAGTACATGCATTCAAGGGAAAATGGAAGTCGAACTGGAAATGTTCCATTGTGACAGAGCACATTTGTTTGCTGTCAGAAGTTCTTCCCTCACATCGCAATATATCATGCGACTTTGTTGCAAAGCAAATGTATGGGTTTATTATGGACAACCTAAATTATGAGCCAAAAATGATTGTTCGACACATTGAGCAGACTTACCAGTACATAATTAGTTATTTGAAGGCATGGCGGGCTAAACAAAGGATGTTCGAGATGCGGTTCGGCACATACGAGGTATCATATGATAACCTACCTCGTATGTTATCCTAGGTTGCTGCTAGAAATCCTGGAAGCTTTTATGACACATACCTCGTACCAGCCGTGACTAGGGGGCAAAGAATTATGCAACGAGCCTTCTTTTGCATAGGTGCTTGTGTTAGAGCATTTCAGTGTTGTCTTCCGGAGATCTGCATTGATGGCACATTTCTGACTGGAAGGTATAAAGGTCAAATACTCACCGCAATCGGGGTAGATTGCAACAACCAAATAGTTCCGCTCGCATTTGCATTTGTTGAGAATGAAAACTTAGACAGTTGGTATTGGTTCCTTGAATGAGTGAAGGTTCATGTTGTTGCTGCACGTCCAGATGTGTGCCTTATTAGTGATAGGCATGTAGGTCTGCTGCAATCAATACTGAAATTGCAACGTGGAACTGCGACAACGCCTCCATTATGGCCCGATGTCCAAAACAGGTAGTGTATTAGGCATATGGGTGCAAACTTCTATGACCACTTCAAGAACAAGAATCTTAAGAACCTGTTTAAGAGGTTGTGCACCCAAAATCAACAGAGAAAATTCAATGCATTATAGCAGATGCTTGATCAATTGACTGCAGAGCTAGTGAAGGTAAGGGCATCAGGAGCAGGCACGAGTCAGGCTGCAGAGGCTAGGGATTCAATTGAGAAGCCATTTTCACACTGGATTCGAGGTGCACCTAAGGAGAAATGGTCATTCCTTTATGATACCAACGGAATACGGTATGGTATTCAGACAACGAACCATGCAGAGTGTTTCAATATGGTTATGCGTTCTTGTCGTACATTTCCTCTTGTGGGAATTGTTGAGTTCATCATGTATGGGTGCATGAAGTATTTCAGATAGCGTTACACGGCTGCAAGCATAAACATCAGCAACCCCCAAATTTAGTTTTGCAAAAGAGTGACGCAATATATGCAAGAGAAGATTGAAAAGGCCAAACTGCACAGCGTCATATCGACAGGTACAATGGAGCATAGATTTGAAGTTCTATGCAAGGATAGAACTGGTCGTGGTATCCGTAGAGATAGGGTGGTACAGCAGAGTTTGATTATAGCAGATGGAAAAGCCTTCTGCTCCTGCATGAAGCCTAAGTTATTGCATTTGCCATGCTCCCATCTCATTGCGGCATGTGCAGAGTCTGGGTTGCAGCCAGGAGTATTTGTTTCACCTTACTTCAGCAAGGAAGCAGCTGTATCCACCTGGGGACATGAGATATATGGGATTGGAATAGTGGGGCCTTTCATTCAGGATAATGAGAATAAGATGTTTATTCCTGATCCAGCCACTAAGAAAGGCAAAGGCCGCCGTCAGACACGCCGTATTCGGAATGGTATGGACGAGTCCGAAGCAAACAAGGCACAAAAGCGTTGCAGCCAATGTGGAGCATTGGGTCACAACTACAAGAAGTGTCCTCAGAATGCACTTCACGATGCTACTGACGTCGGTCCTTCCGGAAATCCCAGAGATGGAGCACCTCCTACGTTCAGACGACCATCGGCGAGAATTGCTCGTGGAAGGCATTCGATGTCATGATCCACAATTGTATTTCATTATTTGTAATATGTAGTAATGAAATATTGCAGGTATGTAATAAAATATTATTGTATCTATGTGTCCAGTTTGTATGAAACATATATGTACCTATGTGTTCTCATATATTTTTGAATGCAGGTATGGAGATGGACTCCTTGCTAGACCCAGTTATCGACTCGAGCCACAGGTCTTACTTTGCAGCAGTTGAGCACCGAGCCCTAGAGGTGCTACGTCCTCGTCCACCTAGGGAGGTGATCTCTATACACCACGATTGGTGTGACAGGTATGTAATGAAATATTATTGTTTATCACATATGTATTCGTTGGTATTCCTTTGTTTCGACAATTTTGTTTATTGCAGGTTACGTGAGGCCGGTCTACTGACTCTGAGCCGTCTTGTCGAGGTTGGGCCTATTCAGCTCGACCGATCCCTCCTGACGGCGCTCGTTGACAGATGGAGGCCGGAGACACACATGTTCCACCTCCCGTGTGGGGAGATGACTCCTACGCTGCAGGACGTGGCCTACCTCCTCGGCCTCCCTATCGTCGGGGAGGCTGTAGGTCCGCGTGTGGTGGCGGCCTCGTGGAAGGATGACCTGGAGGCCCGTTTTGCCCTGGTTGACCGCGTCGAAGAAGCAGGTCCGATCAACCCGCACCCGCGAGCAGCAGGTCCTTCGAAGACCTGGTTCCTACAGTTTACAGTACGTATTCATTCCATATTTAAATTTAATTGTTACAATTCACATGTTCCATTGTCAGTTGAAACCATTAATCTTAATTGTTTATGCAGCCTGCCCTGTTGGCTGCGGATGCCGACGAGTACAGTGTGACCAGATCGCTGGAGGCATACCTACTTTGGTTGTTTGGTTACATCATGTTCAACAACACTCATGGCAACTCGGTCGATAGGATTCTCCTTCCGTATGCACGGGAGATTGCGGATGGGGACGAGGACGTACCGCCCTACAGCTGGGGTGAGGCGGTACTTGCAACCACTTACCGTAGACTCTGCGACGGCTGCATGAAGACACATGGGAACGCTATCCTGGCAGGGTACCCACTACTGCTACAGCTTTGGTCGTACGAGAGGCTAGCCGTTGGTCGGCCCATGGTCAGCCACGAGCCTTACCACGGGGGCATGTACGGCGACGAGGAGGACGAGAAGCCCACTATGGGAACTATCTGATCTGGCGTCAGGTACATTCGCAACAAATTTAATTTTGTTATTCATTGTTACATGATGCATTAGCGCACTTTTCATTTTACTTATTCGGAATGCAGAGGTCCTGGGCGCATGCGCAGGTTAGACACGCATATCCTGAGTTTGTTTTCGAGCTCGACATGCTGACGCCCGAGGACGTTGTCTGGGAGCCTTACAGCCCAGAGGTTGTGGCTACCCGTGCACCAGCAGGCCTGTATTCGCACTGCTCCACGAATGCGAGCCTGTGGCTTACTACCGCCATCCTGGTTTATGACATCGCGGTTGTAAGGATCACCCGGGGTGTCCGACCCTAGAGGGGGAGGGGGTGAATAGGGTCGCTGAACGCTTTTTAACCTAGGGCTCAATTTAATTGCATAAGATAAACCTAACACGTCCTACACATGCTAGTTATGACTAAGGTTTATCTATGCTACCCTCTACTTACCCCAAAAGATTTGCAACCTATAGCCAATTCTAATCAAACTAACTAGGAAAGTAAAGGTAAGCAAGAAAGAGTAAATGCGGAAACGTAATGCGGTAAGTAAAGCGGTAAGGGAGAGGATATGCAAACTCCCGTGAAGACACCAAGACACGATTTAACGTGGTTCGGTTAGGACACCAAAGTCCCTCCCTACGTCCACGGCCACTTGTCCAACACGAACAAGTGTGATGCCGAGTCTCTTCGCTTGATCACCATCTTGCGTTGGCCACCAAGGCACCCGGCAAGCAAAGGCTAAGTGCCACCAAGTCACCAAGACGAGGTCACCGCCACCGTCTATCTCGAAACGTCACCACGGCACCGTCTTCACTATCGGAGCTTCTCACCAAGAGGGGTCTCCTTCCCCGCACAAAGTGTCGTTGCCTCTCCACACCAAGTAGGAGGGTCACACGACGAGTACAAGTGTTTGCTTGCCGCAGCAAGACTTCTCTCAAGGGAGCTCTCGCAAGAACTAATCCCTAATCAAGCACTAAGCACTCTAACAAGTGTGCTTAAGCCTATATAATGTACAATGAAGCTCTGTGGTGGTTGGAGATGATCTTTAGCTCTTGTATACTTCCTTGAACTCCAGCACTCTCAAATGACCCGGCCTTGGGGGTATATATAGGCAGCATAAGCAAATATAGCCGTTGGAGAAAAGCTGCCAGAAAACTGCGTAACACCGGTTAATCCGACGTACCCCAAAAGCCATCATCGGTTCAACCGGTGTATGTAAACTGCTATTTGAAAAACTAGCCGTTAGCAATCAACCGGTGTACCGCCGGTTTAACCAATGTAATCAACCGGTGTATGTAATATTAGCTTCGGTTTAACCGGTGAGTGTAACTTCTTCACGTTCCTCCAAAAACCACCTCTCTGGACAACTGAACCGATGCAATTGACCGATGCATCGTCGGTTCAACCGGTGTAGGTATTTTCCTCGGTCTTCATCTGCCAATGCACCGACGTATATAACTTTCGTAGTGTCGGTTCATCCGGTGTAAAACCCTAGCCCGCAGACCTTCTCTGTGATTGCACCGGTGAGTTCATTTTGCCCTACGTCGGTTTAACCGATGATAGCAAAATGCCTCAATCCTTGTCCCTTGGACCGAAGAGGCCCTTCGGGCCTTGCTACACCTCTCTTCTCTTTGTCATCACTTGAACCTAAAAGCCTGAGAATAGTCATCTTAACAATCACATTAGTCCAAGTGTTGTGTGTGTCATCAATCGACAAAACATTATATTGAAATATGGCATGAGAGGCCATTTTCGCTACAACGGTTGAGGCATATTGCCCATGGAGAGTCAGGAGACAGTTTGGGCAGCGCTAGGAGTTTCCGGTGCCCACCGCGTTGGAGCGTGTCAGTCGCCAGGACCACAGGTAATTATGAATGAACTTGGCTCATACATTCATGTCGAATCTAACGATTCTACATGGTCCACTTTTGTAGGTTGTCAAGGAGTGGCTTGCCGTGCTCTGATGATTGGCTCACCAAGATGCAGCCGTGGGTGGACCAATGGGAACAGGCAGACGAGCACTTGGTCCATCCAACAGGACCACACACAGACAGCTCCTTTAGGGCTTACCTCACCTGGTACTTACCCCGGACTCGGGCTCGTCTGGTTTATGTTGACACTCACCCGCAGCCACACCAGGCGAGGCCTCAGGATGGCTATGCCCGGCACCACGTGGAGGCACTAGCTGGCGCGGTGAGTCTTTTGATCATATTTGCATATATATTCATGTGTTTCTAACTGTTCCTTTACTGAATGGATGCAGTTTCGCCTTTGCAACATGATGGAGACGGACTGCTCGACTTACCTGACGAGGGTACGTGCCGGATCCCCAATGACCCAGTTTAAGCAGACACAGGCATGGTCGAGGCAGCGTGACCAGTTGCGTCAGGTAGTGCACAACTTGGGAAGCCGTGTGCAGTACGAAGACAGCCACGGGTCGTCCCAGGCCTCGTCCTCGTTCCCGTGTCCGTCGACCGTGCACGGGCCGACGTCGCAGTTCTTCCCAAGTGCAGGTAACGTACATATCTCTTTAAAATTAGATCAAGTGTTCCTATATATTTACTAATATCACAAACAGGATACGATCCAGCTACTGCGTTTGGCCATACTGAAATGTTTAGAGGGACAGCACCAGTTGGCGGACCGTATCCAGGGATGGTACCGGGGCCACAGATGCCGGACTACACAGGTTAGTTTATATTTCGTATTTCGGTTTCTATATGTCATGACGAAAGACATGAGGGAACGCTAACATCCACATTTTATGCGTAGGATTCTACCCCGATGCGGGCGCCGGACCTTCTTCTTCCTCCTTTCGACCAGATAACGAGGGTTTCACCTTAGACGACCTCGACAGCTTGACTCCAGAAGAGCCTGCCGCGCAAGGTGACCCCGATGTCTTGGGGTATTCACAACTTGGAGGAGCACCACTTGGGACCTCTCAGCAGCAGACACCGTAGCCCCATGCGCGTGTGTGATGTGTGTTTCATTATCGTTGTATTATGATGTAAATTTGATGGTTCACATTATGTAATGCATTTCTTAGTTCTTATTTCTTATCGTTATATTAATTAAATGTGTGCTTTTAGTATTCTAGTGACATGAAAAGCTCCCAGGGCCATGTCCGTGCCCAGCAGAGGGCTAAGAGGGACCGACGCCCTAGGGGTGGTTAGTTATATCTGATGTTTATATCTCTGATGTTTATTTGTAATGAGATAGCTGTGGACCGCTTATTTATACACTTCAACGTTCGCCTCTGATCACTCTCATATTTTCCATTACATACAATAGATGGTATGTTTATACTTCGATGCTCCATTACGACTAAGTACGATTCAAACTCGACATTATGTACATGTCCAGTGAATGCAAAGTTAGGTACAAGACATACATACAAGCATAATACAACATTAACAATACTAAATGCGAATACATCTTAAATCGATGAACATCATATGTTATAGATCATGACATGAAATCATCTAGGTCGTCATCCCAGTTGACAGATGGTGGTGCTGCAGGTGGTGTAGTATGGCTCGACGAACCTCTTGTCTTTCCCTTTCTCTCTTTTCTGGATCTACGTTCATGTACAGGGGGAGGAACATCATGTGTTGGAGGCCATGGTTTGGGGGGCATGAAGTCATCCATGTCGTCATCCCAGTTAACACAAGTTTGTGCTGCAGGTGGTGCAACATAACTTGACGAACCTCTTGTCTTTCCCTTTGTCTCTTTTCTGATTCTAGATTCATGTAAATGGGGAGGAACATCATGTGTTGGAGGCCATGGTTTGGGGGGCATGAAGTCATCCATGTCGTCATCCCAGTTAACACAAGTTGGTGGTTGAGGTGCTGAAGCATGACTCGACGAACCTCCGGCCATCTGTTCTTGCGCAGGCCAAGTACTATCACCCGAAGATCTTATCCACCTCCTTCGTCTAGTTTGCGGCATAAGTCCACCGAAGATACATACCAATTTACGGAAATTTGTATTGTTTTGTTAATCAACTCCGTGTCCTCGAGGTAATCCTAGCATATAATTAAAAAACAATGTTACTGTTTCATAAATGTGGATTCCAAATGACGGACGGGATTACAACTGAATGAGAGGTACCTTAATGTGCATCTCATGCACCTCTGGCCGCATCCATATCTTACAAGAACTTTGTAAGAATCCAATGATATTAGGATGATTCGCAAGTTCACATACTCTCATGTATATCTTCCGACGTTCTAGCAGGTGTCCCTTTACATCTTGCGTCGTAATACCTCGAAATAATATAAAATCTTTAAACTCTACTACTTTGGACAACACCATCTCTATCGTACCATCCGCTAACGGATCCAACTTCTTACTGATAACAAGATGGGTCATGATATCAAGTATTATACTAGATTTTTCTTCAGTCCATGAAAATCCTCCACAATTGGAGGCAGTCATTGCCTTATGCTGCAATATCAATAAGGTACTTTCATAATTCTATTCTAATTCATAATTAATTTAAAAACAAGTCTGTAATAGTACTGAAATTGTAATACCAAACGAGTGTTCTAAATCACCAAATCTAATTCAGCTAATCCGCTAATTAAATTAAATTGTTATACAATATCAATGGATTCATACGGAAGTTACCGGTAGATCACAAGTACGCAATTCGGCAGAGCTTCGCCGCTTTTCTTCTCCTCACCCCTCTTTTTTCTTGAATTTTTAGCCTCAAATGACAACGGGGATGGTGGCGAATGGCGGCCAGGGCTTATATAGGGGGGAGGGGAGCCTGTCGCCCCCCCCCCCAACGGGCGACAGGCCCCTGTCGCCCCTGGGGTGGGCGACAGGCCCCTGTCGCCCGTTGGGGGGGGGCGACAGACCCCTTTTTTTCCAGGGATCTCGTTGCAAATTTAAAGAAAAAAATTACACTTAGGGCCTGTCGCCCTATGGGGGGGCGACCGGGAGGTATTTTTGAAATTTTTCAAAACGGACATATATTTTTGAAATTTTGATTTTTTTTTAAATATAAAAAAGAAAAAAAGCGCTGTTGTCACGTTGTAGAAGGCCCACGCGACGGCCCTGCAACCCGCCACTGCCCTGGCCTACCAGTTGCCTTTCTGACCACCGGCAGCCGGCAGCTCCAGCTGCCTCACCGCGCCGCTCTCTCAATCCATTACTGCCACCGAGTCTCCCTACCACCCCCTCCCTCCCTTTTCTACCTGGAAGCCACCGGAACCCCGGCAATCCCCCTCCCTGAACTCCAGCCATCGCTGCGCGAGGAAGGAGAAGAACAGGAGTTTGGGTCCAAGTGCGCGTGACTCCTAGTATTCGCACTTCCAAACCCCTCAGCCACGCACACAACAAAACAATGGATAAGCTAATCAGGAAACAACTTTCAGATTAACAATGCTCGCGTAAAGATGAGCGGACCTACCCTAATTTCAACATGCAGAGAACTAGCGTACGCCGTTTAAAGAATTCGCAAACATGATCCAGCAAATCTCTCAGAGAATCTAGGCTTGCGTCGACAAACGAAACGCAGCGAATGGTTTCAGATTCAATTTAACTACGTACCTCGCGATTGACCCTGCGCCCAGGTCTGCATGCACTGAACCACAAAGTCAAGCTCAAAGTGCCATGATTGGTCTGACTTGAAAGAGATCTCAAAGTTGAGATTTTACTCCTCCCAACATCTGCAATCGTTACCGCGATTCATGGCGGTGAACTGATCCAGAGAGAGTGAACCTTGCAGGAAAGTAGTTATATCAGTTAGGTGACTGACATTAACATTCATTAGAACGCCTATAAGGAAGTAAAACAGAATAAACAAATAGAGAGGATGTTTTGCTCATAGGTCAACCATGTTGATGAGCCTCGAAGGATGCCACATAGCTATCTTAGCTAAATCACATGGGAATAGTGGCATGTATCTGGACATGATTCTACATAAACCTCATGAGAAAGCAAGGTTTCCTTCATTCTCAAACAAAACCATGTTAGCAATCTCGAGAAGGATATTCCCAACATTCCTGGCCTCCCGGGCCACTATAAATACCTGGCCGGCTGTAGATGTAGCGTGCCAACTTTAGAAGAGCAAGCAACACATCTGTTTACACTGCTACACGCCTTTTTCCTGGGAAATGGAGATTCCAGTGATAAAGATGGATCAGCTGTACGGTGAGAAGAGGTCAGAGACACTTTCACTCCTCCATAATGCCTGTGCGCAATGGGGTTTCTTTTGGGTAAGTAGCAAAATATGCATCATTGTCTTGATGAGGACAATTTCACTTTCTTTTCTAACATCTGCATGCAAAACTGTATGGCAGCTTGAGAATCATGGGGTCAACGAGGACCTTATGAATAAAATGAAGGGACTGGTTAACAAACACTATGAGCAAGACATGGAGAAGAACTTCTATAGTTCGGAGATGGCAAAAATCCGAGGTTATGAGAAAAGTTCATCAAATGTTGACTGTGACTGGGAGTGCAGTTTCATGTATCACCATCAGCCAAAATCAAACAGTCATAATATTCCTAAGCTGCTTAGGTGAGTTTGAAATTTAAATAGAAGTAAAACATTTTACCAAGTCCAGTAATCATCTGCTGTAAACTATATAACAAATTTGCAAGGAAACTGACATGATGCAATGTACTGTGCAGAACAACAGTAGTTGAATATGCTGAAGAAGTAATCAAATTGGCTGAACAGCTCGCGGCAGCTATGAGCGAAAACCTTGGGTTGGACAAGGATTACATCGAGAAGGCATTTTCAAAACCTTCTGTAGGCATCAAGGTGGCAAAGTATCCCAAGTGCAGTCATCCAGAGCTTGTGATGGGCCTCAGGGAACACACAGATGCTGGAGGGATCATACTTCTATTGCCAGATGAGTTAGTCCCAGGTTTGGAGTTTCTGAAAGATGGTAAGTGGATCCCAGTACCTCCAACAAAAGGCAATAGAATATTCGTAAACCTTGGGGATCAGATTGAAGTGATGACCAATGGAATCTACAAGAGCATATGCCATCGGGTTCTTCCCAACAAGAATGGGAGCCGCCTATCTATTGCAACATTCTATAACCCTGGTGCTGATGCCATTATCTGTCCAGCTCCAAAGCTTACATATCCTAGCCAATATCGTTTCGAAGACTATCTTAATTTCTATTCTACAACCAAATTCACTGATAAGATATCACGGTTCCAGACAACAAAGGAAATACTGAAGTGAGTTATGTCAGAAGCCCAGAGCAAAGAAGTATCTTGTGCAGCAACGCAGCATCACTGTGTAAATGCGTTTGTATGTAGTGCTTCTAAGGAACAGTGAAGTGTTGAGCCATACAATTTACTTTCAGTGTTTATCTGTTTGAAGAATAAACAGCTTGCACTACCTGTACTTAATGTAATATACTATTACATACGGGTTTCTTCAGACACTGAAATGTCATGTTGATCATGAAGATGCAATGCTATTATTTAATTATGAATCTTAAATGCTAAGATTTAACATATACACAATAACAAATTAGATGCTCTGTATATGAACCAGTCTTCATGTTTGCATGGTTAAGTTAGTAGATGTTAAAGCACTATGCATGCATAGCTATCAGCCTGTTCGGCTGGTGGGAAAAAGGGTCCGGTTGGGCTGGTTCTGGCTTGGCTGATCAGCCCAGCCATTCGGCTCTGGCGGATCCAGCCCAGACAGGGGCCTCCTTTCATCCCCCAACAACGGCTGGCTGCAGCTGGTTGGCTGGCTGTTTGTTTCAGCAGCAGCCCCAGCCCAGCTGCTCTGTACCAACCGAACAGGCTGTATACTTCTATCAAACTAAACAGACATTTCAAGGGAATTAAAACGTTAGGTCATTGAAGAAGAAATGTAGACTCACAAGTTTCACATTTAACTTCAACTTGCAGCGCGCAGTTTCGCCAATATAGCTTTGGTCAGGAAAGTGTTAGTTCTCTCAGCAGCTCTCTCGAGCAAAACCCTCTGATTCTTACATTGATGCCAACACTTCGACACTAAGCACAGCAGAAAGTTGCCAAATTTCAATGACCTCGAGAACTCTGATGCCCGCTCATCAATGATAGAAATTAGCTCACCAATGGTGCTTGGTGTCAAGCAAATATCTTGGCTGAGAATGCTGTAAAATAGTGTGAACAGAGATTCTGTCCAGATCAAATGAGTACCAACATTCTCGTAATGCTGTGGCATACAAACTGGTTTCCGCTCTTGCTCCTCCCCTGAAAGCAGCCTATGGCAGAAAGCAGCAACATGCAGTGGATGAATGCATTCCTTCACAATACGTGTTAGCAAATCACACTGGGGAACATTTAGCCCACCCTTTCTAAGAACCAGTGGAAAGAGTACAGCTTCCAGTGCTGCAGCTGGGTGGCGCTTGCAGAGATCCAACACAGCAGAAAGAAGGACCGACGAAGGTGGTCTTTGAAGCTTGAGTAACTGTGGTAGGAAAATAGAACACAGAACAAGTGCTGGTCCTCCTCCTTGCACCCCATCCTCCGGAAGCACAAAATTGGTAGGGAAGACCCTTAGAGTGTCATCATCAGCTTCCCACGGTTGTACTAAGCTAAGCACTGCTACAGCATTCCTGGACTCAACACAAAGGTCCTGCAAATCCTTCACCACGCGCTGCACCACCAAGACAGATTCCACAGTCACAATCTCCTTCTGCACAGCCAGGGCTCTCTGCACAATCGAATCTGCGAGCGGAGGAGCCTGAGGCAGCAGAACGCACCCAGCCTCCTGCATCTCCACATCCTCGTCTTGCGCCAGCACCAACGTCTCCAACCCAATCCCGTCCAAACCACCCCCGCCACCGCCACCACCACCACCACAGGTCCCGCTCCCCAACACGCTCCGGCATTCAAAAGGGAGCCACGGCAAGATAGGACGTGACCGCGCCGCTTCTTCTTTAAGCCACGGAGGCGGCTCGTGGAACCCATCAACGAACTCTTCAGAGGCGACAACCGGGACGCCTTCCTCCTCGGGCAATCCGTCGAGCAGGTGGCGGGCACCGCAGAGGACCCAGAATCCATACCAGCCAGGCGGGGCGGATAGGACGCGGGCGGCGAGGGCGCGGAGGAGGTGCGGGTCGAGGAGGCCGGAGGAGGAGGCGAGGAAGGAGAGCGCCTGGGACTGGAGGAAGGGCGGGAGGGTCTGGAAGAGGATGGAAGCCGTGGGGTCGGAGGGGGAGGCGGGGAGCGTGGGTGCCGGGGAGAGGAGGAGGCGGAGGAGCGCGGCCGCCGGGGGAGGCGAGCTGGGGCAGTCGCCGGAGGCAGGGAACGAGGAGAAGGCGTCGGCGTTGGCGACGGGGCAGGCGAGGAGGTGGCGGAACAGCGGCAGCCACTGCTCCATTGTTGGGGGATGGCTTCTCGCGGGGAACCACGCGGGAACGAGGTGGTCGGCGCGTTTTATTTGAGACAAAAAAAATTGAAAAATTGATTTTTTTTCTCAAATGTAAATTCGAGCTCCGTCCATTTCTGGGCTCTAGCCCATTAAAACTAGCCCGATAGGATTTCATAACGGGCTAGCTTTTATTTCCATGTGGCTCTATGTTTATGTGGCCGGTAATTACTAAGGCTTTTTACTTTTTCCTCACTTAACTATCGTACAAATCTAATTTTTATCCCTTGATTACAGATATTTAGCCTCCCTTAACTATCAAAACTATTTGTTTTACCTCTCTCGGCAGTTTTACAAACGGTTTTTACATTTTTTTCATAGATTTTTCTTCCTTCTCTTTTTTCTCACTCAATTGAGGTAGCAAATGTGGATAACAAATCATAACATTGGCATAGTGGTAGAGAGAGTATAGAGAACCCAATTTCGTAAATTTTGGAAGTTGAAGCTCAAACAAAATTAAAATTTGGAATTTTTAAGAAAGAAAAAATTCAAACTTGATTGAAGTTTTAAAGCATCAATATGAGCTCCATCTTTAAAACAATTTGAACTATGTGATACATATTAGAGGTGCATTATTATAGGATTTTTGTGAGCATAGATTCTATAGAAAAAAATTTAAGTTTCTTAGTATGGGTCAAATTTGAGCCAGATTTGATCCTTTGTTATTTATTTTCATAAAACTTAAAATCTACTCAATATTTGCATATTTGATTTATATGCAAATTCTTGTATTTTAAATTATAAAAAATATAAAGTACAAATTTTGGCTCAAATTTGATCCTTAGTAATAAAATTCAAATTTCGCTATAGAACCTATACTCACAAAAATACTCTAGTGATGTACCTCTAATAAGAGTCACGCATTTCAAATTTTGTAAGATGGAGCTCATCTTGATGCTTTAAAAATTTAGTGAATTTTGAATAATTTCTTTCCTTTAAATTTTAAGGTTCAAATTTTTTTGGATTTAAGTTTTGCAAAATTGATTTCTTTTTACTCTTTTCTACGACTATGTCAATTTTCATAATTTTTGAACCATGTTTGCTGCCTAGTGAAAAATAGAAAAATCTATGAAAAATATGTAGAACTGTCGAGAGAGATAAAATAAATAGTTTTGAAAGTTAAGGGAGGCTGGATGCCAGATTTTGCAGTTGAGGAAGGAAAATCAGACTTTTACGATAGTTAAGGGAGGAAAATTAGATTTTTTTTTCATTTTTTTTACAAGCGGAACATCTGGGCTATATCACCATGCTCGTGTAGAGTTTGCTGGCTATCACATGTTTTGTCATGATGTGGGCTGCAATGCCGTCGTCCTTCCATAGTTTTTTTTTCTTTTGAAATTTTTTTTTCTACGAAGGCCCTCACGGACACTCATGTACACTCATACTTAATGAATACACACATAATTCTATCTCTAGGTTCACCTTAGGGAGGCTAAAATGACAGGCACATAATTCTATCTCTACATTCACCTTAGAGAGGCTAAAATGACAGGAGAATCCATATGAAACAATTCATGCGTGCACAGATAGAACTTGGAATGTCTTTCGGTTTCTACAAACGAAGAAAAAAACATAATTCTCTCAGGAACATTGTGACGGGCAAACTAGGCCTTATCATCAACTCACTGCATATATGTTGTTTTGAAAACATTTGTAATGTGGGTCTTGATTTGTCAACTAAGTTCATCCCATGCGGAGTAAATGTTATTCAAAAGAGACACTCAATGAAAATATTATGGTAAAACTTTTTCCTTCTATGCTCCAAATACATGGGCATTTCCATTGTTTCCCTTTGGCAGCATCTACTAATTCGGAACTACATGGGCATTTCCACTGTTTCCTGGTGTCCTTCCGTTTCATGACTCGTGGACCTCAGTAGTATATCTAACTATATTAAGTTTATCAGTTCCATCATTCTGAAAACAATCCCGTGCCCGGGCCTGAGCCCCTGATTTGATTCCACTACTACGAAAACAGTTTGTAGGGGCGGATAAAAACCCATTTTTAGGAGCGAGTGTGGTTCTTGCCCTTGCTTTTCAGTGCTAAAATGCAGTTTGCAGACGCAGGTAATGCATCCGTCCCTGAAAATCTATTTCTAGGGGCGGGTCATGCCCTCACCCACCACTAGAAATACATTTTCAAGGGCGCGTGAGGACATGACCCGCCCTTACAGATTGAATAAAAAAAATCATCGCCACCCCACGACAGCAGCAGCCACTGTTGCTCCCCGCTGCAGCATCGGCACTGTGCCGCTGTGGCCCCACGCTATCGCCGCAGCCGCTGTCGTGCGCCGCCACGCCCCCGACCATGCGCCACGCCTCGACTCGGCCCAGCTCCGCGCCGCTGCTGCCTTGCCCTCATTGCCAGTACCGCCATTGTGTGCCGCTGCGGCCCCGGCTGAGAGGAAGAGATGGGGGAGAAAGAGATAAGAAAGAGAGATAGGAGAGGCGGTATGTGGTGGGAGATGAAGACATGGGGAAAATGAGACAAGAGAGAGTGCATGCGTTGCTGTTGTTGTCCTTTTTGCGCCTGCGCCTCCATTTTTTTTAGGGCGGATGATGCCACCATCCATCCCTGAAATCCATTTCTGGAGGCAGGTCAACTGCTACATTAGTCTCGCTTTATTTATAAAGACGGCTTAGTTTTTTATCCTCCTCTAGAAAAAAACCTAGGATATTCCTAAGAATCGTTTCTGCAGTAATCTCTAAAAGACGAAACCCAGGCCGAACTCAAGCGCACGTTAGTCCACATCTACAATAAAATATTATCCATTGGATCACCAACTTATTTAATCGGACGGCCAGATAGCTACCTTAAGGATTGTTTCCAGTTCCAAATCCTTCCAGTACACGGGCTGAGTTACTCCAATCTCAAGCTGTCACGTGGCATCATTAGTCTTAGGAAAATTTTCCATTCCCACAGCGCGTTACTCGAGTCACTCGGCTCCAAAAATCTCAGGAACTGTTCCCCTTTTGGCAGCTGTAGTGATTCTTTCCCTTTTTTTTCTCGAATACGCGCGTAGCGTATCAGTGTATTAAGACGAAAAAGAAATTGGTACAGTGTTCCGTTACAACCCAAATGAACGGATTCCAAATGAACACAAGCCGGCAAACTAGCTGAACACAACCCGAAAGATAAACTCCAATGTGAACTACTCACATCCTGCACAACCTAACGACTGGCTCTAAGCATAGCCCTCAGTCAACGCTCCATCCCACGGAGGGAGAGCTGTTGCTCAGGGTCTTCAACATGGGAAGTATATCCCGCATTGCATCCATGTGGTGCGGCTGAGGTCCTTCGCGAAATAATTTCTCCACCGCTTGCTCTGCCGAAGCCGCCAAGGGCAGAGGCACGCCAACCTCACCAAGTCGGCGCATCAGGAGCACCGACCCTCGCTTTGCCGGCTTGACGGCCGAGAGAGGGTCCAAGGCTTGACGGTGGCTTCGCCTGAGGCCGAGTACCTCAGATGAAGGCAGCTGAGGAGGCGCGTCGACGAGGACAGGGTCAACTCGACGGCGACGAGGCGGCGGAATATCCTTCGAAACTTTGCTGATGAAGTCCTCCAAGGCTGTGAAATTATCGTCCTCTGACGTGCCGACTTTGCCGGTTGCCTCCTCATAAGCTGTCACCACAATCTCGATCGAAGGCAGCACATCCACAGGCGGCACAACCTCGGCCGAAGGCGGCACCTCCACAGGCGGCACACCCACAGGCATCACGGGTGTGGCAGCCCCAGAGTGCTCCAGAAGACTGCCAGAAAGTGGCCTCTCACAGGAAACACTCGCCGCCGAAGCCCGATCTCGGAGCTCCCGAGACCGAAAGGTGGCCACGAACAGCTCGGGGACGGCAGGCCCGAGGGTGAAGTCGTCCTCCTCGATACGAAGCACAGCCATGATCGCTGACTTGGCCGCAGCCAAAACAACCACAGCCAAGTCATCGGTGGCAGAGAGCGTGAGGTCGAGGCCACCGTCAGCAGCAGCAGTCGTCGGCAACGGCCGCTCATCGGAGACGGAGAGCGATCATGCCCAAACTCAGCATGAACGACCCGACCGTCCAGCCGAGGCTGGCTCGAGCGAAGCGGCAGGCGACGAGGCCGCAAGCAATCCTTGGCATGGTGCCGAAGGCCGTGGCAGCACAGGAACCGCGATGGATGATGACACAAGGCAACCCGATGCTTGAACGAAAGGCAGTTCAAGCATCGTCCATCAAGCACCTTGGGGAAGCATCGCCACCGCGGCACTTCCGGCCGAGAAGGCCGCTCCCGAAGGTCCCGGGTATGCGTGCGCCGCCTCTCAACTCGTTGCCAACCATCAGGGTCGACGCGAGGAGGGCGATACGGAGCCTGACCACGGAGACGGCTTGGGGCAGCCCGACCACCGTTGTGGGTGTGGTCGTGCCGCTGGAGACCGACAACCAGCTTCGTCGTGCCGCGCCGGCGGCTGCTGCGCCAGGATCGCTTGTCCATCCAGGGTGGCGGGGAGGGTAGCCGGCGGCCCCGCCGACGAGGATGCTTGCGGTGCCCACCCTCAGCACATGGAGGCAGCACCACAATGGAGCGAATAGTGGGCATCGGAGCCGGCGCATCGACCTGCTCCGCCACCGGTGCTGAGGCAGGGGTGGTTGCCCTCGGTTGCCGCAACAGGATGTCGCGGGTAGGACGGGGTGCCGTCATCGTTGGAGAGGGGTGGGGTGTCGTCTCTCCAACGGAGCTGCTTCGCCCGACCGTCGGGGTGGCCGCTAGGGAAAAATGGAGTGGCGTCCGGGGAGAGAGCTCCCTGCCCGGGGGAGGGGAGAGGAGTGTCCATCGGCGAGGAGGAGGTCGCCGAGGCCAGGGTGGCCGTCAGTGTGGGCGAGCCATCGGCACCCGGCGCTGGAGCAGTTGATGATGTGGTGGCTGCCGGCGCCGGAGTGGCTGTCGGCAGGCGGGTGGATGGCGGCGGCGGCGAATCGAAGCAGAGGTGGTCCGGCGAGCCGCAGGCAGCGGGTGGGGGGTCGGGGTCCGGAAGCCGTGCCATGTCGTCGAGGAGGTCATCGTCGTCGTCGAGCACCAAGACGGGAATGGCGGACCGGCAGCACGCACGGGAGGGCGAACGGCGGGCCCACGGCGTCCACCACGGCGAACTGTGGCTTGTACGCCAGCAACGGCGCGGCCTGCGGGTCCGTCACGCAGAAGTGGAGCGGCGTTGGGTCCAAGAGCGCGCCGGCGATGGCCACCGCGAGCAGCAGCAGTGCGCGGAGCACGAGGGAGGAGCGAGCAGGAGGCGGACCAGGGCGGCAAGGAGGGGCGGGGCTGTGGCCGCCGGCGGTGGCGGCGGCGGCGGGTGGGCAGCTAGGTCATCCTCCCGATCTGCCAACTCGCACAGCTAGGGAGGCCATGGGAGGGATGGATGGAGAGGGTGAGTCGAGGGGAGCGCGGATCTGTGGTTGGAAGGGGCGGAGGCGGCCGGAGCAGGGAGATCCAGCGGCGGCAGCACACTGGTGGCGGGAGTCGCCGCCCGGGCAGGAGGTCACCGCTGCGTGCATGCGAGGCCTAATAACCTAACCCTGATTCTTCCCCTTCGGCAGGTGTAGTGATTTCTTTCTCCTATAATGCTTAAATCTTAAAGCGGTCTCATATATTGCCACATCATCTCGAGACGATGTAAAGGGTAATACAAAAAATAAGTTTGTCTTATAAGCTGTCTCATAATAAATACACAATTTCACAATTTGAGCATAGGAAAAAAATTATGAGTTGCATGGCAACAATAACAATCAGTACAATGGTGAGAAAATAGTCTTATAGTCCTAAATTTAACATATGAGACGATTGTCTCGCGAAACAACCATCTTGTTCTTTCTCCCCCTCCCTCTTTCTACCACCTAATCAAAAATCCTATGTAGACTTGCATCAGACGATCTATGAGACCGCTGATGTGTAGCAATCAAAACCCTTAGAGCTTCCCATATTAAGTGAGGCTTAATATATCATCAGTATTTCGAGCAGTAATTATGGTGATCCATTTGACAACAACAATCATATAGTAGGATTTTTTCTGTTTAGTGTTCACTTACAATTTACAATATGGTGCCCATTTGAGTCGCTTAGGAGCAACGTGAATTAGACACTCCATTTCATAAAATGAATATCACTATTGATGATAGTGATAGGCAAAATCCCTCAGCAACCCAAGGTATCTCATACGGAATAACTGGCAACTCATTTTCTTCAACATTTTAGATCTGAGATGTCATGCAAAAGCTGGAGCTATGGTCATGGTCTGTGACCAATACCTACCGCAGCAAAAGCAACTCTCTTTCTTCCCTTTCTTCCTTTGATATTAGTTACATTTCCTCGCGACTTCTTGCTAATTTAATACCAAATATTCTTTTCAACAGATTATTGCTTACTCAAATATGCCTTTGGTGTACTTGTCCAATGAAGTATCAACTTTAAGTTTTTTTAGATAAACACACATACTTCAAACTTTAGATTAACTCCCCATATCCTAATGACAACAGAGTTCCAACATGTGCATATATTTGGTCGACAATGCATACATTTTCTCTACCGATACTCTCGCAATATGCTCTACCACTACAGATAAAATAATAGATTCAAAGTCCTCACACATGTTTAAATTCCAGTTATATAGAATAAGCAAGTATAAATTTTTTTTCTAACATAAAAACACTGGCTAAACCCCATGAAGGGCGCGGCAAAAGCCGCGCAGGTTTCTAGTGTTCATCAAAAGTCACCATAACTGCTGTCCTACATATCACACCGTTACATGATCAAAAAGCAATGCAAGGCGCACAGATTGCAAACAACAGGATCGACAGCCACCAATCGTACTGCACCGACCGCCGGGAAAATCGTTGACGCGGACGCGCCACCGGCATCGCGCCACCGCGTGCAAGACCGGCCGGCCGGGCGCGCAGTGATGGGATATTGTTCCGGTGACCGCCGATGTCCATGGATCCTCCTAATCGCAAGGCTGGCGGCTGTTACGGTTACGCAGATGCAAGGGCATGGATGCACGGTGGTTGGGCCAAGATGGGAACTGGTCACCAACTCCCAATAATCTGGCCAGCCAAATGAGCAACCTGTTGCGGAAAGGTTTGTGTAGTTTGGCGGTTACTAGAGTCTCCGTAGGTTCTGGATTCGACTTCCTATGATAACGAATTTTCTAAAATTTATCAACATTGTGATTTTAGTGGTAAACGACGGTTCGGTATAATCATAAAGGTGTTGTTACGCATTGTAAGTATTGGCATATCTAGTAGGGCGGGGCCCACCCTAAACTTTGCATTTTCAAGGTATACATATAGAAAGTTATTCATCTAAGCATCTCTAAGAGACTAGTTAAATCTAATTGTATATCTAAAAATAGATAAACAATGAGAAAAAAGTGATCCAACAGTCTGATTTTGTATCCCTTCTCCTGCGCTAGGCATCTTTGCAGAGCACTCCCGCTCGCCATCTCCCTCCCGCATGCACTTCCCCGCCCCTCCCGCACGCCCCCGCCCCTCTGCTCCTCCCCTTCCCACCGCCCCTCCCTGCCGGCGTAGCTCGTCCCTGCCGCACCAAGGCCGCTCTGCGGGACTGCCGGAGCTCCTCCTCCGCACGCGCAGGGTGTACTCCGCGAACGGCTCGGGCCCGGCGAGCACGACAGATAGCCGGCGTTGGGCGAGGGCGCGCCCCGTCGCCGTTGCGGAGTAGGGCGTGGCGAGGAACATCGTCGTCGCGCCTGCCGGAGGAGTGGCGGTGGCTCGCCTCCGCGCGCGTGCTCGTTACTGTAGCCGGGCTGGACCTGCTGAGCGCGAGGGGTCGCGCCTACGTCCGCGCGCTCCGGGCGAGCGGGTGGCGTGGCGAGGCGGAGCTGTACGAGGCCTGGCGAGCACCATGCCTACTTCCTCAACAAGCCCGACAGCTACAAGGCAGCCAAGGAGATGGAGGTCGTGGCAGGAGGGGCCAGGCGCAGGGAGAGCACGGCGAGGTCGCCATGGCTGCCTGGAGGCCGAGCTCCCCATCTTCAATACTCCGTCCATGAGCCAAATTAATCCAATTCCTCGCGGGAATAGCAGATCCATGACCTCCTCCCTCGATCCCCTAATCCAGCCGGCCAAATCCCCCGCCCAAGGACCTCGTTCCGTCGCGCCATGGTCGCAAGAACAATCGATCTCGACCTCTCCGGTGAGCCCCCTTCCAATCTCCGAACCAGAGCCCAGGAACTACCAAAATTGGATCCTCTCGTCGCGTGGATCATGGTGCTCTCGCTAACTCTATGCGTTCGCAGCTTGTTTGACGAGGAACGCAAAGTTGCCGCCGCGGGCGCTTATGGCCACGCCGACGAATGTCGCCGCCGCGTTCTTCCTCGTCTCCGGCGAGCTCCGGTCACCATGTACCCGTGCCAAGTGCATCACCGCGTGTGCCTCGAATTTCTGAACACCGTGGTATGCTTCTTGCTCGCCGGTGATCTTCGTGGTGCGGGAACATCGCCGTTTTAGGCCTTTTGACCCTGACGCTTGGAGGCACAGGAGGAAGACAAGCTGCTGCTCGCGGGTGCATTTAGAAAATCTGTTGCATTTCATCACTTTTTTGGCTAGCTATTACGTTTTACATAATAGCTAAATTAAAATTTTAGCTATTCAATTTTAAAGAAGCTGTTGGAGATGCTTTAACAAATAACATATATGTAAATTTGAGGTTTAGTTGTTGGTTTTCGAATGTTTGAAATTGTAAAATACCTTATTGCTATATTATTATGTGTCTTTGATGAGTTTTAAACTAGTGTAGTATGATATATTTGCCGCTATAAAAATTTTTATGTCAAGTTGGACCACCCTAACCTAAAAATCTAGATTCACCATTGGCTGTAAGTGTTGTACTGTGTAATCTAAAAGTATAAGCAACTTGTCCGTGTGCTAACTGCACAGCTCTCTGCGAGGACCATGCAAGATTCTAGCAATAGAGGTTGGAAAACCTGCAAATTTTTGTTTGGGTAACGTATGTTTCGGAGTTCAGACTTGCAACTGCGAAGCTGGAACGGAGACACGTGAAAAGTAGGACAATCGAAATCTTTAGCTCTATCGTCTTCTCCTCAGCTGTGCAGATCAAGTTACTCTCTATCTGCATCATTGCAGCGTCAAACACTTTCCATAAAAGGGGACAGAGAAGAAGAAACTGACAAAGAAGTGAGGAAAGGACACTCAGTTCCTCTTGTTCCATTCGCGCAATAAGGTATCAGTATCGCACATAGAACGGCAGGGATAAATAGCCCGTTTACAACTCGATGCTGCAAATTTCCTCAAAGAAAAATGAATGAATGCTTGAACCTTGAGATTCCTGCAGACTGCGGAGCAAAATCATACTAGTATTCAGCAGCGGATGTATACCGGAGCTGCAGTTCCTGCAGCCGTGCCGGCGGCCAACTCCAATCCAATAACACATTTTTCTCCAATAAATACTACGTACCACTTTTTCGTGTACGTACAGTACATATGTACGCAGTATTTCGTATAGATATACGAGCAAGAAAGAATCCGTATCACGTATTCATGTGTACCCTTCATTCCTCCGTCTCGATCTTCCTTCCCAGCAGATTATTCACAGCTCATCAACCTCCTCCTCGTCTCGTTTCCTTCCAATCCTCACCTTCCTCCTGAATCTTCATGCCGTCCTGGTCACCACCGTGACGCCGGAGAGGTCGCCGCCGAACTCCTCGAGCAGCACCAGCAGGTTGCCGCTGGGGTTGAGCCACGCCCGCGGGACGTGGTAGTACCTCTGGGAGATGTCGCCGCAGCCGCTCTGGCACTTGGTCTCGCCGTACGTGCCGGCGTAGCCGCAGCCGCCGCACCCGCCGCCGGGGGCCCTGTACGACCAGTACCGGCCGACGTGCCGCCCGTTCACCCACGCCTGGCCCTTGCCCATGCTGCCCAGGTCCAGCGCCACCGGCGCGCCGCCGGCCGGCACGTCGAAGTAGGCCTTGTGCCATGTCAGGGGCTGGTTCCCGGCGGCGCCGCCCCACTGGACGGACGAGCTCCCGGCGGCGGAGTAGACGCCCAGCGACTCGCCGTGCAGGCCGATCTGGTACGTCCATTTCTGGCTGCTGAGGTCCCGCTTCCCCTCGTTCAGGCCGGAGAGCGTCACCGGCCCGAGCACGCCGACGTTCCACGTCTCGTAATGGGTGCCCTGGTTCTGCAAGGAGGAGGAAGACGGACAGCAAGAGGAGATTAGGATCACGGTGGTCTGAACTCTGAACTGGGAGAAGAGCGGCAATGGCGGTGAGCTCACAGGGAGGCCGACGGCGGCGCTGAGGATGGAGATCTTGTTGCTGCCCTGCCACATCTTCACGTACCCGCTGTACGTCAGCTTCGGGCTGTCGTAGCCGCCATACGCGGAGCCTGCGATGGAAATAAAAATTGGACGGATTCATCTCTCGAATTCTGCAAACTTTAGCTCTGACAGTTACAGAGCGGCTACAAGATTCAGTCATCTCCTTTTCAAAAAAAAAAGATTCAGTCATCAGTACCGTATGACTGCCCGTTGACGAACACCTGGAGGGCGTGGCCGGCGGAGTAGATGGTCAGCTGCGGCCACTTGCCCAGCTTCAAGAACTGCTCGTTCGAGTCGATGTTGACGCTGCAGAAACCATTCAGACATTCAGAGAGATGAGAGCACGCGGAGAGGACGAAGCAATGCTTGTTTCAGAGATGAGCAGGCGGCGGGAGTGACTCACTAGGTGGTGTACCACAGGTAGTCGGACTTGTCCCACGTCATGCTGAGCTGCTCGACGAGGCCGTCCTTGGTGAAGGCGCGGTCGTCCAGCGCGTTGGTGGCCTCGCTGTAGGACCGCCACGAGAGGCCGGCGGCGGCGGAGCTCATCCTCGCCGGCGCCGACGGCGCCCGCACCGTCGCGGTGTTGAACACGGCGGTCTTGCAGTCCGGCAGCACGCTGATGGACCACGCCGGCAGCTCGTAGCGCCGCCCGTTGAACGCCACGGTCGCCGCCGCGTCGGTCTTGTAGTTGGACAGGAACGCCGCGCACGCGCCGCCGCTCGACTTGAACACGTACGCCTGGACACAGAGAATTCGTCTTTGAGCAACTCTGCACAGTTGTTATATTACGCGCGTTTTTTCAGAGGCCGAAACAATCTGCTGACAGAGTTGCTATCGACCTTCTCGTAGTTGCCGAGGGACTGGACCGTCGGGTCGCCGGCGACGAGCGCCGGCTCGGCCTGCTTGATGGCCTTGTGCAGGTCCCTCAGGTGGCCCCACTTCGGCTGCCTCAGCAAACCTGCACAATGGCATGCCACCCTTTCAGTTTGCTCAGTAAATCAGAGAGCCGCATTCGGAACATCCTACCGCAACCATTTCTACAATCTTTCTTCCTCGTCTTTTAACTGCTACACTTCTGAAACTGGAATCTCCATGGCTGCACATACCGTATTCGTCAATCGGCGCATCGTAGTCGTAGCTGGTGGCGATGAACGGCCCGCCGGAGGTCCGGTCGAAGTTGGTGCCGCCATGGTACTGAAGAAGAACCAAACAAAGCACATGCTAAGCATCATCGATCCATTGACAGAAAAAAGAAAAGAGAGAAGACGATCCTACGCGGCAGCTCATGTGACATGACTGACCCATGTGGCCGCTCAGCTGGATCGAGCCAGCCTGGCAGCGGTAAGCAAGCAGCGGACTCGACTCACTCACCATGTAGTAGTTGACGAAGGATCCGCCCTTCTGGATGAACCTGGCCACGGCGAAGGCCAGGTCCTCCACCGGGCGGTGCGGCACCGGCTTGCCGAACGCCGTGAACCAGCCGCTCCAGGCCTCCGTCCACATGGTGGGCTTGCCGTTGGAGTTGGGGCTGAAGCTGTCGCAGTAGAACCCGTTGCAGGTGTTGATCTGGACGCCATCGCCATTCCACAAATCAACGTAAGCAGGAACGCAGTTAACGAGATCAAACAATCTAGTATCAGATAAAATTTATATATATATATATATACATATATATGTATATTTATAATATATCTGAATAAGTATCATGAATTGGGCGAGCTGGAAAGGAGGGACCGCCGCGGCAGCGATGTGCTAACGGCGCCGCACCATTGTCCATTGGACGCGGCGAGAAAGCGATCGTGGTGGTTGATCCGCCGCGCCGATAATTAATCCCCCGTCGACCGACCGGCCGGACCGAACCACGTACGGCGAGGAGGTCAAGCGGAGTGGTTAAACCGAAGCGAAGAGTGGTGGCCGGGTCACTCACGACGGGGTCGGGGGCGTCGTCCTGCTTGCACATGACCCAGGGCACGCCGGCGCCGGTGGCGACGGCCATCTTGGCGGCCCAGGCGGCGTAGGGCTTGGCGCCGGCGCCCATGACGGACTCCATGGGCCCGTACTCGTTCTCCACCTGAGCCAGGATGATGGGCCCGCCCTCCCACTCGAAGAGCCCCTCCGCCTTCATCATCGACACCACCTTCTCCACGAACGCCTGCATCGCCGCCTTGAACGGCCCGTTGTCCGTCCGGAAGCTGATGCCGGGGACGTACTTGAGCCACACCGGGAACCCCCTGCAGCAGCGGCGGCGTCATCCATGGCGGCGGAACCAAGGCGATCGAGGAGCCAGCTAGCAAGCAAGAATGCGGCCGGGACGACCAGGACCGGTTCGCCTACCCGAAGTTCCACTCGGCGCAGACGTAGGGCCCGATGCGGAGGTGGACGTAGAGGCCGGCCTGGTGGGCGAGCTTGACGAAGCGGACGAGGTCGTAGCGGTCGCCGAAGTAGTACTGCCCCTGCACGGGCTCGTGCCCGTTCCAGAACACGTACGTCTGGACCACGTCGAGGCCGCCGTCCTTGGCCTTCTGGAGCAGGTCCGGCCACATCTCCGGCGCGCTGCGCGGGTAGTGGATGGAGCCGGCGATGAGGACGCGGCGCTGCCCGTTGATGACCACGGCGCGGTGGTCGTACGACACCGCGGCATTGGCCGGGGCCGGGCCGATGGCGGCGGCCGCCGCCAGCGCCAGCAGGGCGAGGAGGAGCGCGGCGCCGCTGGGCATGGCGCGGGGGCGGGGGTGGCGCCGGGCCGGCCTAGGACGAGACGACGGCCCGGGTCGGTGGCTTCCGTTCGTTCTCTCGGTTCTTGGAGGGGCAATGGCAGTGGACGGGAGGGCGGAAAGGGGTGGCGCGCTAAGCTTATATCTGATGAGCTGTGCTGGATGGCGACGAGTGGGAATGCGTCCGTGGGTTTCGGATTCTTTCACCTGCGGCGCTTTTGATCTTTTCCCCTCGCCTTTGGATCAGCGCTTGCGGTTTACCGCTGGAGGAAGAGGGAGGAAGGAGAGGAGTGCTGGGAAGGTGAAAGCCAGAAGCGGAAAGCCGAAGCAGAGCAGGTAGAAGAAGGAAGGCCCCCGCGCCTCCTCTGCAGCTCTGCTGTGAGGGAGGGCGGCTAATTAGTTGGCGCCGAAACAGGGGAGGGGAAGGAGGAGCTCTGGTGGTGGGCCCCACTCCCACTTCCATGGACTCCCTTTCTTTTTCGGGGGTGATGATCGTTACTGTGGTTTAGGTATTTTGCACAGAGATCATCAAATTTTCTACAAATTTATGTGTTCGGTTTTGTAACATATGGACATGGGTATTTGTATCATTTTCTTATAATTTCATGGTATGTTATGAACGAGCACACCGATATGTTGAGTTAGAATTATTCTTTATATGTTCCTTATTTTTAACAAAATAAATAGAAAACTCTGACACTCTATTCAGCTTACTTATTAGCTAACCAACTAGTAGTAGCCGGCAGTACTTTTCTCATAACAAATCAGCATTGGCAACGGCCGAAGGCGATCAAGCCATCCGGGTTCGAGTGGGGGCGACCAGGCGTGCTGTCTTAACTTTGGTCTCCCCGCCGTGAGATGTTTCATTCGAACTTGATGCCCGACGGGAACCGCTCATGAGCATCTGGTGAGTAGTTTCAGCTGGAGTGGAGAGAGCATGGAAGCAAGGCATGAGTTGACAGATTATTAGCGACGGCAAATCCTGAAAAAAATATAATTAATACTTAATACTACTTAATAGGACGGCGTTTGTTTGAGGGCAACCCTGGCATTGGTGGCGTGCAGCCTTGTACTTGGACTCCATTGGTACTCGTCCTGGATGGTTTGCTCCCAAGTCGTTGAAAACGGCGACCAGATTAAATCAGGCACGCCAACACAGCATCGGCGAGGGGGACGGCGGCGTGGATTCTGGTCGGCACACTGTATGTAAATGCTGCACGTCCAGTGGGGTTAGTTTGCCGTGAGTTTGTGGGGTCGCTTGCTCGAGCTTCAATCGATCGATCCCTGTAATGCAAGAGTGGTTTGTGTGTTTAGTATTGATCTCCACCAGGCCAGTCCAACGACTGGGCCAACCTTGACTCGCGTCCTGATCGGAGACGTTCAGCCCAAGATGAGGCTGGCGGGCCCCCGTCGCGCAGCCCTATAAAGTGGAGGTGGGGATTAGAAGCTCAGGTCATGGGGTTCGCCGCCGCTATAGTTCCCACTATCCAAACCCTAACCCGATCTAGAGAGGGGGGCTGTCAGCGACGGGAAGCGCCACCGGCGCCGCGCCGTCGCCACAACTGGCTCGCCGTCGACTACAACACCACCAACACTGCACCACGCCGACACCGCCACCACGTCATCTCTACACTGCGCGTCGCTACCCTAGCGCAGACCCTCATCGAGGAACCAGCGGTGTCCGGCAACTCCTTCATCCAGAGAAAACACAGTAACCCCTCGATCTGCTCCTAGTGATCCGATTTTAAGTTTAACAATGGTATCAAGAGCCACTAGCGAGTAGATCTAGATTGGGGGGAAAGAAAAGAAAGAAATTTCGATCTCGGATCGAAAGAGGAAAAGAAAGAATGGATTCGATCCAAATCGGATCGAGAGAAAGAGACTAACCCTAGCAAGAAAGAGAGGCGGCGTGCTTCCTACCTGCGCGCACCACCGCTGGCCATCCACGACGCCGCGCGGGATGAACGGATCGGGCCGCAGCTCGCCCGCTTGCCGGCACTCCGCCGCCTCCAACTGACGCTGCGCGCGCGCACGGGCTCTCGAGCACCACCGCGAGGCCGCTCGACGGCGGCGCGACCGCGCACTGGTGAGCGCACACACCGGCGAGGGGACCGGCGGGGGCACCGCGCCCTTCCTCCGGCCGCCATGGCTAGCTGCCGTTGCATGTCGCACAGAGAAAAGAGAGGAGAAGGGGAGGACCGCGGCCACATGCCGGCTGTGCCGCTCCTCACCGGCGCTGGCGGAAAAGGGGGGCGGGGCCGCGGCAGCGCCGTGACCCTCCGGCTTCCATGGCCGCTGCGGCTTGGCGCAAAAGCAAGAGAAAGAAGGGGAGGAGAGAAAGACTGGGCTCGAGGCCGCGCGACCACAGCACGGCCATGGCGCCTCCGCCCGGACCGAACGACGCGGTGGCAGGAGCGCCGCCGGCGGCGCCGCTGGTCGGGCCTGAGGAAAATGGGGGAGCCTAGGGTTTGGGAGAGCCGGCCGACGCCGTGATTTTTTGTTCCAGCGGAAACGACGGATGACCATCGGATTCATCCGACGGCCAAGGGCACTCGGACCCAGCTGAGCCGGGCCGATTTGGGCTTAAGGCCCAAGGGGGCTCACTGGGCCACGCACATAATGCGCTGAAGCTGGGCCACCGGCCCAGGAGGGTGCTAAGCGCCGAGTGCCGCTGGGCTGGGCCGAAACGACGAATTTTTTTCTTCTTTGGGCCGCTGCTATGCTGCTGGGCCGGCCATATGCACAGTGAAGTTTTGAATTAAAGTTTCTCTTTTTCAGAAGCATTTCTTCAAATGAATATGACTAGTTTTGATCTCTATTCAAATTTGAACCAACGGGATAATTTGTTTTGGAGAACAGTAAAGTTTTACAATGATATTGCTTCTGAATATTAGTATGTTTTACAAGTTTCCGCTGCAAAGTAAAAGTTTCATCCTCTATTTAAATTAGAACCAACAGGACAATTTAAATAGAGGAGAAGAAATATATTAGTTTAAAGTTAATTATGATATTGTTATTTTCTGACCAACGTTGATGATAACAATATTATAATTTCATTGTGATTTTAAGTTCAATGTTAATTCTCTGACACTTTTTATCAAAGTGATCAATTTTTCAGAGAATAGAGAAAGACAAAGAAAAGTTTGTGAAAGAAAAAAAAGTTCTCCACTGCAATAAAGAAAGATAGACTTAGATGTGTTTTTCCCTGTGGGAAAAAAGTGCCTTTAAGTTTAAGGTAAGAAAAACTTCCGCTGTTGTATGTCAAAGAAAGAATGTTTTGGCACCATTTTGCCATTGTAAGTGTCAAGTTGAGCATTAGTTTGCTCTTAAAAGAAAAGAAATTTAAAGTTTATTATGATGTTGTCATTTTCTGACCAAAGTTTATGATGATAATATTATAATTTTTTATTCTAGTCATGTGTTCTATTTCTGCCCAACGGTGATATAGAATTAAAAGTAAAGGAAAGTTGTATATTTTAATTTTGACTAACGTTAAATTAAGACATACAATTCTTCCCAAGTAGAGAGAAATTAACAGACAAAAGTTGATTCCGATCAACGCCACAGATAAAGTTTTGAGGTTACTCAGCTGTATAGTTGAGGTTAAGAAAGAAAAATGCTGGTTCCATTCTTACTTTTAGTTGATATGGAAAGAGATGCAACTGTTTTCGAGAAGTTTTTTGGTTTCTCTCACTAAAGTTTTACTATCGTTAGATTTTTTGATTAAATTGGAACCAACGGGAAGATTTAATCAGAAAAGAAAGTATATGCGCATGTTTGTCATTGTGACTGAAATTTATCACTATAAAGTGTTATCTTGTCCTTCAACAATAAAGATAATGGTTGAAATGAGTTTGACGCACGTTTAATTTGAACAACGTTAAATTAAACATGCGTTGCAAATGCCTTTGAAGTTTTATACCGCCTGTCGGAAAAGTTTTTGGCACTTGTGTCACTTATATCCTGCTTGACAGGAAAAGTTGTAATGGCTTATGTGCTACTTGACTATCACATAAAAGTAAAGAAGTCTGGGGAGCTTTTAAAGTTATTCCAGCAATTCTCATGTACTACTATAGTGGCATGTTGGATAGTGACTTGAAAAGAATCGAAGGACAAAAAGAAAGTTTTATGCGAACCAAGATTGCAAGCATGGCTTGCAAAAGTATAGTAAAATGAAGAACTTGATGAGTTCTTTAAAGTGCAACAAATCAAGAACTCTGAGGAGCTCTTGAAAAGGAACGAGGAAATGGTACTCCCGTTATTTTGTATGACTTGGTCATATGAATAAAGTTCTAGTAATGAAAGGCTCCTTGTTCACAAGTGTTGAAAATAGTTTCGAAATTATGGCAATAAAGTTTCTGCCATATTTCGAGGGGGAGAAAGATTAGAAATATAAGAAAGATTTTGAAAGAATTTCCCCTCAAAGTTAATTCCTCAAAGCAAAGGATGATCTATTAAAGTGAAGATGACCGAAAAGGGAGTACAACGGTCATAACGATGATACCCAATCATACCCTCAAAGTTAATTCCTAGAGTTTTTCAGCTCCAAATAGAACAAAAGAAAGTTGAGCCTCAAAGCAACTGAAAGAAAAGGTGGTGCTTAAAGCACCCTATGAGGCTTGTGAAGAACAAACCCAAACAAAAGCTTGAGGTGTCTATTCCATCTTTGTAATTGATGGATAATCTAGGGGAGTAAAGTATGTCGAGAAGTAAGGCTTGAAGAGAAGTGGGATGGTATGTTCACTCCTATAATTCAAGCACTACAATTGTCTTAACATATGTTTTGACGTTGTATGAAAGTGGCAAGAAGCCATGGAAGATGTCATGAGACCTAGAAGGTTCAAATTTGTTTTTGGAACGTAGAATAAGTTCCTAACGGAGCCAAAACAATAGGCTATAATAGGTCTACAAAATTAAATGTGACTCCAGAGGGAACATGGAAAGTCGGTAAGCACGATTTGTGGCCAAAAGATTTATGCAAAGAAAAGAATAAATTATAATGAGACATTTTTATGGAGTCTCATGAAAGGATTTTTTTTTAGAATCATAAAATGACATTGGTCATACTATTTTGAGGATTGTATCAGATGGATGTTGGAGCAATATCTCCTAATGGAGATTTGTACAAGAAAGTATATATACATGACATAACTAAATGGTTTTTGTTGTGGAAAGAAAGAACATAGGGATACCATCTGATGAAATCAGTCACAGAATAGTGGTATCTAAAGTTTTATTAGAACAAAGAAAGTTTTGGGTTTTAAGTAAAGCTCAAGATGACAAATTGCAAATATGCAAAGTTCAAAGTTGGGAAATTCCTTTTCCCGCAAAGTTCAAAGAAGGTTATTATGACCTCTAGTTTTGATAAGAATAATCTTGGTGAAGAGTCATTCGCTCTATGAAAGGAAATTCACTGGGATAAAAAAAGGGTAAAAGGGTATCAGGACTATCGCAGAGGGCATACTTAGAAAAGAGTTCTAAATGTATATAGTATGCATGCGAGTAAGCCTACGCCTGTCCTATTATCAAGGGTAATAGTTTTGGAATTTTCAGGATTCCAGGAACCGTTATATGATCGATCAAAAGAAAAAGGTTCCATGTGCTTCAGCTGTTGGAAGCAAAATAAGTGCTCAAAAGAATTTATCCTGACATAGCGCAAGTATCCGGAACATTTTGGCAGAAGTCCAGTCCTGCAATAGATCACTGGAATAGAGTTATAGAATGTTTCGCAATTCTGCAAAATATTGTCAGCCTCATACTAAGTAAGAAAGGGACATGTACCCTCAAAAGGTTGTGAGTAAAAAGAATTAAGTTTTGGCGAGCTGTTTAGTGAAGCCCACAGTAGTAGCTAACACTCGCGCTTAGAGGTTTATTGTGGAAAAGCTCCAAAAGCAAAATAGTTGTGATATCGCGGGTCGTGTACCCAAAGTTTAGCATGATATGAGGCTGCAGGACAGGCAAAATGGTTGAGGAAACCTATACCCGGAATTGATAATGGTAGTCAACAGCAATATACCATTCGAATATTTTCACTCATATGGCAACATGTCAAGTGTGCTGCCAAACACATTGACAATGAGTTATATGTTGCAAAGGAGAAAATCCAGAATTATATGAAATCATTGAGCACCAAAGTATCAAGCAAGTGTTTGCGGATCCGCTTACTAAAGGTCTACTGCTCAAGTCGACATGGGTTTTACGGGAGGCCTATGATTTCTGGATTACTAAAGGGCCCAAAGAAAGGTTAAAGTCTTATTTCAATACAGAAAGTTACATTGTGGCTATTAAGTCTGACGGTAATTAATAACCGTCATGATGAGACACGCTCTACATACTGATCTGCAATGAGATGAGGCCAATAGCAAAGCAACTAAAGAGAAAGTAAAGAGTTAAGTTTAAATTGAGAAATTTTAAAGTACAAAGGTGAGATCAAGGGGGAGAATGTTAGTATTGATCTCCACCGGGCCAGTCCAACGACTGGGCCAACCTTGACTCGCATCCTGATCGGGGACGCCCAGCCCAAGATGAGGCTGGTGGGCCCCCCGTCGCGCAGCCCTATAAAGTGGAGGTGGGGAGTAGAGGCTCAGGTCATGGGGTTCGCTGCCGCTACAGTTCCCACCATCCAAACCCTAACCCGATCTAGAGAGGGGGGCTGTCAGTGACGGGAAGCGCCACCGGTACCGCGCCGTCGCCGTCGCCGCAACTGGCTCGCCGTCGACTACAACGCCACCAACACTGCACCACACCGACACCGCCACCAGGTCATCTCTACACTGCGCGTCGCTGCCCTAGCGCAGACCCTCATCGAGGAACCAGTGGTGTCCGGCAACTCCTTCATCCAGAGAAAACACAGTAACCCCTCGATCTGCTCCTAGTGATCCGATTTTAAGTTTAACACGTACGTTTTTGAAGTTCAAAAACTTCTTCAAAACCTTCAAAAAAAATTTAAGCAAAATAAGATGGTGTTAGGATTGTTTTATGACAAAAATATAGTTTTCGTTACGGTCAGCCTGAACCATATATTGCACCGCAGAACAGCAAGATGTGCACCAAGCTTTCTTATGACAAAAATTTAGTGAAAACATGGAGCTGCAAATTAAAAGATGTGCGAGACATTGCCCTTTCCTTTTCATAAGGATCACTGATCGTGCATGCTTTCTACACGGTCTGCAATGTGCATGTTAGCATGTGCGCAGAGATGTGGAGGACTGAAGTCGTATGTGATTAGCGACACCTGCGTCCTTATCGCTAATGACACATCTGATTGTCTATTACAGCTGTGCAAGATCGCATCCCGGCGCCGGCCGGTTCCCATCGAATAGGCCGGCGTCCGTACTCTTTCTCTTGATTGGCCGCGATGTCCTGTTTGTTTCAGCTTATGGCCGATTACGGCCGATTTTGAAGGCATCTAATTTTTGAATTTTTTTTTGAAAATCAAGCCTTCAAAATCGGCTAATAAGATCTAGGTGTAATCATATATACTGCAAAATTAAATAATCTCATAACATACAACCTCTAAAAGTGCCTGAAAAAAATCTAAAAAAATATGGACGGACAGATCACCCGATCACCTACTTTGGTGGATCGATCTCAGCCGTCCAATTCACAGCACAAATATCGTCCTAGTGCCATTAGTTTCCGGAGGCGGCAGCGACGCTCGCCACTGAAGCACCAGCCCACACTGATCATCATAAGTAACAACAAAAGCTAGCTGCCCCTCTTAAAAGCTTCAGCAACTCTCTTTAGCTAACGCCAGGACCGTACCTTTCCTGCAAATGCGAGCTGAGGTGGTGACACGTACTGAGCGAGCTTTCGTTCCACGAAGAAGGAAAGGTGGTCGGTCGGTCGTTCGTACTACGTGTCCAACGAATTTCAGGCAAATTTGAAACAAAATCGTTGCGAATTCGTTCCCCCTGCCGGCAGTACGAAACGCATCGACCGACCAGGCTCCTCACGCAAACGCGTCCGTCGTCAGTGTTAACAAGCAGCCCGGCCGGCCCTTGCTATGTCTGGGGCTCTGAAACTGCAGGTGTGTGTGCCCACTTGATGTGCCTGGCCAATTATATGCAGACGTGTTTGGGCTACTAGAATATGTGCTCGCGTGGATTCAAGAACAAGTTACATGGGGTCCGGCATGATAAAACCGTACGAGTCCAATAAGATGCTTTGCAGCTCTGCTGCACGCAAACGTGATTCCTATCTGGGCCCGCCAATCATGGCATCACTACACCATTTCATCATACATTACATTTTCCCAATCATCTAGTAGATGATAGATCTTCCGTGTGATCTGAGTACGGAGCTTGAAAAATAATCTTATGACCTCATCAACTGGCGAGAATTCTCCGTCCGATTTAAGTATTACCGCGACACGCATACATACGGACACGCTGATGGCATGCAATGCAAGGTTCTCTCACACAGGCAACGACAACAATACGTAACCATCACAAAGGATGGACGCTAAACTTTAGCCCACTTTACGCGCAAAAAGGAAAAAAACTTTAACCCACTTATTTGAATGTCAAATAGTAGGACTAAATTAAACATAGGCTAATTGTTGATCTAGTTACATAGATGATGGCTAATAGGTTGTTAGAACCTATTAGACCTTTGGTTAGCTCTCATTAGCACATCTTGGTTGATCGGCACCACCAGATCAGTCGTCAAAGGCCGTTCTCTCTGCATTTCCGTTGCAAGTATCACTTCAGTGAGTGACAATAAGATAGGGCGTGGCGGTGGCGGTAGGGTGTGACAGAACCGCCAAATTAAAACTCAAATTAAGCTAAATAGCCATCATTTGAACGCATCAGGCACCTTTGGCTTAACGGTTTAATTTGACAGTCCTTTCGAAACCGACATTCCGATCGAAACAAACACCAGTAGTCCCACGCGAAGGTGAGCGCAGGCAATACAAACATGACGAGTACATATAAATACGATTACAATACCGAGTAGAGTACATTAAGTTTTACAGACCTGGTTTAATTACATATGTAATGTACAAGAGCAACTTTATTTTAAAACAAAGTCCAATATAGCAACCTGACGTCTATAATACACGAAGCGCTGTAACGAAGCACACACTCAGCCCACGGGTGTGTGATTTGGAAACTAGCAATGACTAAGCATCTGGTCCGGCCACCTCCCAACCATCCGCGCCAAGCTGTATAAACTTAGCACAACAAGGGCAGAAGTCGATCCCATCCTGACCTGAAATAGTTTGAGCCACAACTCTGAGTATACTAATACTCCGCAAGGCTTACCTGACCAGTGGATATAACTTAGCCCACATAACTAGACATGCAAGGCTTTTGGCTGTTGGTTACTTTTGCAGAAAAAGCTCTAGAAATGAGTCCTTATTTTCCCTCTTTTAGCTCCAAATTCTATATTCATAAATCATTAACTATTATTTGCACCTGCTAAGCAATCATAACAACATGGAGTAATAATTCCTGGTAGACTCTACTAATCATCACTTAAAATCCATATAGCATGACTACGATGTGGTGCCGTGATCAAGGTGCTCATATCCGAGATGCGACGTACGGCGGATCGATCTGATTTAACCTTGCAAGGTGAACCTAACCAACACGGCACGTATTGGCCCCGTCGGACCATACGGACCAACCATTCCCCTCCCCGCCTCGAATTACAGGACCGCCCCACCAGCGTATAGTCAGCCGAGCTCAACGAGAGACCACCAAAAATAAATACATGCATCCCAATTCTCCGCGACTACTCGACTCGCCCTAAGGGGTGGGAAGGAGTCCTGTACTTTCGAAGTAAGGCAGTACTCGGCTTACCGGTTTCGACTACCTCCTACTCCCGGCATGCAGTTAGTACAATTCAAACTCGATCACAGGGCCAGGCAACGAACGGTCCTTAACCGACACAGGCGGGGCTAACCTTTCCCCGCCCGGTCTCCATTTTCTTTTCCTTATCCAGCCTATTCCAATATTCCATATACTCAAAATAACGAGATATCCCATATCTCGCGAGTGACCCGAAATCACTTGTCTTCTACCGAGTTCTATTAAGCATAGCATCTCTATCGTCCTCTACATACTAGTATAACTCGAGGAGACCTAGGGATCATGCAATTAGGGTTTCAAATAATTCCTGAATCTAATGCACAAGTAATAAAAACATAATATAGGTGTCATAGTTTGAAATAAACGGATGTGCACCGGGGCTTGCCTGTGGGCTGCTGCTCAGTGCTAGTGTCAACTGGGCCTTGGGCCGGGTCGTCACGAAACTCCTGCGGGGCTGGCTCCGTCTGCTCCTGCGGCTCCGTGATCACCTCGTACACGACTGCCTCAGTCGCAGATTCTATATGTATGCATATGAGACAATGAGTAAATGCCAACTCGACTTTGTAATTAGAAGATAAATATTAAACAAATTAATAATTTACATAACATGACGCAGGTATGGTGATAATTAAGTTAAACCCTAAGTGCTAGGAACAACTAATCTACCTAAGTATCAACTAGAGCACCATTTAATATCAACAGAACATGACTTGCAAAGACATTTATTAAATTACTTCTCATGATTTCTAAAGAATCTTATATATAAAGATATCATTTATCCCTATGCAAATATACTAGCTAGGTACATTTTATAAACATGTACTAAACTAGGTCCTATGAATACGAAAATTTTACAGTGGATCACTCATGCTTAAAGTAATTTACTACAAAAATTTCATAATTTTTAGATTAACAGATCTTTAGAAACTAATTAAGCAAGACTAAACACAATTTAAATTCTTGTAGTGGTAAAAAGGTCATTTCGCCATCATGGATATTTTTCCTCTATAGATCTTACTCTAACAAATCTAACAAAATTTGTTTCACATTTATAGCATTTTCCTTGATTTTATACGGAATTTACAATCTACAGCAGAAATTAAACACGAAATAAAAGAAAACAAAAACCCCCTTAACCCCTGACCCGTGGGCCCTACTGGCCAGCGACACAAAACAGAGAGGGGGTGGCGGTGTGGCGCGGGGGGTGGCGCAGAGGCGGTGGCGGCGGCGCGCAGTCGCGCCAGCGGCGGCGCTAGGGCAGGGGAGGCAGCGGCGCGCTTGCGCCGGCGGCGGCGGGGTCAGGCGGCGGCGGTGTGGCATTGGGTGAGCATCAGCGAGCTCGGGCGACCCTGGTGCGTGCGCAAGAGTGGCGCTGGGTGGTGCAGAGGCGGCTCGCGGCGTACGGCGGCGACAAGCACGGCGGCCGGCGGCGGCAAGGCGTGGAACGAGCGTGGAAACCTCGCGAACGCGAAGGAACGTGGAGAGCATGAGCACCAGTGGCTCACCTAGGGTCGATTTGAGCCGTCAAGCGACGAAAACGATGGTCAGACGAGAGAGTTCGACGTCGAGGTGGAGCTCGGCCGGCTTTAATGGCTGACGGCCGGAAAAGCTTCGATTCCCGGCGAGATAGGGCTTGGAGCTAAGTTTGGAGGGGTCGGGAAGGAAGCTAGGGAGGTGGTGGAGCTACGGGTGCGATGGATTTGGGATCCATGGAGAGTAGCTCGCGAATCGGCTGGAGACAGTGAGCTCGCTCACTCTGTGTCCATGGCGACCAAGGGAGGAGGAAGGGAAGAAACCGAGGGCGTGGAAGGCAGTGAGGCAGGTGGCGAGCTCGGGGAGAGGGGCGTGGTCGACTTGGCGACGTCACCGACGGCCGAGCAACGCGGCGACGCCCTCGACGGCCACGCACGGCTTCGGGAGACGTCGGAGCGCCATTACTGCGAACCGTGCGTCACCGGGAGAAACAGGGAGAAGAGAGGGAGAGAGAATGACATGTGGGGGCCACGTGTAAGAAAATTTGTTTATTTGAATTTTAATTTTAGGATTGTTACATAGGGTGGCGGCACCGTTGTCCTGAAACCCATCTCGCTTTTCCACAGGCGACACACAAAAAGCTTGGATTCTGTTATCGCAACCTGAAAGAGCAAGATCTCTCACCAACCAAAAGCTTCCGATAGAGATCATCACTACCAGCAGCAACACTACTGCACCGACAATGACAATGCTTGTACGCGGCGGTTAGGGCGAGGAGGAGGCGCAATTAGTAGACGCCATGAACCCTCCATTGCAGGACATGCCGTACAATTGACGATACACACCGACGACCTGCTCACCAGGGCTGCATCATTAGTAACATCATCAGCGTGCAACTCCAACAAACTGGACTAGGAGTAGTATCTAACAAAACGGAATCAATTAATTGTTTTGCTTTATGGGCAGCTACTTTCTTCATCCGCTCGAAACATGGAAGTCGTTTTAGTTTTGCCACAAGCCGTAATCTTTTTTAACTTTAACTACGTTTGTAAGAAATGTGTATCAGCATCTACAACAATACGAAGTGGCATAATCAGATCCTTGGTTGCAAACTCTGCAGCAGAGTAGTCTCAAGGGAAAAAGGTTTGCGCGCTAGCAACAATGATCTCTTCCGAAATGTCCTGACTTCAACTGGGACCTCCTAGGCATCCAACAGCACGACTTGTCAATGCTTGATGAACCTTTTACAGAACAAGAAATCAAGAATGCCATCGATCACATGCCTGGGGACAAAGCGCCGGGGCCTGATGGTTTCACGGGCACCTTTCTCAAAACCTGTTGGGAAATCATCAAGCATGATTTTATGGATGCTGCAAATGCTTTTCACTCCCTCAGATCTTCTAGTCTGCAGCTAATCAACTCAGCCAACATAATTCTAATACCCAAAAAAGATGGTGCAGACTCTGTGGGAGATTTCCGGCCAATAAGTCTAATCCACTCTTTTGTGAAAATCATAACCAAGGCTCTAGCACTGAGATTGCAACGTTTCATGCCGTCCATTGTATCACCGTGCCAGAGTGCTTTCATCAAAACTAGAAGCATACATGACAACTTTATGGCGGTAAGGACAACAGCACGACGCTTCCACAGAAACAAGACCCCCGCCCTTTTTCTTAAACTAGATATCACCAAGGCATTCGACTCGGTTCGTTGGGAATACCTCCTTAATCTACTACAACATTTGGGCTTCCCGCAGCACTGGAGGAGCTGGATCGCGGCACTCCAATCCACCTCCACTTCTAGGGTGTTCCTCAATGGTGTACCCAACCCGCCAATTCACCATGGAATAGGCCTTCGGCAAGGGGATCCTCTATCGCCACTCTTGTTTGTCATCGCAATTGACCCACTACAGAGAATCTTAGAACTAGCAACTGAGATGGGCGCTCTTAGTAAATTGAGAGGACGCTCCCCACATCTCCGCATCTCCATGTATGCTGACGATGCTGCGCTCTTTCTCGCCCCGGTGCAGGATGAGATCCAGACTTTGGCCGCAATTCTCAACTCCTTCGGCGAGGTAACAGGGCCGAAAACTAACTTCCTCAAGTCCACTGTCATCCCCATTCGCTGCCATGGGATCGACCTTAATGCTATACTCAACGGATTTGCGGCAAAAAGAGCATGTTTCCCAATCAAATATCTTGGCCTTCCACTCTCGACGTCAAGATTGAAAAATGTGGACTTCCAGCCGGTGGTGGATAAAATGGCTGGCAAGCTAAATGTGTGGAACGGCCGCAACATGACTATGGCTGGGAGGCTCACCTTTGTGAAGTCAGTTCTGACCTCGCAAACAATTCACCTCCTCTCCGCCTTGCGCGTGCCTAAGGAGATTCTCAAGATTTTTTATGACAAACGAAAGAAATTTCTATGGGCGGGCAACGAGGAACTGACGGGAGGAAAATGCAAAGTCAACTAGACTAGAGCCGTAAGATCAAAAAAGGGAGGGGCCTCGGAATTCTTCACCTAGGCAAATTCTCGCGCGCTTTGAGGTTACGCTGGCTTTGGAAACAATGCAAAAAGGATCAAGACCAATGGCTGGATGCTGAAACACCGTGCACGACCAAAGACAAGCACCTCTTTGCGGCGGCCACAACAATCACGGTGGGCTGTGGTGCCCAAATTGCTTTCTGGGAAAATGCATGGCTCCAGGGCCGCAGGCCAAGAGATATCGCACTGGCGGTTTACAACATCTCCAAAAAGAAGAACAGGAGTCTCCGTGAAGCGCTGGAGAATAACAGATGGGTACATGATCTTGACTTCCGCAACGACCATTTCTCAGCTGTTCACCTTGCTGAATACTGCAACCTCTGGCTCCAAGTGAGCCACTTTAATCCAACCTGGCATCCCGGACAGCATCACTTGGAAACTCACTGCAGATGGTATGTTTAAAACTAAGTCGGCCTACGACGCGCAATTTATAGGTTCGACCTCCACCAACTTTGAAGAACTCATCTGGAAGGTCTGGGCACCGCTGAAGTGCAAAGTGTTCAGCTGGCTTGCCATCCAAAACAGAATTTGGACGTCTGATCGCCTAAGAGCAAGAGGGTGTGATGAGGACATCAATACCAACGATACATCCACTCCTACACCAGCCCCACTTGGTCCTATTACTCGCGCTCGTGCTCGCCAACTCAATCATCAAGTAAGTTCATTCTTAACCTCTTGTTCACCAGATTTAGACAATGGAGACACGTGCACTCTTGTTTTACTCAGGAATAATGGAGTGGATCAAAAGGGGAGAGGCAACTCGCGAGTTGGATTCGGACTGCGGGACAGCAGTGATTTGTGAGGGCCGCCACGACTTCATACGGACACCGTTTTGGGCGTTCAAGTACATCATGGAAAGCTTATCAAGTCTACTTTCAAATGGATCCAGCCTCACCTCCATATCTGTTCGGAGTCGGCCGCAATCGTCGAAATATTACCGAGTCCGAATCTGATTCTGGTGCTGCGACACCTTATTTTGGCCCAATGGGCCGTGTATCAAGTTGAGTCCACTAAGGACGCGTCCTAGGGTTGGAGGTCGACCCCAGCACCCTTTGGGGCGTCCTTCCATGTACTTAAGTCCCTTGGCCGCCGCCAAGAACACGCGGGTTTTGTTAGATGCAAGTTAGCCTTTGCTACTTCCTTGTAAGCGCGCGTGCTGATCCAGCCGCCCGACTTCTTGTTTTCGAAACCCCACCATTCGAAGATTCAGTTTGAGACCTTCATCTAAATCTCATAATTCAGTACTTGTTATACTTGTTCTTGCTAGTTCTTCGATTGCTTGCAGGACGGGTGCCCTAGTGGCTGGGCGTCGTGCACCACAAGATCGCGGCGGCCATTGGAGAGGGTGTATCGGTTGCTAAGGCGCAGCAATCTTGGATCGTTGTAGTCGGGCCGTGAACGTCGTCTCCATCTTCAATCGAATTATCTACCTTCTCTCATCGAAAGGTCGGGAATTAACCCAAGGGGTTCACATCAGTTGGTAATCAGAGCAAGGTTTATCGGTGAGAGATTTCCACTTCTTCGCCGTTTTAATCTCCTATAGTCCACAAAAAGCCAAAAAAAATAGTATAATTTTCCCCCCACCGCAGTCCTATAGACTCTTTTCGGCCTTTGCTAGCATTGCTTAGTTAGGGCTTGTTGAGTTTTCGGTTGCAGCGGTTGTGTCGAGTTGCTGGTCTTAGTTCTAGTCCTTTAGAGTTTCGAGTTCTTGTCACGTTCCAGTCACACATCTTTGCCAAATCTGAATAGGGATGTGTGTTTCAGCCGAATCTGAGTAGGTGTGTTCCAATCTGAGTCGGGCTCGCTGAGTTTGAGTCCGAACAGTACAAGAACGAACAGCAAACACACTTCATATCTATACATCTATAGCTGTTCGGCCTACTTCAGAGAGAGAGAGAGAGAGAGAGAGAGAGAGAGAAAGTGTGTGGTGACTTGCTCATTTGTATTCCTTTGTTCATATAATCAATTTTTGAGGTTCCCCTAAAAAAAGAAAAAAAGAAAAAAAAGAAAGAAAGAAGCAAGAAAGAAAAGAAAGAAAGGGGATGATTCTTTGTTTTTTTTGTTTTCCTGGTGTTCCGGGTGGTGCTTTGTGACGTCCTTTGTGTCCAGGCTCGCGTCTCTAGCACAGTCTAGGCTAGGACCAGCATGGTACCACTGTTGAACGATTATTCAGCTTGCTTTTCTGACTAACGTGGTGCTAGTACCTCTTGTTTTCAGCCCACCTACAGCTCCACATATTCGACTACAGCTATACATGTCTTGTTGCTGCAGCACCGATACATTTCTTTGCACGGCTGCGGACTTGTTGGTTTCCGTCCCTCCTGTTCAGCAAGGTAAGAATTGGTAAGAGCTTGTGCAACAGGTTGAGAGTGAGCGCCTTGTGGTAGCTACATCCTATTAGTTGTAGGGCTTTTTGTTACTTCACCGTTTGCTTGGTTGTGTTTGTCTCTTGACCATGGCAGACTCCGATGTTGATAGTGACGGCCAGCAACACTCCCCTCGCACCAAGGGCATCATACAACATTTTGTACGAAAGGTGAAGCTACACAACGAAGGTATTGACAATGATTTGCAGGTCACGAATGGGAAGCTCGGACAATTGGAGGCTACGCAGCTAGCCACCAATACCAAGATTACAGGGTTGGAGACGCAGGTGGCTAATGTTAACAAGAGCCTTGCTTCTCTTTTGCGGCGTTTTGATGAGTTCCACGTGAAGACCAATAAGGATGAAGATAACAAAATGAGTGAGGCCGGCGAGGATAATTGGGATGATGATTACATTGCTGATGCTGAACAAGATGATCATGACACTCGCAATCACCGACGGCTACGCACTAATCGACGAGGTATGGGTGGTTCTCGCCGAGGTAATAACGATGATGCTTTCAGCAAGATTAAGTTTAAGATACCTCCGTTTGATGGTAAATACGATCCTGCTGAATACATTACTTGGGAAATCGCTGTTGATCAAAAATTTGCATGCCATGAATTTCCTGAGAATACATGTGTTAGGGCTGCTACTAGTGAGTTCACTGATTTTGCTTATGTTTGGTGGATTGAACACGGCAAGAAACATCCTACCAGAATGCCAACAACTTGGGAAGCTTTGAAACGGGTCATGCGGGCTAGATTTGTTCCTTCTTACTATGCACGTGATCTGTTACATAAGTTGCAACAATTAAGACAAGGAACTAAAAGTGTAGAAGAATATTATCAGGAATTGCAAATGGGTATGCTACGTTGTAATTTAGTAGAGGATGAGGAACCTGCTATGGCTCGATTTTTGGGTGGGTTAAACCGTGAAATTTAGGACATCCTTGCTTATAAAGAGTATGCTAACGTAACCCGTTTGTTTCATCTTGCTTGTAAAGCTGAAAGGGAAGTGCAGGGACGACGTGCTGTTTCGCGAACTAATATTTCTGCAGGGAAAGCGACATCTTGGCAGCCGCGCACGACTACTTCTATGTCCGGTCGAGCGCCTGGGCCATCGTCTTCATCCAGTCGTGCAGCACCACCTTCTCCGTCCAGGGACAAGGCCCGTGCCCCTCCTTCAAATTCAGCAAACAAGTCGGTCCAGAAGCCAGCCGATAGTGCTTCATCGGTTGCATCCACAGGTAGAACAAGAGATGTCCAGTGCCATCGTTGCAAGGGCTATGGGCATGTGCAACGTGACTGTCCTAGCAAGCGCGTTTTGGTGGTCAAAGAGGATGGTGAGTATTCCTCCGCTAGTGAATTCGATGAAGATACACTTGCTTTGTTTGCTGCTGACGATGCAGGTAACAAGGAACCACCAGAGGATCACACTGATGCAGGTGACGCTGCACACTACGAGAGTCTCATTGTGCAGCATGTACTGAGTGCACAAATGGAGAATGCGGAGAAAAATCAGCGGCACACGCTATTTCAAACCAAGTGTGTCATTAAAGAGCGTTCGTGTCGTATGATCATTGATGGAGGCAGCTGCAACAATTTGGCTAGCAGCGACCTTGTGGAGAAGCTTGCACGCAGCACCAAACCACATCCACATCCATATCACATTCAGTGGCTAAACAATAGTGGTAAGGTTAAGGTAACTCGGCTAGTGCGCATTAATTTTGCCATTGGATCATATCATGATGTTGTCGAATGTGATGTTGTGCCTATGCAAGCTTGTCATATTCTGCTAGGTAGACCTTGGCAATTTGATGCGGATTGTATGCATCATGGTAGATCAAATCAGATTTCACTCTTGCACCATGATAAGAAAATTGTGTTGCTACCTATGTCACATGTGGCTATTGTGCGTGATGATCTTGCTAGAGCTAGGAAAGCTAAATGTGCACCCACTACAAATGTTAAATCTGTTGCTAATAAGAAAGATGAGATAAGATTGAAAGGCACTTGCTTGCTTGCTACAAAATCTGATGTTAATGAATTGCTTGCTGCCCCTTCTGTAGCCTATGCTTTGGTATGCAAAGATGCCCTGATTTCCATTCATGATATGCAGCATTCTTTGCCTCCTACTATTGCTAACATTTTGCAGGAGTATTCTGATGTGTTTCCAAGTGAAATACCAGCGGGGCTGCCACCAATTCGAGGGATTGAGCACCAAATTGATCTCATTCCGGGTGCATCTTTGCCAAACCGTGCGCCGTACAGAACAAACCCGGATGAAACAAAAGATATTCAGCGCTAAGTGCAAGAACTACTCGACAAAGGTTATGTACATGAGTCCCTTAGTCCTTGTGTTGTTCCGGTTATTTTAGTGCCTAAGAAAGATGGAACATGGCGTATGTGTGTTGATTGTCGAGCTATAAATAATATCACCATTCGATATCATCACCCTATTCCACGCCTAGATGATATGCTTGATGAACTGAGTGGTGCTGTTGTGTTTCCAAAGTTGATTTGCGTAGTGGGTACCACCAGATTCGTATGAAATTGGGAGATGAATGGAAAACTGCGTTTAAAACTAAGTTTGGGTTATATGAGTGGTTAGTCATGCCTTTTGGGTTAACTAATGCACCTAGTACTTTCACGAGATTAATGAACGAGGTTTTGCACGCCTTCATTGGGAAATTTGTTGTTGTCTACTTTGATGATATCTTGATTTATAGCAAATCCATGGATGAACATGTTGCTCATTTACGTGATGTTTTTAATGCTTTACGTGATGCACGTTTATTTGGTAACCTTGAGAAGTGCACCTTTTGTACGGATCGAGTATCTTTTCTTGGCTATGTTGTCACTCCACAGGGAATTGAAGTTGATCAAGCCAAGGTGGAAGCAATTTAGGGATGGCCTGTGCCAATGACCATCACCCAAGTGCGGAGTTTTCTCGGTCTTGCCAGGTTCTATCGTCGCTTTGTGAAAGATTTCAGCACCATTGCGGCACCGTTGAATGCGCTTACGAAGAAGGGAGTGCCCTTCTCTTGGGGCACTACACGCTATGTTGAAAGATAAGTTGACACATGCACCTCTCCTCCAACTTCCTGATTTTAATAAGACTTTTGAGCTTGAATGTGATGCTAGTGGAATTGGATTAGGTGGTGTTTTGTTACAAGCTGGTAAACCTATTGCATATTTTAGTGAGAAATTGAGTGGACCTATGCTGAATTATTCTACTTATGATAAGGAATTGTATGCTCTTGTGCGCACATTAGAAACATGGCAGCATTACTTGTGGCCCAAAGAATTTGTTATTCATTCTGATCATGAATCTTTGAAACATATTTGTAGTCAAGGAAAACTGAACCGTAGACATGCTAAGTGGGTTGAATTTATTGAATCTTTTCCTTATGTCATCAAACACAAGAAAGGGAAAGAGAATGTCATTGCCGATGCGTTGTCTAGGCGATATACCTTGTTGACACAACTTGACTATAAGATTTTTGGTTTGGACACAATCAAAGCACAATATGCTAATGATGATGATTTTAAAGAGGTGTTGCTGCACTGTAAAGATGGTAAAGCATGGAACAAATTCTTCGTCAATGATGGGTTTGTGTTTCGAGCTAACAAGCTATGCATTCCAGCTAGCTCCGTTCGTTTGTTGTTGCTACAGGAAGCGCATGGAGGTGGCTTGATGGGCCATTTTGGTGCCAAGAAGATGGAGGATGTACTTGCTGGTCATTTTTTTTGGCCAAAGATGAGAAGAGATGTGGAGAGATTTGTTGCTCGCTGCACTACATGTCAAAAAGCTAAGTCACGATTATACCCACATGGATTGTATATGCCTTTACCTGTTCCTAGTGCTCCTTGGGAGGATATTTCTATGGATTTCGTGTTGGGATTGCCTAGAACAAGGAAGGGACGTGATAGTGTTTTTGTGGTTGTTGATCGATTTTCTAAGATGGCACACTTTATATCTTGTCACAAAATTGATGATGCGACAAACATTGCTGATTTGTTCTTTCGAGAGATTGTTCGTTTGCATGGTGTGCCAAATACAATTGTTTCTGATCGTGATGCTAAATTTCTTAGTCACTTTTGGAGAACTTTATGGGCAAAATTGGGGACTAAGCTTTTGTTTTCTACAACTTGTCATCCCCAAACTGATGGTCAAACTGAAGTTGTGAATCGAACTTTGTCGACTATGTTAAGGGCTGTTTTAAAGAAGAATATTAAGATGTGGGAAGAATGTTTGCCTCATATTGAATTTGCTTATAATCGTTCGTTGCATTCTACTACAAAGATGTGCCCTTTTGAGATTGTGTATGGTTTTTTACCTCGTGCTCCTATTGATTTAATGCCTTTGCCAACTTCTGAAAATTTGAACTTTGATGCTATGCAACGTGCTGAATTTATGTTAAAACTGCATGAAACAACTAAAGAAAATATAGAGCGCATGAATGCTAAGTATAAGCTTGCTGGTGATAAAGGTAGAAGGCAATTGATTTTTGAACCTAGAGATTTGGTTTGGTTGCATTTGAGAAAGGATAGGTTTCCTGATTTGAGAAAGTCTAAGTTGATGCCTAGGGCATAGTCACAGGATTCGGGGTCGATGCCTCGTCCCTCGACCCGGGAACGCCGTTCCGATTCGAGGGTCGGGGTCGAAGAGGGTGAGTGTCCCATTCAAGGTTGGATCGTGTCCCAGTTTGAAAGGGGTCGCAGCCCCATTGCTAGCAGATTTAATTGGGCTAAGGAGGTTAAGGACTATGGATTGGTATGGTTTTTGTTAGACAATGAGCTGAGTACGTGTAGCATGGTCTAAATGTACTCTTTTATACATTTCTTATATGCTTGTGCAGATTAGTTTCTTCATTAGTAGCACATATATAGTTTTTTGTCTTTATAAAGACACATCGATCCGAAGATATCGACCCCGATGAATCAGGGTCGCGTTCCACATAAAAATTTATCGTTCCATAGATATATACACCCTTCGTACCACAATTTTATAAAGTGACGACCCTCGACCCCGTTCCTCGACCCGGTCGACCCAGGGACTTTGTGACTATGGCCTAGGGCTGATGGACCATTTAAAGTGCTAGAGCGAATTAATGAGAATGCATATAAGCTCGACTTACCTGCAGATTTTGGGGTTAGTTCCACATTTAAATTGCAGATTTGAAGCCATATTTGGGAGAGGATGACGATCTTGAGTTGAGGACGACTCAAATGCAAGAAGGGGAGGATGATGAGGACATCAATACCAACGATACATCCACTCCTACACCAGCCCCATTTGGTCCTATTACGCGCGCTCGTGCTCGCCAACTCAATCATCAAGTAAGTTCATTCTTAACCTCTTGTTCACCAGATTTAGACAATGGAGACACGTGCACTCTTGTTTTACTCAGGAATAATGGAGTGGATCAAAAGGGGAGAGGCAACTCGCGAGTTGGATTCGGACTGCGGGACAGCAGTGATTTGTGAGGGCCGCCACGACTTCATACGGACACCGTTTTGGGCGTTCAAGTACATCATGGAAAGCTTATCAAGTCTACTTTCAAATGGATCTGGCCTCACCTCCATATCTGTTCGGAGTCGGCCGCAATCGTCGAAATATTACCGAGTCCGAATCTGATTCTGGTGCTGCGACACCTTATTTTGGCCCAATGGGCCGTGTATCAAGTTGAGTCCACTAAGGACGCGTCCTAGGGTTGGAGGTCGACCCAGCACCCTTTGGGGCATCCTTCCATGTACTTAAGTCCCTTGGCCGCCGCCAAGAACACGCGGGTTTTGTTAGATGTAAGTTAGCCTTTGCTATTTCCTTGTAAGCGCGCGTGCTGATCCAGCCGCCCGACTTCTTGTTTTCGAAACCCCACCATTCGAAGATTCAGTTTGAGACCTTCATCTAAATCTCGTAATTCAGTACTTGTTATACTTGTTCTTACTAGTTCTTTGATTGCTTGCAGGACGGGTGCCCTTGTGGCTGGGCATCATGCACCACAAGATCGCGGCGGCCATTGGAGAGGGTGTATCGGTTGCTAAGGCGCAGCGATCTTGGATCGTTGTAGTCGGGCCGTGAATGTCGTCTCCATCTTCAATCGAGTTATCTACCTTCTCTCATCGAAAGGTCGGGAACTAACCCAAGGGGTTCACATCAGGGTGGCCACACAATAGCAGGTGTGTGCTGTGTCGTAATACAGAAGAAACTGGAATCCACCTCTTTGCAGAGTGTCGCTTTGTGAAGCGAATCTAGGGCGCCATCAGCACTTGGGCTGCGGTAGAAGGGCTACATGCGACAGCTTGGCAAGGTTTTCAATCAGTCGAGGAGTGGTGGACCATGATCGGGCGGCTGCCTTCAAACGACACTAAAGGTTGGCGGACCCTCATCATTTTGGTCATCTGGGAGATTTGGCTAGAACACAATGCTCGGATTTTCAAGCACAAGGAAGTGGCATGCCCTGTTCTGATTTCCAAGATAAAAGACCATGCGAGCTGTTGGATGGCGGCTGGCGCCAAGCATTTGTCTGCGCTCTTGGCTTAGTCACTCCCTGGGGTTCTTTTGAATTTTTTAAAATTTTAACTCTTTTTAATCTAAAATTTTAATAATAATCAGTCTGGATCTAAATTTTAAAAAACTAGCCCTTTTGGTCACGCCAAAACTCGTGGCGTGACTCACTGAAGGGTCACGCCACATGCTTTGGCGCGACCAACCTGGCACGCTGGCAACTCAGTTGACCTGGCAAGGCTGAGTTGCGCCACATGCTTTGGCGTGACTCTTCAGCGAGTCGTGCCATGCGGTGTGGCGCGACTCTTCAGGGAGTCGAGTCGTGCGGCGTGGCGCGACTCAACTAATGGTAAGTAACGATTCGCCCACCCGTACTGAATGCAGACTCAGCTGCAACAGTAGATGCTGTTACAGGCAATACATCACGGGCCATACCAGCTAGAATTAGATATTTTGATGCATGCATCTTCTACCAGTGTAACATGTCAAAGCTATCATTATCACACAGAAATAAATTGTCATACGAGTGAACTTTTTCTCAACTTGCAATCTCATCTTCTTGAGCAGAAGAATTAAAAGACTCTCCCATTTCAAATGAGATGAGTATCTGTTGTACAAACTTTTTATAGTTGTACCTACTTAATCAATATGAAAACTAGCTATGTCTCTAAAAGTCTTGTTTAATCGAAACTCAACAAATCCAAACTTGAATCGAGGATCATGTATAACTAGTATGCAATTTGAGTATGAGATTTTCCAATATTTCTCAAATTTCGTCTTCATTTCTGTGTATTGCTTAGTGTGCATTTTAGTTCATGTCTCATACGCAGGGTAGATTTCCTTGACATCGAGAACTGGTTTGTACATTCAATTTTTGTCTATGATTTAATCTGCACAGATTACATGTATAGATTTAGTGGTAAGGAGGTTAGCAAACTGCTCTACAGAAGCCAGTACGAGTGGGCAAAATATGTGGATTTAAAATTTTAATTATCTTTAAATCCATTTAACAACAAACACTTTCTCCATGTCTCAGTTACCAATGGAGGCGAAGGTTCAAATGACCACGATGGCCTGCTAACTCAGTCGGTAATGTAACATTACGACATCTCCAATAAGCAAAAATCATATTACGCATTCAATATTTTTCAAGATATTTTGCCATATGTACAATGAAGGTAATTGTTCTTAAGAAATGCAGAAATTCAGGTGGTACTTCGACATAATTGAATGATTTTTTTCTTAGAAAGTTTTTCTTCTAAAAAGTGGTGTTCATGAGCAGGCTGAATTAGATTTTTCACCATAAATTATGTTAAGTGATGGTTTAATATGCTTGCAAAAATGTCCGCTATAGATAGAAAACTAGAGCCAGTTATCATTTTTCTTAGTTTCCCCTTCCAGCATGTAGGCTGAGAGCCACTAGCAGTTTTTCTTCAATGTGATTAGCCAAATGAATTTGGGCATCAGGATTATCTTTAACATGTCAAGTGTTTTTTGGTCATAAAATTTTATTTTGGCGATTCTATTGGTTACCAAAGAAACGTATGATTTGATAATGAACAAGAAATTTGCAGAAAGGGAAAGAAAAAGAGGTCACGGCCTACGGTTTACGTGCCACTACACATGCGATTTCAACGTAAGCCTGACCAAGACCTCCACTGCGCATCGCATCAGGTTATCATGAGCTTGCTTGTTATATGTCAGTAGTTCTTAGATCCTGTGATTGCTGCGGCTCCAAGTTTGAGTCTCTAATTCTCCAATACCTTTGATCATTTGGTAGCAACGAACACTGCCTTGGTGCCTAGCTGTCGGTGTTTTACCGTCGGGTTCTCCGAGGGGTATCCCAAGGAGAGTGATTATGAGTAGGAACTCGCCGAGATCAGAAGGCGATGGTGCAAGGAACACAAGAATTTAGACGGATTTAGGCCGCCGGAGCGTAATACCCTACATCATGTGTGGTGGTTTGTATTTGCTTAGGTGTTGTTTGATGTGTCTCGTCCCTTTTGAGGGAGTCTCTGTTCGCCCTTATATAATCCGGGGGAACAGGATTACATGGAAAGTCCTAGTTGAGTTCTATTAGGATCCTAGTCCGAGGGATTTGGCTGGTTTCCGAGTACGTCGACTAGTTCTACTCCTATTCGGGTAGATACAAAAAAGTTAGGGCATATCCATGTGCTACCCCCTACTCTAAAATATTCTATGCCCGTGGGCAGTCCCGCTGTCCCGAGTATGACAGGGTGTAACTATTCGCGATGAATCTAATGACGGTAATTAATTCACGATTTCCTCCGGTGATGCTACAGTAACCATACTCTAATCGTGTGGTCAAAGACTTTATTAGATTGGTCTCGCGAATTTACCAGGAGTCCTGAAGATAGTTTTGTAATTAGACTTTATTTAATACTCTAAATTGGTGGTCAAAGGTGCAAAAAGTTTTCGCGAATTTTTTTTCACCCAAACCAAACATGGCACATAATTCTTCTTTAGGTTGAAAAGTTTATGATGCCAATGTTCATGCCATGGAGGTGGAGGATAGAGTGGATTTAAAGGGGGGGGGGGAGGGGCGGTGCCATGGAGAAGTTGGGTGGGAGGGCCGGGGGAAGAAACGGAGGAGGAAGAAGAGGTGATCGTTTATTAAGATGAGTTGCGTCACGCCACCCGGCGCGACTCCCTGAAGAGTCGCGCTACACCGGATAGCACGACACCTTTAAGTGTCGCGCCACGCCGCACAGCACGACTCGCTGAAGAGTCACGCCAAAGCATGTGGCGCGACTCAGCTTTACCAGGTCAGTTGAGTTGCCAGCGTGGCAGGTTGGTCGCGCCAAAACATGTGGCGTGACCCTTCAGTGAGTCACGCCACAAGTTTTGGCGTGACCAAAATGGCTAGTTCTTGGAAATTTAGATCCACGTAGGTTATTATTAAAATTTTAGATTAAAAAGGATTAAAATTAAAAAAATCGGTTCTTTTACCCCTCCTTTTCTGCTGTTTTTTCTTTTGTACAGGCCGATCTGCTTTTTTGCGAAGATCCGGAGCTGTGCCTTGTTTAGTCCTCTCTTGTACTCGCTCATCGGGCACCCTTCTTTTTAATATAGCAGGCAGCTCTCCTGCCGGTTCGTTTCAAAAAAAAAAGCCAATGGGATAGTCGCACCTTCTTTTTTGACAGAAATGTATGCCACAAAAGAAAAATTAGTATCAAGAGTAGAGATAATAAAAAAAATTATGCAGTTGTGACATCAAAGGAATGATAAGCCACGGATAACAAAAGCGTTGTTGGGCGTTAGATAATAATAAGAGAGTGTCTCATAAGAAAACAAAATCTGATACCGAAAGACAGCTTCGCTAGAGGCAGTGGATCATGACACTACTGTCCTCAACTTGGGTTGGTCATCATATGCCTGAAAATGAAAGATCAACCATGGAATAAGATGTGCCCATGCTGATGCATCGCCACAAAATCTAGGAAAGGGAATGGGACCAGATTAGGGGTACGAAGATTAGCACAATATAATCGATGAAAATGCTTTGACCATTCACAACCTAAATGGGTATTCTGAAATCATATATGCTGGAGCTAATGGACTACGCATGCTACTTTAGATGGAAACAGATATTTACTTCGTTGCCAAAATAAAAAAAAAGGACAGGTACGGTGTTTCCCAAGAGTTTGTGGGTTGCCCGCTGGTGACGATTTGCCTAACTTGTGGGTTGTACGATTTGCCCTCCCTCCCTGGCCGTCGCCCGAGCAGGTCTCCGGAAGCCCGGCGGCCGGCGAGGAAGGCGACGGCGGGGCGACTCGGCCAGTAGGGAAATCGGGTGCCGGGGTGGGACGGCACTTGGGGACCTCGGCATGGCGGCACGCCGGTGCTTCGTCGGCGCAAATCCGGCCCTCGCGCCGCCGGATCTGCTGGCCGGGCATCCGCCGGCGGCAAGGGCGCGGCTGGCCGGCCTTGGCGGCGTGCAGGGGCGTGACGAGGTGGCGCGGCCGCTGGGGTGCCCCGGGGGGCGGGCGTTGGAGGCTCCGGTGACCGCGGTGGTGGATCCGTCGAGGAGGCTTGGCCGGCGACGGCGATGGCGTCGGTTGGCTTCTTGTGCGGCATAGCTCCTTCCTCTACTGTAGCGGAGGAGCGTGGGAGCCGGCGGCGCCATGGTGTCGCGGCCAGCAGCGGCTAGCCTGGTGTGGCCGGCTGCGCCGTGGTGGCGGCGGCCGGCGACGACTAGGCGCTGGCGGCCTGCGGCGCCTCGGTGGCGCGACGGGCTTCGCTAGGCCTCCTGTGGGCAGGACTCGTGCCTGCTCGCAGCACCTTGGCTGGCGCTGGCGAGTTGCGTGGCCAGGGTAGTGTACGGGAGGTGGGTGTCTGCGGTGGGGCTGCGTCAATGGTGCTGCACTGCTCGTCCGGAGGGGGCGGCTGCCGACGCAGCTGTGCGGCTGCCGTGTGCAGCTGGCGAGTCGTTGCTCCTCTGGAGGTGCAATCGTGGAGTGATGCATCTTCGACAACGGTGGTGGCTGGCAGCAGGGTTATCGAGGCCCGGCGTTTCGTTTGGAGGGGGGAGGTACCTTTGGGCGAAAGCCTTGACGATGGCGACGCCCGTGGGCGCCGTTCTTCCCCGTTGGGGGCGTCGTGCTTCCTCCCCCTCTCGCGTCATCCTCCAGGGTGAAAACTCTGTCCTTCTTGGACGTGCGACGACGGCGTCTTCGACGTCGTACCCTTCTTGAAGGCGTCGCACCTGGAAGTCATTGTGGTCTTGATAGTTGTCTTTGATGGTTGCCCTCCACCTCTGGGTGGCCGCCCGGTGGGCAGGGCCAAATCCGGTGACATGAAGTCGGAGCTGCTACGTCGGGGATGTAGCTCGGCAACAATAACGTGGAGCGGACTGTCCTTCGACTGTGGGAGGTTGCTGCGGGAGTGGTTGGCGGTCATTGGGGATGGGGCCTTGGTTCCGCTGCAGGAAGTCGGAGCTGCTCTTCGCGCTGCGTTCGAGCTCGGCAACGATGACCTACGGGTGACCTTGGCCCTTTGCCTGCCCGGTGGTGGTCATCAAGGCTTTGCTTTGGGAAGTCGGAGCTGCTGGTTTCTAACTAGCTCGGCAACGATGGCTCGTTGTAGCATTGTGTTGTATCGAGACACTTGGGTGGGTTAGTCATTCAGTGGTTTGGCTAACCTTTCGTGTACATTAAATCTCTATTCCCTCTTAATTGAAAGACAGAGCTCCTGCTATTTACTTCAAAAAAAAATGACACTGTTTAAGAAAAATATGAAAACGGATGTCACTTATTTGAGATCAAAGACTCTTTGCCAAACTTCGTTGAAATTGATCTAAGATTTGTGGATGCCAGTTTTACAGGATAAAGTTTTTAACAGTGAAATGATCGATCTGCATCAGAAGCAAAGTATAAATGAAGCCTTTTCATCAACAAGAACCAATGCTGGCTATTTAGATATCATGGTCAATTGATCATGTCTTTCATATCCTGTGAAGGAACTAACAATATTTGGAGTGTAGAAACATGCCTTGCTCATGAGTCATGAACTCATGACTACAGAACAGAGTAGCGTTGATGAAGCAAGCAAAAGTCCGGATCTCGCTGTATGCGACATTGCTTTCCAATCCACACTACACCACAGCCCTCCAAATGACGACAGATAGTTCGATGGTATATGTGAACACAAATACCGACAGATGGTTGCTCGCTGAAGCTTGAATTCGGTTTGTTACAGAACTTTACCGACTGATTGTTTGTTGCTATTCTTCTATTATTCCCGACCCACGTCTGTCGGGATTTTGGGGCTGTGATATAGTGCTAGTGAAAGAGATGAAACACAAATTATTGCCTGAGATTGAGGATGTCGCCAGTGCGGCAGAAGCATTTACCAGAAAAATGGTAAATTTCTGAAAACGTCAGGATGTGATGTAATTAATATGCACATTAGTGTGTAAATAAAAATGAAAAACAGGCGCAACAAGAAATTCCTAAGAGATATACCATGTGCAGCCTCAAGATTGGATCAACTGTTTGTGTATGTGGATATAAAAGAACATTATCTTCAAAAATAAGAAATGCTCAATCGATTCACAGCACATGCCAAATCAAGATTGGATCAAAGTTGGAATTAGAAACACTTCCCCGGAAAGAAAGAAGATAAACATTGCCTCCAAAATGTGAAATGCTCCAGGGAAGTACAGCACAGCACAGCACATGCTGTATAGAAACTGATCCAATATATTGGAAGCAAAACCATGCGCATGACCCATAAAAATCTTCCCTTGCCTACCTTCCTGCATCTCCAAAGTCTGAAGAACAGTACTTTCATGTGCAGCTGGTTCCATGTGGGGCTCCGCCGTCCCAGGCCGCCATGTTTGGAAACTGGCCTAGGACCCAAAGACAGACAATACCAGCACAGCAATTGATTACCGTGAGATCCCTCAGTTTGGCTGCACACGCCAGGCTAAAAACTCCAACTCATCGCTCATCACCTGCATACACATGTCTAAGCTATTTGGCAATGTGGTTAGATCTAATTGGTAGTGTTCAGTTCACGAGAATTCTCATGTTTCTCTAGTGTGACTATTTTTTTTTGAAGTTAGGAAATCAGGCTCACGATATGAAGGAATGCCATTATAAAAGGATACTACTCAAGATAGTAATGCCATTGTAAAAAAAAGATACCAAGGAGAGAATTTTTACAATGATTGAAAAAAATAAGAGCCGTCCATCTGATAGAATCGTACGGTGGTCAAGGTACGAAATACCTGAAAGTACCTAGACTAAAGTACCTAGTGGTACAAAAATATGCGACCAAATATCAAAAAGTTGGACCGAATACTAATTTAATTTAATTTTTGTAAATACCTTCCATTGATCAATGGCCAGAAAAAATTTCAAGGCAAAAGTACCTGAAAGTACCCATTGCTACGTACCTGATAGAATCGTACGGTGGTCAAGGTACGAAATACCTAAAAGTACCTAGACTAAAGTACCTGGTGGTACAAAAATATGCGACCAAGTATCAAAAAGTTGGACCGAATACTAATTTAATTTAATTTTTGTAAATACCTTCCATTGATCAATGGCCAGAAAAAATTTCAAGGCAAAAGTACCTGAAAGTACCCATTGCTACTTTACAATCATTGTAACAAAGCTCTGCGAAGGATTGCTGTTCGATAATGGAAGGGACCTGAAATTAGGCTTGGGATATGAAGGAAAAGATGAACTGACAGCTGAGAGTAGCAAAAGGCACGCTTGAAACACAAGCATTATGTTCAGGGAAGGGCATGGGACCACATAAAGAAGTTTCCTTTCCATGATGATGGTGTGATGTGTATAATTTTTTCTATCACGCATGTAGCTAGCCCTGGGGCGATAACAGGTAGGTACAGCCGTACGATTCTTTAACATAGCAAAAAGCATTTCCCTTGATGCAGACATTTCGATAAAAAAACCTTTTTTTTCGAAGTTGGCATCCACTCGGCTCTCACAAGAAATTTACAATGGCCAGAATAGAAACAATCTCAACAGAAACTGCATCAGCTGTTTTGAACAGATTCCATAACTGATTGAGGTACAATATTTACACCATTTCAAGAGAGAGAAAAAAGGATCCAATATATGCTGCACATGTAAAGAAGCATCCATCAAACTGTTAATTCAGTTGGGTAGTTGATTGGGTAAGACTGTGAAGGGCATATCAACTTCTTTGGATTGACAGTGAAGCGACAGATGCTGAATGACAGCGAGAGGTCATGTGTTAGGCAACCAAAAGTCCATGTTTCTTGCTTGATCAAGAAGCATCAATTCATGCCTATATCATCACTCATCAGCTTGTACGCGAGTTTAGCCTATGGACAATCATATACAGAAAATGAGTTTTTCTCTCTAGAATACATGGGTAATAATTACTGAAACTGTCAAACAGAAATGAAATTAGCATTTTGTTTTGGTTACCAATAAACTATTGATGTAATTTCCATGGCTTACCAGACTCCAATTGAACCTTAAGCATATACTTGCCATGTAAAATTTGGAAACAACTATGCATGATCATGTATCAGAAAGTATTACCACTACCAAAAACAATGCCACATCTTGATATGTGTATTATGAAAACAAATTAAAGGTAGGACTGGTATAGATTGCATTGAGAGGGAGCTTCAGGCTCTTGGTGGCAACCACAAAGAGAATAAGAGTGCTGAAAGCAACCCCTCAACAGCACTATACCAACTCTCGATCCGTCTCCTCTTTCTTTATTTATGTGGAGGCATCTTGCTACGCCAAATGCTAACTAACCTGGACAACCGTGGTCGAGTCTTGACAACCATCCAATTATATCATCTTTTGGGCGAATGGGTGCCTAGTTAGATTGGTTAGATGGTCTCAGTAGCACTCCTCAGGTCCTGGGTTTGACTCCCGGTGGGAACGAATTTCAGACTGAGGTTTTAAAAAAAAAGAATTCCTCACCTGCCACCATGCCAAAGCACTTAAGAAAGATCCTCAGCCCGCACTCACACAGGTAACGACGTCCCCGTGTAAGGGTGGGTGTAACCCCCGCAGAACAAGTTTTTTTGTATCATCCTTTGGACCATACATTGTATCATCTTTGGACCATACATTTTTTTTCGTTATCCTAATAAGTCAGCCATTGATCTTTGTAACTGGGGAATAACCCTATAAAGTTTTTACCTCGAACTACATCAGAACATAATTCTTCGAAAAGTTCACCCAAATGACTATCCAAGTTTACCTATCTGACATCGACTACAACCTAGGAAGCATGGAAATTTCAGGTTCTCCATTTTATCTGATGTTTCTCTGCTTCCGTACTTTCTTGCTGCAAGATGCCAAATACTCGGAAAGTGATAGTGAAAAGTAGTAACCAAGATGCAGCTATAAAATGTCTCCATCCATTTTAATGAAATACTGTTCTATATGCTTTCCATCGACGAAACTTGCAGCGAATCAAGCTCCTTCCAACAGTTGTGACCCAATCCAAATCTGATCTGCTTGGCATCTCTGAATCTTATGGCCAGGAGGAATTCAGGTTCAGAACGCTTCATTACTGGTACCTGCCATATTATCATATAAATGCAGGAAGCGAAGGAAGAGAAGAAAAAGTGCGGACCAACCTTATCACAATTTACAGGGGCTCCAGCTTTCCACCAACATATCTTATAGAAACTATAGCAACATGGACCGAAACAATTAACTGCAACATATTTTTGACAGTGTGAAGGTAAAAACTGTTCAGTTAGCACCAGTAGATGGAAAAGCAATTTCCTGGACGAGTGTCAAAACCAAGCTCATAGGATGAAAGCTTCTCTCAAAACTCCCTTTCTAACCTGGGCTAACACCTTTGTTTAGACTCCTTGTTCATAGTTTTTTCTGCTAGCTTCTCTTGTACAGCCTAGCTTTTTTTTTCTTATCCAGCATAGCCATATCCTCTGTAAGTATCTCTTGTAACTTGCACTTTAACTCCTTTTAATAAATTTTATCACAGTGGGGGCTTCCCTCGCTTTGTTTCCGGTTCAAAAAAGGTAAAAAAAAACATCTTGAACTAACACCCAACTAGCATAAGGTCTGAGGCTTTATGATATCACATATAATACAAATTCAGGGAGGCGAAATCTTATGATATCACATATAAATTCAGGGAGGCGAAATCACTTTTCATTTGTCCAAGCATCCAAAACGACAAAACATTTGGCCTGCCAAAATGTTACGTGCAAGATTTAGCCCTTCCTCCCTTGCTACTAGCCTCTCACGCACTTTTCTGCTCACCTCCTCTGACAAGGAAAAAGGATGCACTTCCAGGTTCCAAGTGGCATAGCAGCTCCAACACCTAATCCAGGCAGAGAAACCTTACAATGTATAACAAAGCAAGTACCATATACTCAATACAATACTGAGGAAAGATCAGTGATTTAATCAATAGATTATGATCTGCTTTAGACTGCACCGGCGACAAATTTCAACGTCTAAGACCTCTCTTATCCCATTCCACAGGTTCTATGCCACAGGACTCAACAACTACCACAATTTTAATGCTGCACCCACATGCCCAAACAGAATGGTTCGGGGTAGGCAAAGGATATAGTTACACATATGAAAAGTGTTCGTCCTGGATAAGGCTGCTTCATGCAACTGTATCTGCCATGCCATGCTAGCAGCTTGCCTCACGCAATTTCCTTATCCAAAGTCCTAACTCCAATTACTTCCTGATAGCTGCATCCTACTAGGATTTCTTCGCCTCCTTCGCTCTTATCGGTCCAGCCGCCATTGCACAGTCCCGGATTCCTATCTGAAGATTGTCACAATGTGACTAAAAGCAAATGATTTCTCAAGGGAAAAGGTGCAATAAAATTGAAGTTTCCTCATAGAAATTGGAAAGTGTAATTGACAGAACAGAACCACTCCAAACTGAATTCACGCTCCCAGCACCCCAATTGCAAGGTCTGGATTCTGAGCCACACTTAGATGTCAATCATTCTTCCAAGACAAAGCTTCAGTAATTGGTGTCCCAGAAATCATAGCAATCCGATGCCAACAATGCAGAAGGTAGTTGGACCGATGGTTTAGCAGACAAATTCTCATCCAAATACTCTAATACAGACACCAAAACAAGTCAAATTTCAACTTCAAACTCTGACATCCAGGGACACAACTAACGCACCGGTCCTTCGTAATGTGGACGACAGGTTGATGTCTGCACACTGAGGGAAGTCCGGAAGTGTAACCTGTTAGTGTTAGCTCGCCTACTGTTTTACTGATGTGAGCATGTCCAGCAGTTCACGACATGGCAAAGGATTGCTTCATGATCCACCCTGGTTGAAGACAGCATCAGTAGGAAAGTAGCAATTCAGCGTCGACTAAGGACAATGCAGTAACATGAAGCCATGTCTTTATACTTGGAAGACACCACACATGGCTACGTGAGTACTTTAAATGTGCTAAAGGCCCATGTAACCAAGTCATATGATTGTTGATGAACATGGAGCATCTACAAAGCAGGGCATCAGACATACAGATATTTGCTAGGTGGATGAAAGTGCAGTGGAGGCAAAAGGGACCACAGTTTAAAGAAAACAAGAACGGAGGCATAGACACCTTTCTTGAGCTGTGTAATCATGAACTGATGCTTGCAAAATCTTCAATATCTGAACCTACATGGTAGAGCCTGACAGCATGCATGAACGCTGCCCATAACTCCACTTGTGATTAAACATACCAACCATATGGATTGGGTGAATAAGAAACATTCTTGTTATCCTTCACTTTTCTCCTGTCACTCCTTTTTAGGTACGTAGGACTATGTTGAAATGTATTTAGAAAAGATAAACTCATCGTTATGGATGAGCTTGACACTTCAGCTACTACATTACAAGCCTACAATAATGGTATACCTGTGGTCCATCTCAATGTAATGCCAATAAACCGTAGGGTCGCTGTTTGGGACAAGTATCCGGTCAATGATAGCAGGACCTTTCCAGTACCTGAGAACCCATGGACGGGGATAACACAGAACCCTACAGGAGCAAGTTTCTCGTTCTTGAATTCTCAGAACTTATCTTTTCTCTTCTACAGCAGGTTGTAGATATACAAAGCATAATTTGTCACCTAGGCATTCAAGGGCATTCTCTTCTCGTTATCCAGTTCTCGAAGATGTAACCATACAATGAGCTTTGATTGGTGACAAGGACATAAAAATGTTGTTGAGATTTCCCCCAAGAAAATTTTGCTCAAACTTATCTGACAAGATGATTGGTTGCTGTTCGACACAAACTTCGACATCACTGCAAGGATGAATGGAGGATGACCGCCGCTATTCGACGATGAAAGGAAAGATCGGCTCCAGATATCTGAAAACTATGTGTCTTCAGAACTACTACCATCTGTAACCTTAACTGCGGATAAACGATGCTGTGAAACATGAAAAGTTTTGGATGTTGACGGTCAGTAGCTGGCTTTAGGTTGAAGAAAACGAGTAATGATTCTACTAGAGATCAACTTTTGCTAATGCGAAACGAATTACCTTTCACCAAAATCAAATCCCTCACAGGGCTGGTCATCATTCTCCTCTACCACTAATCGATTAAGCTATTGCAGGCTCCTGCTATAACTGTCAGCCCAGCAAGGTTGCAAGGACAATCTGCCTACCTTAAAACTAAATCCACCTTCTTGGAAACAGATATTTTTGTCAAAGTTAACGTGTTTGGGTGCAGGTGCAATGTGATTTGAATATAGGATTTGTTGCAAATGATAGTATCCTCAAGAAATGCTGCATCCAAAAGAGCGTGCGCACAGGCCAAAGAAAAGGACGTGGGAAGTTCGGATTGGACCCGAATACTGAAATAAAGTTCATTTTCCTACTCCGAGCAATCAACTTCATCCGCATAATCCCTGAGCAAAATTTTGACTTGATTTAGTCTCCCGAACTATTTCAATTGGTATCGACCACTTAATTTGATTTGTCTCCCCCCCCCCCCCCCCCCCTCCATGTATCAATCGAGTTTTAAAGTTCACTTTTTTTTAGAGAAAAGAAGTTCAATTTTTTTTAGGGTGACGTGAGCATCATAACTTATGCTTAAATAATATGTTAGCGATTTTTCACGATTCTTTTCAAATCTCAGGAGCATCTGATACAAGGTACAATTCTAGACATACAAAATCGCATGAAAGTAACAACGAAGAGTTCTTAATAAGGTATTTTCATAACATAGTAGTATATATCATGTCCTCAATCATCTCACAAAAATTTAACTTGAAACTGAACTCGTACCTGGAGAAAGACAAAAATTTGTTCATGGGTGAAATGGAGAAAATGAATTATTCGGTTTAAGTTTATAGCAGGCAGCGAAGAAACAAAAATCGAGCAGTCCGGATGGTTTGGATTTCAGAGAGGTGGGCGAAAGGAACATCGATATTCTCACAGATCGAAGACAACGATGCGCTCCGGCCTCCTGGTTGTTTATATTACGTGTTATTCGGACCATGAAGGGACGGCCGCCGCCGCCGCCGCACACGAGATGGCGGACGAGCAGGGCGGCGTTCGCCGCCGACGCCAGTGGCGCACGACGGCCCCCGTTTGTTTTCTGGCAACCGGGGCCCGGGAAGGCGAGAGCCCGTCTTTCCCTGTTTTCGCTGCGCGGCGTGCAGTTGGTGAGAAAATCTGGCTTTGGTGACCAATGCCATGCATGGGCCTCCAGCCCAATGACTTTGGCCCTGACTCAAAGAAGGCAGGGGGACCCTATTCATCCTGTGGAAGATGGTTAAGCAAATCATCTATAAAGCCCATTAAAGCCCAGTTGATGTTGAACTAGCATTCGAAAATGTTGAACTAGTATTTCGAAAATGTTGAACTAGTATTTTGAAAATGTTGAAGCAGTATTTTGAAAATGTTGAATCGACATTTACTCCTCATCTTCTCCGATGCCGGCGACCGACGGCGGCGCAGAGCGGGGCAACGCAGGCAGCGGCTCGGAGAGCAGCAGGGCGTGCGGGTGGTGGCGGTGCGCGTGGGCACAGGCGGTGGCGGGGGCGTGGGGTGAGCAGAGCTTGGCCGGCGGCGGCGGCCCGCGGGTGACGACGGCGGCGGCGCACAGGGGCCCGGGAGGAGGAGGCGTGCGGGTGGCAGCGGTGCTTGTGGGCACGGGCGGCGACGACGGCGTGGGGGTGGGCGAGCAGCCCCGGGCCGGCGGCGAGGGCCCTCGGGTGAGGGCGGCGGCGGCGCACAGGGGTAGGAGAGGGGCGCGTGCGGGTGCCGGATTAGGGTTGAGGGAAGAGATGGATGGATGAGATTGGTTGCACGAATCTCAAACACTGGAAGTTATGTTGGGAAAAAACTTCCGGAAGATGCATAGGTTTGCTGGGGTGGGGGGGACGAAAAGGCCCACTAGTTTTCTTGACAAAATGAAGGTCCACAATTACAAGAAGCAGCCCAGGCAAGAAAAAGGGCAAAAAAAATTTGAGAGGAAGGGGGGTTGGAAAGGCTATGCAATGCGCAAGCGATAGCGTTCTTTTCTTTTTTATATTTAAAAAAAATCAAAATTTCAAAAATATATGTCCGTTTTGAAAATTTTCAAAACTACCCCCGGTCGCCCTATGGGGGCGACAGGCCCTAGATGTATTTTTTTCCCTCAAATTTGCAACGAGGTCCATGGCCGAAAAAAATGAAAGGGGGCCTGTCGACCCCCCAACGGGCGACAAGGGGGGCCTGTCGCCCCCCCTCGGGCGACCGGTGGCCCCCGTCCACAGGCGCGATAGGGGGGCTGTCGCCCCCCCCCCCCTCGGGCGACCGGGTCATGCCCCCCTATATAAGCATCCGACCCCGTTCTCTCCTTATTTGAGCCCGAAAATTCCACCAAAAATCCAGAAAAAAAGAGAGGCGTAAGGAGAAGGAAAGCGGCGAAGCCTTGCCGGATTCCGCACTTGTGATCTGCAGGTTAGTACATTTAGTTTATGTATTTTTCCATTGGTATTGTAGAGTAATTTAATTTAATTAGTGCTATAGTAGAACCATTTAAGTAGGAGTTTAATGATACTTTAGTTACGTAGTAGTAAATTAGTTTAGAAAATTAGTACTATACATTTATTATTACAATTGCAGTACTATTAGAGACGTGTTTATAAATTAATTACGATTTAGAATAGAATTTGGCATATGCAGTATAAAATTTGAGTGTCATCACGTAGTTATGAATACTTATATGTTGTAGTTGAATTCCATATTTAGTTTTTACGGATTATTGAATAAGGTAGTGAAGTAAAGAGTATAACTCGATAAGTATTCTGTGATATACAGATATGTCGAACAAGATGCAGTTTCAAGTATTTTGTGGTGACTACAATATTTTGTATGGGCCAAATGGAGTAGACCTTTCTGCCTTTAAGTGCACATCTAGCGCCATAGATAAACCTCTGGAAAGGAGTTTTGGTTCCATATGTAAGTAGCTGCAGCGTGGGTTCCGTGTTGATCCGTTGACACATATGATGACCGTCCAGTCTCTTGTTAATTGGGAGGTAGAAAGTGATTTATGGGAATTGATGATGATACACAGCACTGATGCTGGTAGAAGTACATGCAAGCAGCTCTAGAGCGTGGGTGGCCTCTGGCCATTCTTGTTCAAATCCGGGAGAAGACACAAAATGAAATCTAACATGGTGCAGATCAAGCAACTCCGAGTATTCGACGAGAGACCAATTATGTTGAGCAAGATGAGTCAGAAGAGATAGATAACCAAAACATGGGACCACAGGGCCTTGCTGATGAGGGAGAGAGGATACATAGCATTGTGGACGAGATTGAGGCAGAAGACCAAACCGCAATAGAGATGGAAGAATATGAGGGCTCATCTGATGATGAGCAGTACTCATTACCAAAAGATTGGAAGGAGCATGATTTTGGCAGTCATGTCGCAGAAGACGTACGAAATCAGGAGTGGGAGTACAGAGGGAATGAGGTAGTGCAAGGTGCAATATATCCAAACATTGAAGTCTTAAAAGATGCTGTGAGACTATGGGCAATATCATTGAAACGAGAATTCAGAGTCGTAAAGTCTGGCATTTAAGAATATGAGGTGAAGTGTGTGAATGATGGATGTCCATGGCGAGTACATGTATTCAAGGGAAAATAGAAGTCGAACTGGAAATGTTCCATTGTGACAGAGCACACTTGTTTGCTGTCAGAAGTTCTTCCCTCGCATCGCAATATATCATGCGACTTTGTTGCAAAGCAAATATATGGGTTGATTATGGACAACCTAAATTATGAGCCAAAAATGATTGTTCGACACATTGAGCAGACTTACCAGTACACCATTAGTTATTTGAAGGCATGGCGGGCTAAACAAAGGGTGTTCGAGATGCGGTTCGGCATATACCAGGCATCATATGATAACCTACCTCGTATGTTATCCCAGGTTGCTGCTAGAAATCCTGGAAGTTTTTATGACACATACCTCGTACCAGCCGTGACTAGGGGGCAAAGAATTATGCAACGAGCCTTCTTTTGCATAGGTGCTTGTGTTAGAGCATTTCAGTGTTGTCTTCCGGTGATCTGCATTGATGGCACATTTCTGACTGGAAGGTATAAATGTCAGATACTCACCGCAATCGGGTTAGATTGCAACAACCAAACAGTTCCGCTCGCATTTGCATTTGTTGAGAATGAGAACTTACACAGTTGGTATTGGTTCCTTGAACGAGTGAAGGTTCATGTTGTTGCTGCACATCCAGATGTGTGCCTTATTAGTGATAGGCATGCAGGTCTGCTGCAATCAATACTGAAATTGCAACATGGAACTGCGACAACGCCTCCATTGTGGCCCGATGTCCAAAACAGGTGGTGCATTAGGCATATGGCTGCAAACTTCTATGACCACTTTAAGAACAAGGATCTTAAGAACCTGTTTAAGAGGTTGTGCACCCAAAATCAACAGAGAAAATTCAATGCATTATGCCAGATAATTGATCAGTTGACTGCAGAGCTAGTGAAGGTAAGGGCATCAGGAACAGGCACGAGTCAGGCTGTAGAGGCTAGGGATTCAATTGAGAAGCCATTTTCACACTGGATTCGAGGTGCACCTTAGGAGAAATGGTCATTCCTTTATGATACCAACGGAATACGGTATGGTATTCAGACAACGAACCATGCAGAGTGTTTCAATATGGTTATGCGTTCTTGTCGTGACTTTCCTCTTGTGGGAATTGTTGAGTTCATCATGTATGGGTGCATGAAGTATTTCAGAGAGCGTTACATGGCTGCAAGCATAAACATCAGCAACTCCCAAATTCAGTTTTGCACAAGAGTGACACAATATATGCAAGAGAAGATTGAAAAGGCCAAACTGCAGCGCGTCATATCGACAGGTACAATGGAGCATAGATTTGAGGTTCTATGCAAGGATAGAACTGGTCGTGGTATCCGTAGAGATAGGGTGGTACAGAAGAGTTTGATTACAGTAGATGGCAAAGCCTTCTGCTCCTGCATGAAGCATAAGTTATTGCATTTGCCATGCTCGCATCTCATTGCGGCATGTACAGAGTCTGGGTTGCAGTCAGGAGTATTTGTTTCACCTTATTTCAGCAAGGAAGCAGCTGTATCCACCTGGGGACATGAGGTATACGGGATTGAAATAGTGGGGCCTTTCATTCAGGATAATGAGAATAAGATGTTTATTCCTGATCCAGCCACTAAGAAAGGCAAAGGCCGCCGTCAGACACATCGTATTCGCAATGGTATGGACGAGTCCGAAGCAAGCAAGGCACAAAAGCGTTGCAGCCAATGTGGAGCATTGGGTCACAACTACAAGAAGTGTCCTCAGAATGCACTTCACGATGCTGCTGACGTCGGTGTTTCCGAAAATCCCAGAGATGGAGCACCTCCTACGTTCAGACGACCATCGGCGAGAATTGCTCGTGAAAGGCATTCGGTGTTATGATCCACAATTGTATCGAACATATTTGTAATATGTAGTAATCGTGCGTCCAGTTTGTATGGAACATATCTGTAATGTATAAATATCGTGCGTGGAGTTTGTATCAAACCTATCTGTAATATATAGTAATCGTGCGTGGAGTTTGTATCGAACCTATCTGTAATGTATAAATATTACGTGTCCAGTTTGTATGAAACATATATGTACCTATGTGTTCTCATATATTTTTGAATGCAGGTATGGAGATGGACTCCTTGCTAGACCCAGTTATCGACTCGAGCCACAGGTCTTACTTTGCAGCAGTTGAGCACCGAGCCCTAGAGGTGCTACGTCCTCGTCCACCCGGGGAGGCGATCTCTATACACCACGATTGGTTTGACAGGTATGTAATGAAATATTATTGTTTATCACTTATGTATTGGTCCATATTCCTTTGTTTCGACAATTTTGTTTATTACAGGTTACGTGAGGCCGGTCTACTGACTCTGAGCCGTCTTGTCGAGGGTGGGCCTATTCAGCTCGACCGATCCCTCCTGATGGCGCTCGTTGACAGATGGAGGCCATAGACACACTCGTTCCACCTCCCATGTGGCGAGATGACTCCTACGCTGCAGGACGTGCCCTACCTCCTCGGCCTCCCTATCGTCGGGGAGGCTGTAGGTCCGCGTGTGGTGGCGGCCTCGTGGAAGGATGACCTGGAGGCCCGTTTTGCCCTGGTTGACCGCGTGGAAGAAGCAGGTCCGATCAACCTTCACCTGCGAGCAGCAGGTCCTTCGAAGACCTGGTTCCTATAGTTTACAGTACGTATTCATTCCATATTTAAATTTAATTGTTACAATTCACATGTTCCATTGTCAGTTGAAACCATTAATCTTAATTGTTTATGCAGCCTGCCCTGTTGGCTGCGGATGCCGACGAGTACAGTGTGACCAGATCGCTGGAGGCGTACCTACTTTGGTTGTTTGGTTACATCATGTTCAACAACACTCATGGCAACTCGGTCGATAGGATTCTCCTTCCGTATGCACGGGAGATTGCGGATGGGGACAAGGACGTACCGCCCTACAGCTGGGGTGAAGCGGTACTTGCAGCCACTTACCGTGGACTCTGCGACGGCTGCATGAAGACACATGGGAACATTATCCTGGCAGGGTGCCCACTACTGCTACAGCTTTGGTCGTACGAGAGGCTAGCCGTTGGTCGGCCCATGGTCAGCCACGAGCCTTACCACGGGGCCATGTACAGCGACGAGGAGGACGACAAGCCCACTATGAGAACTATCTGGATCTGGCGTCAGGTACGTTCGCAATAAATCTAATTTTGTTATTCATTTGTTACATAATGCATTAGCGCACTTTTAATTTTACTTATTTGGAATGCAGAGGTCTTGGGCGCATGCGCAGGTTAGACACGCATATCCTGAGTTTGTTTCGGAGCTCGACATGCTGACGCCAGAGGACGTTGTCTGGGAGCCTTACAGCCCAGAGGCTGTGGCTACCCGTGCACCAGCAGGCCTGTCTTCGCACTGCTCTGCGAATGCGAGACTGTGGCTTACTACAGCCGTCCTATTTATGACATCGCAGTTGAGGCATATTGCCCCTGGAGAGTCAGGAGACAGTTTGGGCAGCGCCAGGAGTTTCCGGTGCCCACCGCGTTGGAGCGTGTCAGTCGCCAGGACCACAGATAATTATGAATGAACTTGGTTCACACATTCGTGTCGAAACTAACGATTCTTCGTGGTCCACTTTTGTAGGTTGTCAAGGAGTGGCTTGCCGTGCTCTGATGATTGGCTCACCAAGATGCAGCCGTGGGTGGACCAATGGGAACAGGCAGACGAGCACTTAGTCCATCCAACAGGACCACACACAGACAGCTCCTTTAGGGCTTACCTCACTTGGTACTTACCCCGGACTCGGGCTCGTCTGGTTTATGTTGACACTCACCCGCAGCCACACCAGATGAGGCCTCAGGATGGCTATGCCCGGCACCACGTGGAGGCACTAGCTGGCGCGGTGAGTCTCTTGATCATATTTGCATATATATATATATATATATATATATATATATATATATATATATATATATATATATATATATATATATATATTAATATTTATAAGATAATTCATGTGTTTCTAACTGTTCCTTTACTGAATGGATGCAGTTTCGCCTTTGCAACATGATGGAGACGGACTGCTCGACTTACCTGACGAGGGTACGTGCCGGATCCCCAATGACCCAGTTTAAGCAGGCAGAGGCATGGTCGAGGCAGCGTGACCAGTTGCGTCAGGTAGTGCACAACTTGGGAAGCCGTGTGCAGTACGAAGACAGCCACGGGTCGTCCTAGGCCTCGTCGTCGTTCCCATGTCCGTCGACCGTGCACGGGCCGACGTCGCAGTTCTTCCCAAGTGCAGGTAATGTACATATCTCTTTAAAATTAGATCAAGTGTTCCTATATATTTACTAATTTCACAAACAGGATACGATCCAGCTACTGCGTTCGGCCATACTGGAATGTTTAGAGGGACAGCACCAGTTGGCGGACCATATCCAGGGATGGTACCGGGGCCACAGATACCGGCCTACAAAGGTTAGTTTATGTTTCGTATTTCGGTTTCTACATGTCATGACGAAAGACACGAGCGTACGCTAACATCCGTATTTTATGAGTCGGATTTTACCCCGATGCGGGCGCCGGACCTTCTTCTTCCTCCTTTCGACCAGATAATGAGGGCTTCACCTTATACGACCTTGACAGCTAACGAGGACTTCACCTTATACGACCTTGACAGCTTGACTCCAGAAGAGCCTGCCGCGCAAGGTGACCCCGATGTCTTGGGGTATTCACAGCTAGGAGGAGCACCACTTAGGATCTCTCAGCAGCAGACACCACAACCCCTTGCGCGTCCTGAGCGACAGGTGAGGTCTCCGGATGTTCTCACCTACTCCGAGGGCCATGTTCGTGCCCAGCAGAGGGCTAAGAGGGTCCGATGCCCTAGAGGTGGTTAGATATATCTGATGTTTGTATCTCTGATGTTTATTTATAATGAGATAGCTGTGGACCGCTTATTTGTATCCGATGTTTATGATTGTGCTAGTTTACTTGTCATTTGTTTCTATAGATACTATTGATGTGAACTTGTTATGTTTGTGGGTTCCATAATGCTCATGAAATAAGGGAAGTTCTTGCGAATTTTTTCCGTGATTTAATGAAGGACAAGTTAGGTGCGGTAGGAGTTAGCGGCCGAGATCCCGCCGACAATGATGACGACTACACGCTCGAATAGCTCAAAATAGGAACCATAGTGTATCTAGCTGCGAGTACGAGATCACAGGTTGCCACTGCTCAGCACGGCGATCACGAGTTTCCCAAATGTCGCATTCTTTGCCCAGACATACGTGACAAAAGATGACAACCCAATAGCAGTACCCTTCCACCATTTCAAAAAGATGTGACAACACGGCAACTACACCAGCTCACCTTCAAAGCAGTCTCTCTGCGAGGACGACGGACCTGTCATTCTACAGCGAAGGTCTGTGGCGTGTAGTGGGGAAGGCGGCATCTAGGCGCGATCGAGCGAGCGACAGCAATGCATAGCTGTGAGTTACCGGATTAAATTAAATTGTTATACAATATCATCAGATTCATATGGAAGTTACCGGTAGATCACAAGTGCGGAATTCGGCAGAGCTTCGCCGTTTTTCTTCTCCTCACCCCTCTCTTTTTTCCTGAATTTTTAGGCTCAAATGACAAGGGAATGACGGCCAGGGCTTATATAGGGGGGAGGGACCCTGTCGCCCCTGGGGTGGGCGACAGGCCCCTGTCGACCGTTGGGGGGGCGACAGGCCCCCTATCATTTTTTTCGGCCATGGACCTCGTTGCAAATTTGAAGAAAAAAAATACATCTAGGGCCTGTCGCCCTCCCATAGGGCGACCGGGGGATATTTTTTGAAAATTTTCAAAACGGAAATATATTTTTGAATTTTTTTATTTTTTTTAATATAAAAAAGAAAAAATTCCCAAGTGATAGGCCTGCTGAAGCATAACAGCGTAAGCATTCAGCTCATTATGAGCCCGTTTAGTTACCAAAAATTTTCGCCCAAAATTTTTTACCTCCCCTTTGAACACATATATGTAGTATTAAATATAGTAAAAAAATAAAACTAATTGTACAGTTTGAATGTACACGACAAGACGAATCTTTTGAGCCTAATTAATGCATAATTAGCCATAAGTGCTACAGTAACTCACATGTGCTAATGATGCGGTCAAAGGCCTCAAAAGATTCGTCTCACGGTTTCCAAGTGAGTTCTGAAATTAGTTTTTTAATTAGTATCCGAAATACCCTCCTGAGATCTGGTCAAACAGTCGATTTGACATCCAAAAATTTTCATTTTGGCAACTAAACAGCCCAATAACTTTAGACTTATGTGATTATTTTTTTACTTTTTTTTCTTTTTTGAGGTTGCAAGCGGTAGCATGTTTCCTTCTTCTTTGTGTTTATTTCTCCGATTCTAGTTTTTCCTAATTTGTGTTTTCATTTCTTTTTCTTTGTACTGCTTTGAATTTATTATTTATTTTTTCCCCTATTTTCATTCTAAAGCTCATATACAATCAAATGTTCTGTGACGTTGACCCATTTGTTCACTTTGTAGATTAAATTCTCCTGATGTTTAATACTTTGTTCGTTGTACATTATTATTTATTTGTTATGTTTAATTATTTATTCATCAAAATAATTATTTGTTCGTCTTGTTAAATTATTTGTTCCTAGAATCCAAAATTAATTATTTAGTGTAAAAAATATTTTTTAAAAAATATCATGCAAACATAAGCAAGTGTGGTCTTATTTTGAAGATCTTATCATAAAAAAGATAATGGTGCCGTCCAAATTTAATTTAGATGCTCGGTTTAATACTTATAACTTTTTTAGTTTCAAAATTATATGCATGTGAGCGATGTCATTATCCCCATTCTCTTGCCATGTTCAGAATCTTTTCTTTTTAAATGGGTCGAATTATGACCCAAAACACTGCTGGTGCAGATGATGGTTTACTCCACCATCACCTGAAGCGACACATAACAGCGCCCAAGAGGGTGGGGTAATGTTTTTGGTTGTGTGGTATTGGTCCTAAGATAATGTGGAAGCACGATTTTTGTTGTAAGAACCTAGAGGAGTTACAAAAACAAAAAATTGTGCCCTTAGCTTTAACTCTTCCATTTTTTTCCTGCAACATTGCTTCCCCATTTTAGTTTCTATATCCTCCATCCTTATGTTATCTTTTGTTGTTATCCATTGTTGGAAGGGAGGTGGATCCATAGGGAGTCTGACGTGCAATGCAAGCAAAATTAGAAACCTACGTATCATAGGTTTTTAAGGACGATTGTATGCAAATTGAGCATAGTGCTTGTATTTTTTTAAATTTATTTTAGAATTAATTGGATAGTCAATCTCGACATCTGCTGCTTCACTCCTCTCGGAGGAGCGTATACATGGGTGCCGTGTCCCTTATTTATAAGTTTCATATCATAAAACCTTGATTGATGAAGTTGGTGAAAAGACGTACTCCCTCCGTCCCAAAATAAATAAAATTTTAGGACTAATCATGTAAACCAATGCTAAATGTAAAATTAAAAAAAATATTCCTTGTCTTTTGTAATGAGTGAATGAGTTGTTAGTTGTCTTTTGTGGAAATTTTTCGAAATTGCCTTGTCTTTTGTATTAGGTAGGTAAAAATTAGCAAATTTTTTAGACAAATTTTAAATTTTATAGTTGCAATTATTTCGGGACTCTTTTGTATTAGGTAGGTAAAAATTAGCAAATTTTTTTAGACAAACTTTAAATTTTATAGTTGCAATTATTTCGGGACGAAGGGAGTAGTAGCCCAACTGAATCGTCGAGCAGACTAGCTCCTTTAGGCTCAGGTGAGGTGACACGCGTGCCATTGCAGCCCAGCGCCTGCGTCGAAGCCCGGATTTGGCTCGTTTCCGGCCCGGATTTGGCTCAAGTGTTTTTGTTCGTCAGTTGCAGCCAGCAGAGCACACCGGCCAACATAGGCCGGCCCCACCGTCGTGGACGGCGGGCTGCGGGCGACGGAACCAGGCGACCTTAGCCTATCCACAATGGCAAGAGCAAATTTGCTCCTCCTTCTCGTTTCTCACGTCCCCTCACATATTTACTGTCTACAGTGCGTCTATAATGTCAAACAATACATTTGCTCTTTTATTTGCTCTCTCCACTGTGAACGGTCTAAGGATGGCAGCGGACGGGTTTGGAGCGGGTATACACGGATTTCGGGTTTGTGGGTTTCGGGTTCGGATTCCAATCTTCGTCCACGGATTTGCGGGTTCAGATACCCAAAATAGTTCGGGTTTGGAGCGGATTCCAAAATTTACTCGCGGATCACCATTGGGCCTCCGAAGCAATCAGACCGGCAGCGGCTCGTCGGACGGCTCGTCGGACGCCGCCCACGCGGCCACGCCCTGCACGGAGGCAGCGGCCGCGCGCAGACCGGCAGGCGCTGAGGCACCCCGGCTGCCCGGCACCACGCACGGCGCCCCGCATTACGCTCACGACTCGGTGCCTCCGGCCGCTCGTTGGCAAGCTATGAAGTTCCCGCCCTCCACTTCGGGAGTCCGGGTGCCACGACGAGCGACAAGCTCTGAAGCTCTGAAACTTGGATTGGAAATGTTGTTGCTTGTTTGTAAAAAAAATCGGGTTCGGATTATTTATTGGGTTTCGGGTATCCGCGGGTTTCGGTTTTGGGCATGAATTTGCATTCGAATCAAAGTTCGGGTCGAGTTCGGATTTTAAATTCGGATTTGGGTGCCAGACATTCCACCCAAAACAAATCCGACCTGTTGCCATCCTTAGGAGGGAGGTGGTGGTGACAGGGTGCTGCTCGGGTCTCCGACGTGATCCCGAGCAGATCAGAAAACCGCGAAAGCTGTTGTTGGGCCGAAATTTTTTTTAGGGTGTGTTTAGTTGGTGAAATTTTTTGGGTTTTGCTACTGTAGCATTTTCGTTTTTATTTGGTAATTAGTATCCAATCATGTACTAATTAGGCTTAAAAGATTCATCTCATCATTTCCAACTAAACTGTGCAATTAGTTATTTTTTAAACTACATTTAATGCTTCATGTATGTGTCTAAAAATTTGATGTGACGGGAAATCTTGAAAATTTTTGGGACTAAACAGAGCCTTAGACCCGTCAGCCCGCAGCTCCTTCTAATTGCAAAAAAATATTCCACTGGAATATCTGTTAAAAAATTATAAAAAAACAAATAAAATTTGTTCAGTTGAATTCAATTTTTCCTTTGAAAATGAAATGTTCCACTGCAACAAAGTTGGAATAAAATGAAAAAAATATTTCGTTGGAATGTTAAAGAAAAAGAAAAAAAATACAATTTAGGCTACGTGAACTACCAGTGAACCTTACAAACTGTACTACCAGGTCCTGTTTGGTTTCCAGTAGCACGAGTAGCGCAACTAGAGAATCTTCAATGCATGAAGTACTAGACGAAATTTATTTGCAAAATTTTTTTAGGAATGGGTGTAACTTTTCGCGACGAATCTAATGACGGTAATTAATTAATGATTGGCTATAGTAATACTACAATAACCAACCTCTAATCGTGCGGTCAACGGCCTCATTAGATTCGTCTCGCAAAGTAGCGCAGGGGTTGTGAAGTTAGGTAATGTTTGGTTGAGGAACGAGTTGGAATGTAATGGTTCCATTCCTAAATTTAGGGATGAAACGATTCCATTTTTGTATTTGGTTGGAGGGATGGAGCCGTTTTTATGTTTGGTTGTACTCCCTCCTTCCCTGTTTATAAGGTATACACGTATATGAAGATTCAAATCTTGTCATCTTTGACCAATAATTTGATTATTAAATTTTTATTTTTATAATGCAAATTTCATATGATTGGATTCATAATCAAATATATTTTACAATGATTATAAGTTTATAATCAAAAGTGATATAATATATGATAAATAAATGGTCAAAGTGTTGTTTAGAAGACCGTGTCATGTTCCACCGTGGCTTATAAACGGGGAAGGAGGGAGTAGGAACGAGAGCGGAGGGTTCACGTTTTCAGCTAACGGCGTTAACTGTGGGCTCCACTCGCCAGTCAAACAAGCTTCGTCTTCTTCCTTTTGCGGTTCCGAAATCCCTCCATTCTGCACGAGTGCCCATGCTGCACCCAGCAAGGCTAGCAGAGGCAGCGTGCCCATGCTGCACGAGCACCTCCGCCTCTATCCAGCCGCACGAGCATCTCTGTCACCGTCCCACCGCCCGGCTCGCAGGCCGCAGCCCTGGAGAGCCTCACCACCGCAGCCCCGCCGCGCGCGCCCCGCCGCCCAGCCAAGAGTTGCTTCTCGCCCCCAGCAGCCTCACCGTGCGCCCGCCGCTCGGCCACGCATCCTCTCAGCCTTGCCGCAGTAGCCCAGCAGCGCGCGCCCCACGGCCTCAAGACCTTTCGCCCTCGCCGCAGCTCACGCGAGCCCTCACGCTCGGGCCTCGCCTCGCCGGAGTCGCTCAGCCGCGCGGTCTCGTCCGCAAACAGCGAGCGCACGTCGGGCGGAGGCCGGCTGCGCCGCAGACGAGAGATGGCGCTGGACTGCTGGAGGAGCAGAGGGTGGCGACACAGGGAAGCATGCAGGAAGGAGACGGCAAGATACGGCGTCGGAGTGGGATGAACTCATTCGACCATTTTCTCGGAGCCTGTCCATCCCGAATCTGAGGGAATATTACCTAGCGAGGAGCGAACCCATTCCAGTGTCTCTTCAACCAAACACTATAAAAAATATCATGGAACCGCTCCATCTAAGGACATCCTCCCAACCAAACACTATTTTAGTTTTACAATCTATCTTCATTTAATACTAATAATTAACGATCAAAGTTTGTGCTACTCCAAAAATAACCCAAACCAAACAAGACACCAGTGACCCGTAGTATTCGCGGTGGTGGCACGCGCCAGTGCGTCACCAGTGACCCGTAGTATTCGCGGTGGTGGCACGCGCCAGTGCGTGGCAGTCTGGGCTTCGTCACCCGAGGCGGCGGCCAGGGCGGTGGGATGCGGAATGGAACGCAGGCACCGCGGCGGTGGTGCACGCGGCAGGGGATGAGGGGAAGCACGCGGCACGTGCTCACGCAGCGCTCCCAGCCTCCCATCACGATCCGATCCACGGATCCAAGAGCGGTCAGAGGAAGCTGCTGCTGCTGGCTTGCTGCCGCTGCCGCCGCCGCCGCCGCCCATGCGCGGAGCGCACCTCCGACCGATCAGGGCCCTGTTTGTTTCTAGTAGCACAAGCTACTAGCACAAACTTGTAATAAATTTTGATCATTAATTAGGGTCCGTTTGGGATGTCTGAATTGGAGGGTATGGAATTGAATTGGGTTCAATACCAAATCAGCCGTGGTATTGAAATGAGATGTGATTCCAATTCTATTGTTTGGATGTCATTGCATTGGCGTTTAGAATCTTAGGAAAAAACTCAAATCAGTTTTCTGTTTGGATGTACAAGCGCATAGAATTGGTATTTGTTCTTCGCCCCGGCCTGATCCGCCCGAGCTCGGCGAGGCGGAGCTCGAGGTCGGCGAGCTCGATGCTGCCGAGCTCACGGCGGAGGCGTGCGCGGTCCCCCGGGCGAGGAGGTGTGGCAAGGAGGCGATTGAGAGGGAGGGATGGCGCCACCCGATGCTGCTGCTTCTGCCGAGGAGCTCGAGCCCGAGGCGGAGCTGCTGCTGCCCGCGCCACCGGGCTGGCCCTGCTCCGGGCGCCATGGCCTCCACGAGGAGGGGCGAGGAGGGAGGAGGGCCGAGCTTGCGCATATCCGCCGCCGTGCGATGGCCTCCACCGCGCCTCGCCCCGTCGCCGTGGAGGGAGCTCGGCCGCCCGCTGGCCGCGGCGGTGTGGAGCTCGGCCACCCTCGATGGAGGGGGTGGAGGAGCGCCGGAGTCCGCGAGGAGGGAGGAGGAGGGCCGAGCTCGCGCAGATCTGCCACCTCGCTATGGCCTCCACCGCGCCTCGCCCCGTCGCCGTGGAGGGAGCTCGGCTGCCCGCGGGCCGCGGCGGCGTGGAGCTCGGGCACCCTCGATGGAGGGGGTGGAGGAGCGCCGGAGTCCGCGAGGAGGCGTGCCGGGGAGGGCCGAGCCGTGCCGCCGGAGTGCAAGGGGAGGGGTCGCCAGAGTGGAAGGCGCGGGGCAGCAGGGGGATGCGAGAGGGAGATGAGAGCCAATGCCGATGAATACAGAGGGTAAGAGCTCCGAATCGAGTGAGGGGTGCGGCTGAAGGCTAATGCCGAGCTCGGTATTGGAGGAGATTCCTAATTCCAATACCAAGCACATCCAAACACCAGGTATTAAAGTCAGTTAATTCCAATACCAAATCCCAGCCTTCAATTCAGACATCCAAACGGGGTGTTAGAGATATTAACTAAAATTAGTTTATAAAATTAACTTCACAACTACTGCGCTACTTCGCGAGACGAATCTAATGAAGCTTTTGGCTGCATGATTAGAGAATGATTACTGTAGCTAATTATCGATTAATTTACTGTAATTAGATTTGTCATGAAAAATTACACTTATCCGTAAAAAGGTTTTGCAAATAAATTTCATTTAGTATTGTATGCATACAAGATTTTCTTATAGCGCTGGTTGCACTATGATTGCTACAGTGTTGCACTATGATTGGCTACAGTGTTGCTACAGTAATCACCCCAAATCGTTCTCTAATCATATGGTCAAAGACCTTATTAGCTACAGCACATGCTACAGTACTATAATTGTGAAGATCTTTTCATAATTAAACTTTATCTAATATCTCTAATTAGTAGTCAAATGCACGAAAAGTTTTCTTGAAAATTTTTACACCCTCTAACCAAACACGGCCTTGCTCTCACAATCCGCCCGCCGTTGCCGCCGCGACGTCGGCCGGCGACTCCACGTGGCCGTCGCCCGTGCACCGCCGTGCCGCTCCACGCCTCCACTCCACCGGACGGCTGGTGCCTGCTGCCGCAGCGATTCCCCGACTTGCACCGACTGGCTGACTGACTGACCGAGCACTGTAGTGAACAAGACCAGACCACCAAGCTTGCCAATTACGCCATCCGCTCGCCGCGGAAGCTGCGGCAGGCGGCTACAGTCTCCCATGTAGGCACGCACAATCGCTCGAGAACACCATCGGTTTCCGGCCGGGCCGTGACCTTTCTCCCACCAAAGGAGAAGAGTCTTGCTTCTCTCGCCGCGTCGCCAAGCAAGACTGAGCGAGGGAACCCACTCACTCAACCCACCAGCTCGCACTCGCTCGCTCACTAGCGCCCCTTTCCCCTTCCTTCCTTCCACACTCTAGTGACTCCTCTCCAGCTCCATCCGCCCGTGCCGCTCCACGGCGCCGCCCCGCCATGGCGGTGAGCAACAACATCACGGCGTGCGTCACCTTCCTGGTCCTGCTCTGCACGGTCCCCATCGCCGCCACGGGCGTCTGGCTCGCCTCCCGCCACGGCGGCGCCGGGTGCGCGCGCCTCGCCCGCTGGCCCGTCGCCGGCCTCGGCGCGCTCCTCCTCCTCGTCGCGCTCGCGGGCTTCCTCGGTGCCTACCGCAACCGCAGGGGCCTCCTCGCCTGCTACCTCTTCGCCATGGCCGCGCTCATCACGCTCCTCCTCGCGCTCCTCGTCGCCGCCTTCGCCGTCGCGCACGGCTCCGGGGCGTACCCGGTGCCCGGCCGCGCCTACCTGGACTACCGCCTCGAGGGGTACTCCCCGTGGCTGCGGAGGTACGTCGCCGGCAACCCGGACCGGTGGGAGGGGATCCGGGCGTGCGTCGCCGGGTCGGGCACCTGCTCGAAGCTCGCCATGGACAGATCCTTCATCGTGCCGGAGCAGTTCTACATGACGCACCTCTCGCTCATCGAGGTAACTAAGTAACTAGTAACTGTTGCTCCTACTCTATAATTTTCTTCCAATAGCTAGCGATTTCATCATCAGTTAATCTAATCACAGTGCTTGATTAAGTGGTAGAACTCTAGTAGTACACTATACAGTGCCTGGCTAAGTGGTAACACTCTAGTGCGTACAACTTAGCAGAGTTTTATTAGTAACTTGTATGATTACAATTTAAGATGAACAAAAGTTACTGGAGTCCAGTGTAATGTGGCTGGTACTTTTCATTTCTACTTTCTACAGTAGTTGGTCTGAAGTTGCACTGCCAGCTGATAGTACACTGGCAATGGGAATCAAGGAACAATCTTGTAGGGTCTGAAGAAAGAAAGCAGTGTTAAATTATTGCAGAGTGCAGACACTAGTTGGGGATTCAGATGATTGCCCCCACTCGGCGAGTGATCTGTCGATGTGTTTGTTCATCATGCCTAGGTGTGTGTGAGAGAGCAGAGGCATGTGCCATGTGGGCCGGCGCTTGGACCCAAGAAATTGTTGGCCATCCACTGATTTTCTTCTCTGCAGTTCTGTCCCGTACACGAAACGAAGCTTCTGAAATCTCGTTCTGAATAAGACTTGAGTACCTGACTGACCCGGGCGCTGGCGGTGCAGTCCTGGTGCTGCAAGCCGCCGACGGCGTGCGGGTTCGCGTACGTGTCGCCGACGGCGTGGTCGGGCCCGGCGGCGGGCGCGGCGGCGGACGCGGACTGCGCGGCGTGGAGCAACGACCCGGCCGAGCTCTGCTACGGCTGCGCCTCCTGCAAGGCCGGCGTGCTGGGGGCGCTCCGGGAGCAGTGGCGCCGGGCTAGCGTGGCGCTGCTCGCCGCCACCGTCGCGCTGCTCGCCGCCACCGTCGCGCTCATCTTCGTCTACGTCGTCGGCTGCTGCGCCTTCCGCAACGCGCAGACGGAGGACATGTTCCGCCGCTACAAGTGGGGCAACAACAACTACTGACCTCCGCAATGCGCTGCACGCTTGTCTCTCGCCGGTGTAAGCAAGCAGGGAGGTGAGTTCTGTGTGTAGTAATGTCTTGAGAAGCTTGTGGTTAAGATGATGGTTTTGGTGCCGGTGATCTGAGCAAGAATTTCGACGAAATGAGCCTCCTCTTTCTTTTCTGAATTCTGTGATCCAAGAATCTCGATGCGATCCTGACTGACTGAACCTTCTAAGATCAGTTGACAGTTTGGGGTGTTGTTGGGGCCCTCGGCTCGTGCTTTTTGATCTGTGTCCTCTCACTGGGGACGACTATGGTTGTCAGTTTTTGTCATGGTGCTACCTACCGGTCCGTGCATTTTGTATCCAAGGCAGGAGCTTCTTGCAAAACGCTAGTTTTTGCTCATCTGGTTTGCATTGGATCGACGACATTCAGTTCGGCCCTGCAGTCTGAAACATCCCCAAGCCTGACCCAAAACGCTTCTTGGGCCTTTCAGGCCGCGAAACTTGAGGTCTCACTGAGGCCGCCTGGGCTCAATGCAAGCCTGGCCCAAGCCTGTAAACTTAAATTTGCTCCTCACAAATACTCTAATTTCTTATAATAATCTACTAAAACAAAGTACTCTAATTTCTTCAGAGAGAATGCACTTGTTATTATCAAAAACAAACGGGAAGTTCTTCCTATAAGTTTACAACATTGCATGCCATGATTTGAGTTGAGGCTCTTCTGAACGGACAAACAATGACCTATTCCCCAGTTCAGTTGAAAGTCAACCTGTCCGGATTCAGGGCACACAGATTTAGACTCCGTTCAACTTTTTCTCACGCTGACATTTGTTTTTGAAAAAATTATTGTTTCTGAAAAGAGAACAATTGACTTGGATTAAAATTCCAACACACATTGTTTTTTCTACACTGATTGTTTTTTGGTGCATGAATGGTGAGTGCAGTATATATATGTTGAATTTGCATTTATTACAAAATGAGGAAACCTTGTGATGGCCACCACTAATTGACAGTGATTATATTTAAACATGAACTGCGTTGACAATATCTCAGGCTCTGATTTGGTCTTATACAAGTAGGCCATCACATCCATGCTCCCCAATCTATATACTGAAAATTCTGTTCTCATCTCTGCTGTGACTAATTGACAGTGAAAATCTGTTCTGCATTAACTGAAAATGCCATGATGTGACTAATAAGCTGATTGAATTAACTGAAAATCTGTTCTGCATTGCAAGTCAGTCACCTATCACTATGTGCCAACAATGTCATCATATGTTTACCAACTTCAGGAACTAAAAACTATGTGCCAAAAAACAAGAGAGTATATTTGAGAATTAGGAGCCTATCACTGAAAGTCAGTCCCTCTGGTCTCTCCAGGAAATAAAAAGGAAAGCTATGTTAGAAAAGAGAAGTGTAACGTCAAAGTCAATCTTTGGAGCAGTACTATGGACCAAATACACCCGAGGTACATCTTTGCCATTTTCTTCTCCCTTTCGGCCATTTTTTATGTTTATTTCGTCCGAGAGACGTGGATGCAGCAACAAGATCCGGCAAGAACACAATAACATATAGATTTTAGTAAATTATTTGCCTTTTAGAGAGCGTAAGTAGGAAGAATAATAAGAAACCTATTGCATTTTAGCCTCGAAGGCACAATGTCGTGGGATCGAGGCTATGAATCAAAACGAAGATGCTATAACAGGATCAGATCATATAGTCCAAAATTCTACCTGATCCTGAAAATAACATTTAACATCTAAACTAGGCGTATAGCCCGTGCATTTGCGCGGCTAGTATTGAAAATTCAAAAAATTGTATGTCGTTGTATCCTTACTTAAAAATTATATTATTTTTTACCATGCATCAACCTGTTCATTATCGTAAATTATGTCTTATTATTTGTTAAAACAATTCAAATATGATCTACCTATAATAACAATTCGATTTATTGAGCTTTCATAATATTATGCATCTAATTATTTTTATTTTTGTTTTATTTTGATTGATTGTTGTTAGCTTTAGTTTTTTATTAGCAGTATATGTTTGTAACTGATACATAGCTAAATGATATTTTATATTTAATTTTTCATAATGGTATTGGTGGGTGATTTTTAATTAGGCACACGGGTATTTTAGTCTAATTTTATCATAATGGCAGTGGTGGGTAATTTTTATTTTTCTATTTTTCTATTTTTCTTCGATTAACATAAGAATTTCTAGGCCTTGAGAGCGAACGTGGAGGTTCCGTTTGTTGGCCAAATAATTTTATTATAATGGCAGTGGTGGGTAATTTCTATTTTCTATTTTTCTCCGATTAACGTGGGAATTTCGAGGCCTTGAGAACGAACGTGGAGGCTTCGTTTGTTGGCCAAATAATAAGATAATAGATAGATGGATTAGCATTGCCTATCCTATTTCACGTATAGACTAGGTTATGTAAAATTCCTAGGTGGACACTCTAAAAAATAGATAAATCTTAAAAATTCTCACAAAAGTAAAAAATATCCGGCCATCATTCCGACAACTCTAATCATGATAGTCATTAGATCTATTATCTTTTCTAATAAATTATCCACCTCTACCATTATGAAAATAGAGTAAAATAACCCCCTAAACATGTATCTAAAATTACCCCCCTTTGCCATTTTAAAAAAGAAATCTAAAGTAACCCTCCTAATTTTCATGTAAATTACCCACATATACTATTATAAAAATAATACAAATAAATCCTAATTTACATATAAATTATCCAACTATGTTATTATTAAAAATTAAAGTAACAATTTAAATTATATAATTATAACAAAGCATTAAAGTGCACCAATATAAATTTAAATTACTATTTATATCATTATTAATATATTATTTATATAAAACTACTACCCTGATATGTGTCACCATGTATTCATGTATGATGGAAGACCCGATCACCCATCAGATCGAATCAGGTTCGGGTCAGTTCAAAAGGAACCCGAGGATTTTTCCATTCGGCCGAGCCCAGCTCGGCACGTGGTCAGGTCAGGTCGGGTCGGGAAAATCTAACTTTTTATGTATAATTTTAAGAGCGGGTCGGGTTTTTTCCAATTTTGGGTCAAAAGTTTCAGCGCAAGCCCGGCCCATACTTTAGCCGGGTAGGGTTGGGGTTTTTTTCAGACAGGTCGCGTTCATCGGGTCAGGTGGCCCATGATCAGATCTATTGAAGATATAAGGATACAAATTCATGAACAAATGGTTCAATTAAATATATATCAAATACGTATGGAGGTGTGATAGAAAATAAAATCTATTGTAACTAGATAACGATAAATATGTATTTTAGAGTATGTTTTAGAATATTTAATAGACAGAAGAGGGCATGAGATAGATAATTGTAATTATTAGGTATATGCTTTATTTTTATATTAATTCTAATTGGTCCGGGCGGAGCACGGGGGTTGATAGTCTAGTTTAGTATAATTGATACAATGATATAAACAATGTAATAAAATGATTATATAGAATATTAATGGTCCCCTCCTTTATTCTACCAAGGTAATAATAAAAATATTGTTCATTATAAGTCTTAACTTAAGATTATATTCTATATTGTTGATTAGCAAGGGACAACTACAAATAATTTACTTGTGATAGAACATTGGACCTTCTAGTTATTCGTACTTTCCAAACAAATTGACCAAGACGAAAGTACTCGATTTGAAAACATCAAATGGTTGACAATTAGTACCATGAATCAAGCTTAATGGAATCCCATGAAATTTTCTCCCAACTTCCAAACAACAATTTTGTATATGTACCTTCTATCCCATAAGATATATTTTCACCTAAGTGCCCTCTTAATTAGTTTTAGGCCTGCAAAAGTCAAGGATGTTCCATGATTTTGTATTGACAAATCATCATTGAGGGTCTTCTGTAGAGTCAAACTAAAGGGCCGGTGACCAAGTTTTATTTTTCTGGATCTGTCTTTTCAGGCATGAAGTCAGCCACTCATGTTGCATTTTCAAAGCTAATACTAACTGAAACACTCACTATCAACTATAAATGCGTCTTCTATTGATGACCTTAGCGCACACACAAGTTCTCTCTCATGCAGTCAGCAAACTCAAGCTGCCCAGCTTCCATCCCTGCCCTTTCTAACAACAACAACATGCCTAGGGCTTGTCTAGAGACATTTCTCATGGCCACCAGCTTCCTCTGCACCATAAACCATTTCCATATGGTAGCTTCCGTTTCCCTAGCAGATGATGACATCTTCAACCTTGACATTGTGTCAAAAATTCACACCGACCATGATTCGATCACCAAGGCATCATCAGACTTTGGCCACATTGTGGAAGCCATCCCAAATGGGGTATTCCATCCCACCTCACCCGCCGACATCGTTGCCCTAATCCGGCTCTCGATCTCCCAGCCGAAGCCCTTCGCCGTGGCGGCCCGTGGGCAAGGTCACTCCGCAAGAGGGCAGGCCCTTGCCCCGGGTGGCATTGTCATCGGCATGCGCTCGATGGGGCGCGGTGACCACGGTCACCGTGTGAGCATGTCGCCGTCGTCCGACCAGTTGTGGGTGGACGCCAGCGGGGAGCAGCTGTGGGCTGACGTCCTGCGTGCCACACTCGAGCATGGCCTCGCTCCCCGCGTGTGGACCGACTACCTCCACATCACCGTCGGCGGCACGCTCTCCAACGGTGGCATTGGCGGGCAGGCGTTCCGGCACGGACCGCAGATCTTCAACGTGCACGAGCTTGACGTGGTAACAGGTACAAGTCTTACTGGTCATGTACCGATGTACGCATTACCTGGCTGCTGATCAGTGCCCAACTTGTTCATAGATTCATCAGTTAACTAATGAACAAGCCATGTTCGTTGCAGGCATGGGTGAGATGATCACCTGCTCTCCGGACAAGAACTCGGACCTGTTCTTCGCAGCACTGGGCGGGTTGGGTCAGTTTGGGGTCATAACCCGGGCACGCATCGCACTTGAGCCCGCTCCCAAACGGGTTCTTTGGGTCCGGATCGCCTACACCGATGCTGAATCGTTCACCAGCGATCAGGAGCTGCTCATATCGAAACCGTCCAGCGCATCCGGTTTCGACTACATTGAGGGCCAAGTCCAGCTGAACCGGACCCTCACCGAGGGCCGAAGGTCGTCGTCGTTCTTCTCGGCCTCAGAACTTGATCAGCTTGCGAAGCTACTCCTCGACACCGGCTCCGCTGCAATCTACTACATCGAGGGCGCAATGTACTACAACGATGACACTGCCTCCTCTGTGAACCAGGTAAAGTTCGTTCCCAACGGGCCGGGGTAAAAAATTGTGCACAAACTTACATTGTTGAAAAACTGTTAAAAATTTAGAGCTGAAGGACACACTTGACACGTTAAAATTTTGTGCAGAAACTTGAAAGGCTACTGGAGGAGCTAAACTTTGTGCCGGGGTTCGCGTTCGTCAGGGACGTGTCGTACGTGGAGTTCCTTGACCGGGTTGGCCGGGAGGAGCAGAGACTGCGGGCGGCCGGCGTCTGGGACGTGCCGCACCCGTGGCTCAACCTCTTCGTCCCAAGGTCGCGCATCCTCGACTTCGACGCCGGCGTGTTCAAGGGCATCCTCAGGGACGCCAAGCCCGCCGGACCCGTCCTCATGTACCCCATGAACAGGGACCGGTGGGACGGCAGGATGACGACGGCGACGCCGGACGGCGGCGAGGACGTGTTCTACGCCGTCGGGCTGCTCAGGTCGGCCGTGGCCGCCGGCGACCTCGAGCGGCTGGAGAGGGAGAACGCGGCAGTGCTGGCGTTCTGCGACCGGGAGGGCGTCGGGTGCACGCAGTACCTGCCGCACCACGCGTCGCGGGACGGCTGGAGGCGCCACTTCGGCGAGAAATGGGGCAGGCTCGCCGCGCTGAAGCGCAGGTACGACCCGCGGGGGATCCTGTCGCCGGGGCAGGGGATCTTCCCCGCCGCCGGCGGCGACGAAGCCGGCTCTGATTCTCTGTAGAAGATACAAGTTTCTTCTTGCTGCAACCTGAGAGTAGGAAACGGAGATGCTTGCACGTACGGCCTGTTTCTTGGCAAGCTGCGTGCATGTTGGGACGGCTGATTCGGAGGAAAGCCATTGTGGCCGCAGTCCATTGATTTGTTTAGTTTGTTTGATTTTCCTGTGTCAAATGTAGGGGCCCATAGGAAATTTGTGATAGTTTATTTTCTTGTGTCAAATATGGAGAAGCAACCAAGTTCTATATTTGTGATAGTTTATTCTTTCTTTTTTTTTTGGTATCGTTCTGTTTGGGGTCAATACAAGGCATCTTCACAGAACATGTAAGCAACGAAGTTGCACCAGTCAACTACTGTGTTTCGAAGCAGCACTTTAGTTTTTTTCTATACTATAAAGGCTGAAACTTTCTAATACATTTTGTACCAACAATAGCCCACTTATACCCCTCACAAAACCCATCTTAATGGCCCACGTGGAAGGGCTGGATGCTTGACGAACCAAGGGTGGACCGAAAAAAACACCGTTTGCAGGATGATTCCGCCTCTTATCGATTTTCTTTTCTCACCGAGCCTCTCGCTTACCCGGCCGCATACCCACGCCCACGATACCCGCCTGCGCCGCAATCACCGCCTTCACCCAGCAAGCGCCTTCACCCAGCGAGCGCCGGCCACAATCAGCACTTTCCTTATTTTTTCCTCATCCAGATCCAGAATCGCACGCCTCCTCCCCTGGTCGGCGGGCACCCGGAGCGGCGAGGGGCCTCCTCCCTCCCCAGGCAAGCTGCGCGAGGCGAGGCGAGGCGAGGGGCCGGCCCGGCGGCGCGGACGGCGGGCCTCCTCGCGACTGCCGCGGGAGGGAGGAGCAGGGGCGGCAGCTCCTCGCGGCGGCCGTGAGAGGGAGGAGTAGGGGCGGCGGCTCCTCGCGGCCGGAACGAGGGCCATGGCGGCGGCGGCCCAAGGTGAAGCAGGGTAGCACGGAGGTGCATGCACGCCCCTGGTCCCTCTCCGTCGGCGGCCATGCTCCTGGTCCCTCGATTCGGCCTCCCCAACGGCGAGCCAAGATCCCCAACGGGCTCGGCCGCGGCGGTGGTGGCCGCGAGGACCAGGAGGGCGCGCGGGCGGCCGGATCCGGGGCCCAGAACGGCGCGTCGGCGCGCGGTTGCACCTCCTTCCTCCGGCGAGGCCCCCTCGGGCGCAGGCGGAGGCCCCTCTCCCTCGAGGCTTGCACTCGAGCCCCGCCCACGGCGAGCTGCAGGGGACGGCGCCGGCGTCCTCATGCCTGTCGCGGCGGTGGTACGGCGGTGGTGTGGTGCAGCATCCATGGCGTCCACGCGCGCCGGTTACTGGCCTCCTCGACGGCGGACAGGGCCCCTCTTCCTCGAGCTTCGCCACGCCAGCCCCTCTTCCTATCCTCGCCGCTCGCCTTTGCCGGGCACCCTCGGCGTCTACTTCCTCGCCTCGCCCCGCACCTACAAGAAGGTACGCCGTGCGACCCCGCTACCGGTCTCCTCCACCTCGATTGCGAGTCTGTTTGGTTCCTCGGTGGTATTTTGGGCGATTGGAGCCTGTAATTGTTAGCATGAGGCGGGTTCGATTCGAGTATAGGGCCTGGGGTAGGGTTTCTAGCCTGAGTACCTGGGAATTTCGCGGTGAAAGCATCGAATTTTTTTTGGTTCTGGACGCATGTCTTGTTTTGGAGCAAGGGCGATAAGTTGAACCATTGTTGTCGGTCGAAAACCACCGGCGAGCAGCGACAGACAACACGAAGAGCCGGGAGGTCGCCGGGGCGCTGGCAGGCACTGCTCCCTCGTCGACAGCCCGTAATTCCGTCACGCGCCCGGAGATTCCGAAGAAAGTCGGGCGTACCACCTGACCTATACCCGATCAGGAGGGTGTGAACGTGCCTGCAACGATTTGCCTGCGTACACAAACACGTGGAAATATAAGTCCTAGCCGTGGTCGGCTCCCTGGGACGACTCTTGCATTGGCTTTAAAGAGCCGATCAAGTCCCAGTGTCAGATTGGATCTGCATCTATCCGGATATTGATAAATAGAGCAAATAAGTGTAAAGCTGCTTCAATTGAATCTAATTAATCTAATCCACAATGGTCAAAGCTTCACTGCTAGATCGGAACATCCTACACGTGATTGGGCCTAATAAACGTAATAAATAACTAAACCATAACCCAAAACAGAGGCCTAAGAACTAGCAAGAGTCGATTCCCGGATCAATTCCCTGTTAAGACCAAGGCAAAGCATCTAATACATCACCGGATCATCCAATCCGTTTGCAAGGCCTAACCTAGCAGATATCACGCCAACTCTTATGTACAAGAGCAAACCGTAACAGATTGGATCTATTAGACAGAAAAGAAGCAGGGTGTTGTCTCTGTGCAACTAGTTCTACACAACAAGAACTAGCATAAGATTGAAACATGACTGCACGAAAAGCAACATGATACTCGTAGATGATAAGCAACAAAGCACAATAGATCCACTAAAAGCCATGCTACGAACATCAATATAACTAGCATTACTCGCAATAAAAAACGATTCAGTACGAATAATACCAAGGTAAAAGCAAGAACAATGCTTCCCTGATCGCAAGAAGCTATCAGGGCAGCATGGCGCTTACTTGGATGAATTCCTAAGATTAGGGGTGGCGGTGCGCCGAGAGTTGTTGTTTGCGAGACGTGATGGCGTTCTTCTTTTCATGAATAACATAGGGTACATATTTATAGTCCGGAGACTTGGGAAACAATCTAATCATGTCTTGTCCCGATCGGACTCTATCTCTAATCTTGAACTAAATCTAAAGATACATGGCCCATGTGGCCCAAATGCCCCCGCAGGAGCCGATTTACAAGCCTTCTTAATCTTATGCTTTAAGCCCAACTTGCTTTCGGCCCATATATTAACCCTGTTAATTTATGGTGATAACACATGCCCCTGGTTTTGGCAATGATAATTCCAAAACCACTCCGTCGCTCCATCTTCCCGTTAATGCTTATTAAAACTGCTGCAACCACCAAGGAAAACGCAACGTCTCTGCAACTGGCCCCTCGCAGAACGTGAAACTGCCGATCCATCTTCCATCTTTTACTATTTAACCTCACCCCAAATCGGCTCTTCTTCACAGCAAACTCTTCTTCCTCCAAAGCCAAGTAGCACAGAAAAACCCCAATCCTCCAGCACCAGTAGCCATGGCGATCTCTTCCTCCTCCGGCTCCAACTCCTTCGGAGACTCTTCCTCCTCCTCCTCTTCTTCTTCTTCCCTCTCCGCCTCCTCCATTGATTCTATCCCAGAGAGCCGAGAGCCGACCCGCGAATGGGACCCGACGGCAGCATACGAAGCTCTGGCTCCTCTGCATTGGGATGCAGAAGAGTTCGACTTCGGGGTCGTCTCCGAGGAAGACGAGCCCAAGACTGAGGGGGAGGACCTCCAGTTCCTGTTCCAAGAGGAACTGGAGAGCGACGAAGAAGACTCCTCGGAGGGAGTCGACTCCTCCTCGGAAGAGGAGATCGACTCCTCCTCCGATGACAACGAGCCGATGGGCGGAAAGCCCTTCCGGTTCCTCGGGTCCTCCGAAGAGGACAGCGAAGAAGAAAGCAGCGGCGGCGGCGGTCGGAGCAACAGCTTCGGGTCCGAAGGCATCAGCAGCGCCTTCGGCAGCGACGACGACGACGATGACGACAGCGACGACGGCGGAGATGTGCCGGCCCGGAGCCCCAAATGCAGTAGGTACTAGGTACCTATGAGCGGTAGAAGTAGTACTGTAGGAGTAGGGTTGTAAAGCCGAAGGATTAACTCCTTTGTAACAATCGGCTTTTCCTTGTAAGAAACCTTTCCTTTTAATGAAATCAATTTCCCTGAATTTTGTGTGTCTAATTTACTTCAAAAAAAGCCGATGGCAACGCATCAGGCTTCTATAAATATCCAAGAGCCAACAAAATTCAAACTAGAAGCAACCCGCACAAGAGTAGAGTATCACTTCTACCTTGAACCGAACTCGAAACAAGCTCTCAAATCCGAGCGTAATTCGAAAACCCAACTCTACAAATCCGAGCAAGAACTCTCCAAGCATACGGAATTCGAATCAGAACCCATAGCAATCAAATCCTAAACCAACAGATCTGAAACATGGCGGATTCTGCAGCTCAGACGACAAATTGTGCAATCGATGATGCGGCAATCTGCGGCCTGAAGGTAACATCCAGCCCAATCCCTTCAACTCTCTTCAGCTTATTAAGCCTCTGAACAAATCAAACTATGACACCACATGTATACTTCTGAATCTCTGAACTTCAGGTGTCAGACATCCTTCTGCCGCATCCTTCCAATCCAAAATCTTTCTGTCTTGGCCCACGAGCTTACAAAAATCCTACAGATTTAATCTCTTGTGAAGCAAATAGGATTCCTTTCGTGAGTCAAAATATCGATTTGAACCTTTGGGCCGACTGCTTAAGAGCCTGGCCTAACCCTCCTGAGAGCTGGATTACATGGTACAGCAGAGTAGCAAAAGCCTATATGCCCTTGTGGCAGGAATTGAACATAGCCGATGCACTTAGCTTATCATTATCTCCTCTTGACAAAGATGAAAATCTTCTGAAAACCATCGGCTATTTTTGGTCTGATGCTCTGAACTGTTTCCTCTTTGGCCACAGCCCCATGACTCCTACTCTGCTAGATGTCACCATGATCACTGGCCTAGACATTGGATCTCCCAATTCAGCTGCCCACAAAATGACAGAAGTTCCCTTCAAACTTTCATCCAAGGCAAATTGCACAAACTGGGGCACTTACATGAACCAGCACATGAAAACAAAAGGCCCAGTGACTGAAAAGGAACACACAACCTTTTTAAATCTTTGGCTAGAGCACTTCATCTTTTGTGGCCCTTCTTTAGCTCCAACTAAGAATTATCTTCCCCTGGCCTATCACCTGGCCCATGGCAACTGCACCGGCCTAGGCAAACTTTTCCTTGTAGAAACATACAGATATCTCCATTTGATGACATCTAATCTGCTTAACCAAAAGAAACTGAGAACTGGAGGCCCTTGGTGATTTATTCAGTTGTGGGCACAACTATACTTTTAGCACCAGATCCCAAACTTCCAAGGCCTGACCAAGAATTCCTTTCCCGATGAGAGTGGGAAACCAATTAGATGTACTAGTTATGGCCAAGCTTTATTTAGTCTTCCTGGCAGCAAACTGAACCGATAGATGCAGCAAAATGGTTCAGAGTCTTCTATAAAGGACTAGGCAATCCACTCTATTTTCCATTCACTGAATCTGAATCCTTTGAGAATCCAACCGCCTTCAGACTAGATAGTTTTGCCGATGACGACAACACTCGGCATCTATATTCCTTGATGATTCGACCTGGTTTCCTCCCTGTTGGCATGAGTACTTCCCATAGAATTATCAAACCAGGCTACGAAACCTATCAACCAGTCATAGCAGCTCGGCAATTTGGCTTAGGACAAGTCCCTCCCCACTTCCATATTAACCACTTGGTGGAGAGTAGAGCCGATCTGCCTGATGGTCTCACCAGCTCGAGATGCTACAGCATGTTCGATGATCTCCATATTCCAATACCAGCCGATCTGTCCTTCACTTCCTCTTCAATCGGCTTTAACACTTGGTGGGGAATGTGGAAAACTCATGCTTTCAGAAAAGCTCTAGGTCCTCGACTGCAGCAAATTGACCCTGAATACGTAAACCCCGAAGAGGAGGTACTGGATCTATGCATTCATTCCTTCTAAGCCCCCTATTTTTCCTCTTAACTAATCCTGCTCACCCTGTTTGCAGCAACAAGATGGTCCAGAACCTAAGACCAACAACGGGGAGCCATTCCACTTTCTTCCAACTGCCCCTGATGTACTCTTCTGCAAGGGATCACCATCAATGAAGAAAGTGATAATGACTATTCAGCCATACTTACTTCAGTCGGCTTCCAAACGAAGACAAGCTTCTGCAATTGTTGCCCCCCGAGTTTTAACCAAGAAAAGGAAGATGATCACGAGACGAGCCATCAAGAAACCGACACCAGCTTCCCCGAGTCCATCAGAGTCCAACACCAACCAGGTAACTCATTTTTCTAAAACTTCTTCTTTATTGCGTACATATGTACTCTGGTTGACTGTAATTTTATTTCTAGGACGCAACTGAAGACATCCTCGAAACCAGTAGCCCAGCACAGCACGAAGCCACCGTTCATGAAGCTGATACTGGAGCAACTGAAACTTCCAACACTCTGACGGATGCTCATGATGAACTGGCTGACATCGAAAACCCTGTTGTCACCTCTAATCCAACTGGATCGGCTACACCCGAACCGATCATCACTTCTTGTTCAAAACAGGTAACTTTCACGAGAACCAATTTTGAACCACCCGATAGCCTCATAAATGCACCCTGCTCTAATTTCAGATATGTCCATAGGGCTTTGACATTTCAGGTTTGCTTTCCTTTGACCCGGCATCAATGGGTCTGTCTGCCCCTGGAGCAAAAACACCATCTTTGCAGCAATCGGCTAACTTGGCAAATCAGCTTCAACTCATCAAGGATCTATTATCTGCTCCAATTATTACTCTGGTTGATGATTCTAGCAAAATAAAGAACATCTTCGAGCAAATAGAATCCCAACTCCCGGAGCTACTGCAAATCAAGCTTTGGCTAGCCAGCAACCTTCCATTCTTCCGAGTAGAAGTGAATAAAGCACAACAAAGAATAGAAGCACGTCGCTCTCAAGATTCTCTGAAAGTTGATATTGTCCAAAGGTGCAAGGCCCTCAACCAAAAGAAAGCAACTCTAGATATCAAAGCTGACGCGCCTGCCAACATGAACCGACTCAACCTCCTGAAGAAAGAATTGGCAGAACTCGAAGAAAAAGTTCGTACCACCAAGCAACTCATCCAGGCCGAGGAAGCTTCCATTGCAAACTCCAAACAGGAAACCCAGGAAATAGCCGAGCAGATACAAGCAGAGTTTGCAGAGATAAGCACCTTGAGTCAGCAGATAATAACATGCGATGACAAGGATGACGAAGCAATCATAGCACGAGCAGACGCCGTCCGCACGGAAGCCATCCATGCCATAGAAGAATTTCTGAACCAATAGATAGGCTCAAGAAACAATCATTACCGCATGTTAACTTGAAACTCGTAATGTTTAAAACATCTTAAGTCGATGGTTACACATCGGCTGTCTTTAGACATTATCTTTCTTCTTACTGGCCAACTCAACGTGTTGGCCTGTCATAATTTTTTTTACTGGCCGACTCAACGTGTTGGCCTGTCATGATTTTTTTTACTGGCCAACTCAACGTGTTGGCCTATTACATTTTTTTTGTTACTGGCCAACTCAACGTGTTGGCCTATTACACTGCCGCCAGATGGATCTCATCGGCTTTCGTTACTCGCTTTCCCACATGCTCGGGAAATACTTCTTGAGGTGTTGGCCATTGACAGCGACAGGAAACTTGGCGCCGTCCAATTCCTCGAGCATGTATGCATTCCCAGGCAAAACCTGATCAACCTTGTACGGCCCGTGCCAAGTTGGGGACCACTTGCCATATTTTTTATCTTTAGTTCCCAATGACAATACTACCTCCCAAACCAAGTCTCCAACCTGGAAATTCTTTGGCTTGACCTTCTTGTTGTACGCACGAGCGACTTTAGTCTTGTTTTCCTTAATCTTCTCCAATGACCAAAGTCTTAGCTCTGTCAGGTCCTTCACATTGTCATTCATCAAGGCTGTATATTGTTCAGTTGTCAGATCGTTCTGGAACTCGACACGCCTTGATCCAGCCGTGATTTCCCATGGTAGCACAGCGTCTTGGCCGTAGACTAAATGGTACAGCGATGTCTTGGTGGACCCATGACATGAAATACGATATGCCCACAAAGCTTCTGACAAAACCTCATGCCAGCGCCTAGGATATTCATCAATCTTCCTCTTTATGAGCTTGATGAGGCTTTGGTTGGATGCTTCAGCTTGTGCATTAGCCTGGGCATAATATGGAGATGATCTGATCAGCTTAATCCCCATGTCATCAGCAAACTTCCTGAATTCCTCTGATATAAAGACCGAACCTCCGTCGGTCATAATAGTTTGAGGAATATTGAACCTGTGAATGATGTGCTCTTTGACAAAGCTGATCACATCTCTTGACGCTACTGACCTCATGGGCACTGCCTCTACCCACTTTGTAAAATAATCTGTAGCAGCTAAGACCCACTGGTGACCCTTGCTAGATGACGGGTTGATCTGACCAATCATGTCCATGGCCCAACCTCTAAATGGCCACAGTTTGATGATAGGATTCATTACTGATGCTGGCACTATCTGAATCTTGCCGAATCTCTGACATGCCTGACATCCCTTGTAATATTTGAAGCAATCTTCAAGCATGGTAGGCCAGTAATATCCGATCGCCTAATCAGCCACTTTATCTTATGAGCCGATTGATGAGTACGACAGGTTCCCTCGTGAACCTCATGCAAGAGCCGATTTGACTCTGAAGGTCCCAGACATTTAAGTAGTAGTCCTTCCAAAGTCCTGTAGAACATGTCATTCCCTACCAGAACATACTTCATAGCCTTGAGTCTTATCTTCCTGGGTGCCCCCCCGAGCTGAATCCTTCAAGTAATTGAAGATATCGGCTCTCCAGTCTCCGGGTTCTAGAAACTGAACCTCTGCATCGACTCCATCGGCTGTTTCCTTGTACCCAGAAGCCATCTGTGCCAAATCATTGGCTTCATTGTTCAGAGTTATGTGTATCCAGTGGAAATTGATGTACCTAAATTGTGACATCAACTCACGGCACTGCACCCATATCGGAAAAAGAGCCTCGCTCTCACATCTATATTCTTCCGTGAGCTGAGAAATCACCAGCTTCGAATCTCCAAATATTTCCACCGCTTCTGCATCAGCTTCGAGGAGCAGTTCCATCCCTTTGCGAACGACTTCATATTCCGCCAAGTTATTGGTGCATGGGGCAGTCATTCTGATGGAAAAAGAGTAAGTCGCCCCTCGAGGCGATACCAACAGAATTCCCATACCGCACCCATCATCACAAGCCGATCCGTCAAAAAACATAGCCCAAGCACGAATAAATAATGCAGCAATATCAGTGTTGATCCTGTCTGCAACAAGATCTGCCAGTGCCTATCCTTTGACTGCCTTCGCAAGCTGATATCGAATATCGAACTCCGACAATGCAAACATCCATTTTCCAAGCCAGCCTTTCAGAACAGGAGCCGACAACATATGCTTTATGACATCTGATTTGCATATGACAATTGTTTCCGCCGAGAGCAAAATATGACGGAGCTTTGTACACGTAAAGAATAAGCAAAGATAAAGCTTCTCGATTTCAGGATACCTAGTCTCGGCGTCTAACATGCGCCTGCTGAGGTAGAAAACCACCCTCTCCTGGCCGTCGTGCTTCTGAACCAATACTGAAGCAATGGAAGTGTCACCCACAGATAGGTACACATAGAACGGCCTATCTTGCTGAGGAGGAACCAACACTGGAGGCTTTGATAAATATTCCTTAATTTCATCGAAAGCTTGTTGCGGTTCTACCCCCCAGCGAAACTCATCATCGGATTTGATCTTCACTAGACCCATGAACGGTTCAATGCGCCCAGACAGATTAGAAATAAACCGTCTGACAAAGTTTATTTTACCAATGAGCTTCTGCAACTCTTTCTTTGTAGTAGGTGGCTTCATCGTCTTCACAGCTTCTTGACTCTTCAGGCCGATCTCGATCCCCTGTTCATGCACCAGGAACCCCAAAAATTGACCGGCCGACACGCCAAAAGCACATTTCTTTGGGTTCATCTTGAGCCCGAACCTTCGAGTCCACTCTAAGACTTGACGCAGATCTTCTAAATGCCCCCCAGCTGATTTGGACTTGACCACAACATCATCAATATAAATTTCTACCAGTTTGCCGATGAGATCATGAAAAATGTAATTCATGGCACGCTGGTACGTTGCACCGGCATTTTTCAATCCAAAGGTCATAACCAAGTACTCGAACAAGCCGACCGCGCCTGGTACTCTTAACACGGTCTTGTTCACGTCTTCTAGGGCCATGAAGATCTGGTTGTAGCCGGCATTACTATCCATAAAACTCATCATCTTGTGGCCGACAGCTGCATTGATCAATGTTTCTGCAACAGGCATCGGATACTCATCTTTTGGCGTTGCTCTATTGAGGTCTCTAAAATCGACGCAGACATGCCATCGGCCATCCTTCTTTTGTACCGGTACCACGCTGGAGATCCATTCTGCATACCGGCACGGCCTGATGAACCCAGCATCCAACATCTTCTCCACCTCTTTCTTGACTTCTTCTAGGACTTCGGCCTTCATCTGACGCGCTCGTTGCTGAAACGGCCGAAACCCTTTCTTGAGCGGGAGCCGATGCTCGATGATGCTTCTATCTAGACCGGGCATCTCAGTGTAGTCCCATGCGAAACAATCCCAGTACTCTTTCAGCAATGCAATCATCTCCTTACGCAAAACCGGATCCAACTTTTTGCTGATAAATGTCGGTCGTGGCTTATCCCCAGGACCGATGTCAATCTCTTCCAAATCATCAGCTGACGTGAACCCATATCCCAGCTTGCCGTCGTCTGAAAATCCAGCTGCGAACGCAGGTGAGTCTTCGTTATCCACAAGATCAGCGGCAAACACAGGGAAATGACAAGAAAAATTATTTGGCCAACCACATGGGCTGGCCGTTTCTATACTTCCATTATCATTCGAAACCAAATATTCAATGAGTGGCCAACTGCTAGAGCAGGTCTTTGTATGTACATGATGTAACAATTCCGACCCCAAATAGGATTTTTCTATTTTTTGGGGCTGGTCGCTGGGACCGGCCTCTCCTACCCTATTACACCCCGTAGCATGACAGGATGTGTCTATTCTGTGAGGCCAGTGGATAAGACCAGCCTCAGTCCATTTTTTGTCGCCTCGATCCGATCACAGTCTTGCAGTGAAATCCCTGAGATCGGCTCTTGTCCTTCTGCGTCCCAGGCATTCATATCCGCGAGCGAGACCTCGCTGGAATCGTTTGCAGGGACCACTTCTACTTCATCGCCATCCCATTGGACGAGATACTGATGCATTGTGGAAGGGATACAACAGTTGGTGTGAATCCAATCTCTCCCAAGCAACACCGTGTATGTACTCTTGCTGTTGACGATGAAGAATGAAGTCGGGATCATCTTGCAACCCACTATCAGCTCCACATTAAGCACCCCCATTACTTCTGATGGTTGCCCATTGATGTCATTGAGCGTTACGTTGGTCTTGATGAGGTCAGCAGAAGAACGCCCCAACTGGTGCAGCACTGAATATGGCATCAGGTTGACTGCAGCACCGGTGTCAACCAACATCCTGTTAACGGGTTTACCGTTGATGAAGCCCCTGAGATACAGCCCCTTCAAATGTTTGTAGCTTTTTTCCTTTGACTTCTCGAAGATGATCGGCTGGGGGCCAAGATCCAACTGTGCAATAGGCAAATCCTCCGGTTGGGGTGCCCGGAACAATGATGGGAGCACGAACACCATGTTCACATCAGCCGATGGCTTCTCATCGGATTTCGCCTACTTGGGGCGCCACTCTTTTCTTGGAGGGCGCCTTTCCACCCTTCGCGGGTGCCTGACCTGTTCCGCGAGGTCTGGACGCGCCTTCCTCAGCACGTCAAGGTATCTTGCTTCTGCCTCTTCTAGATTGCGCAGGAGCTGCACTATGCGCTTCTGCGAGTGATTAAGTCCGTCAGGACACCACCGTGGGCGATGGTACTTGTCTTCCTCTTCTGGCTCGAAATCGCCCTTGGTCGGCCGCTCAACATGTTCCTCGTGACGCACTTTGGGCCCCAAGCGCTGGAACACCGATGTCTCGTCTGCCTGGCGTGCCCGAGGCCTGCACTCCAGACAATCATCTATAGTGGGCAATCGGCTCATGCCGGAATTCCAACAGTACCTGAAGAACGGGCAATGCCAGTGGTCGTGTATAGCCTGGCGCCTTCCCAGCGTCCTCCCTGTGCGGTACTCGTACTCCACTTCTTCCGATTGATATCGGCGACGCAGCTTGTGCTGATACTCATATTTTTCCAGAAGCCGATCAGAAGCAGGAAGCTGATTATGGATGTGACACACTTGCTCTTCAGTAATTTGCTGTCGCCCAGGCTCATTTTGGTCCTGGGGCTGTTTGCCAGAAACGGCCTCTCTCCTTTGCTCGTCACGACGTCGTACAGGCCCCGCCATGTTGATCTGAAATGAAAAATTCTGGCCCGTAGGAGTGAAGTCTGACAACTCTACCACGTTGGCTTGCGGGAAGGGCTTCGTGTCAACCTTCGTCGTGTGTCGGGCCAGGATTAATCGGCCTTGCTTGATAGCCGATTGAATCTGACAACATAGCTCCTTGCATTCACCCGTGGCATGAGTGAACGAATGATGCCATTTACAGTATAGCCTCCCCTGCAGCTCTTGTGCGGTTGGCAGCTTGTGATTCTCTGGGAGCTTCAGCTATTTTTCTTTGAGTAGCAGATCAAATATCTGCTCTGCTTTAGCTATGTCGAAGTCGAAGCCCTTCATGAGCCCCTGCTGTTTGATCCATTTGCACGGGACGGGGTTTGCCCCCTGAGTCCACTCTGCCATGACCACTTCTTGCTCCTCGCCAGAGTCATCAGATTCATCCGCTTGGGCCATGTTCACATGGCGCTTGAACTTGTCCTGATACAGCTCGGGATGGTAAAGCTCGTACGCCGTCAGCTTCTGCACCAGGTGCGCCAGAGATGCGAACTCCAACTGGAAAGCCATATCCTTGATCGGCTTAGCGAGTCCCAAAACTGCCAGATTGACTGCTTCCTTCTCCGTAATGCGTGATGAGTAGCATCGATTCTTGACCACTCTGAAGCGCTGTATGTATTCCGATACAGTCTCTCCTCGCTTCTGCCTGACTTGGGCAAGGTCGGCAATCCCAGCTTCAGTAGCCTCTGAGTGATAATGGGTATGGAACTGGTCTTCCAGCTGCCTCCAAGTTCGAATCGAATCTGGTGCCAATGACGCGTACCATCCAAAAGCTGGGTCTGTAAGAGATTGGCCGAAGAACCGGACCCTCAGCGGATCCGATACTGAGATCATCCCAAGCTGCGTTAAGTATCGGCTCACATGCTCAATGGAACTGGCTCCTTCCGACCCGTTGAACTTAGTGAACTCAGGGAGCCGATACTTGGGCGGCAATGGGATCAAGTCGTAGTCACTTGGGTACGGCTTGGAATAGCCGATCGCTTTTCTCTTGGGCAGGATGCCAAACTGGTCTCTCAGTATTGCACTAACCTGTTCCACACTAAGAACTCCTGGGGCCGATGGCTCAGCACTCGGCCTGGTAGCGTTCTTTGCCAGCCATGCTTGTTTCTCCGCGTCTGCTCCAGAAGCTCCTGGGCTTACCAGCTGCACCGAGCGTGTTGGATTGACGCTGTCGGGGATGTATGCGCACGTGTAGCCGTACGGGATCTCCTTAGGTGGCTCGGTCAGGAACTGGCCTTCTCCAGGATCACCGCTGATCTTGTGAATGACATAGATCGGCGAATTCAGTTGTCCTGCTGCCGCGAGCGAGTAGGACACTGGCGGCTTAGATTACAATGCAGCCTCTCCCCTGTGGCTTCCCAGGATTGCTCCCGATGGGGAGTATTGGTTCTTGATCACCTCCTGGACAACGCGATGTGCCACGTGCTCAAGCTCGTTCACCAGGCTTTCTGAGTGCCGATGAAGCGCATGAGCCACCATATAGTTCATCTCCTGGCGTAGGGCCCTGGTGCGCTCCTCTGAAGGCACGGACAGGTCAACGTTGTCGAGAGCGCCCTCTGGTGAAAACCCCTTCCACCTGATGTCATGGTTGCGAGTCCTCACAAAAGAGCCGATGAGATTGTGTTCTGGAGTCAGCTCTTCATACGTGACAGGTTTGGTGACCGGCGGAACTGGTGCTTGGTCTTGAGCTCCTGCCATCTCTGCGGTAGGCGTTGTTGTTGATGAAGCGTCCCACCGGGCGTGCCAGAATGTGTTGTCGGTCGAAACCCACTGGCAAGCAGCGACAGGCAATACGAAGAGCCGGGAGGTCACCGGGGCGCTGGCAGGCACTGCTCCCTCGTCGACGGCCCGCAATTCCGTCACGCGCCCGGAGATTCGAAGAAAGTCGGGCGTGCCACCTGACCTATACCCGATCAGGAGGGTGCGAACGTGCCTGCAACGATTTGCCTGCATACACAAACACGTGGAAACATAAGTCCGAGCCGTGGTCAGCTCCCTGGGACGACTCTTGCATCGGCTTTAAAGAGCCGATCAAGTCCCAGTGTCAGATTGGATCTGCATCTATCCGGATATTGATAAATAGAGCAAATAAGTGTAAAGCTGCTTCAATTGAATCTAATTAATCTAATCCACAACGGTCAAAGCTTCACTGCTAGATCGGAACATCCTACACGTGATTGGGCCTAATAAATGTAATAAATAACTAAACCATAACCCAAAACAGAGGCCTAAGAACTAGCAAGAGCCGATTCCTGGATCAATTCCCTGTTAAGACCAAGGCAAAGCATCTAATACATCACCGGATCATCCAATCCGTTTGCAAGGCCTAACCTAGCAGATATCACGCCAACTCTTATGTACAAGAGCAAACCATAACAGATTGGATCTGTTAGACAGAAAAGAAGCAGGGTGTTGTCTCCGTGTAACTAGTTCTACACAACAAGAACTAGCATAAGATTGAAACATGACTGCACGAAAAGCAACATGATACTCAATGATGATAAGCAACAAAGAACAATAGATCCACTAAAAGCCATGCTACGGACATCAGGATAACTAGCATTACTCGCCATCAAAAATGCTTCAGTACGAGTAATACCAAGGTAAAAGAAAGAACAACGCTGCCCTGATCGCAAGAAGCTATCAGGGCAGCATGGCGCTTACTTGGATGAATCCCTAAGATTAGGGGTGGCGGTGCGCCGAGAGTTATTGTTTGCGAGACGTGATGACGTTCTTCTTTTCATGAATAACATAGGGTACATATTTATAGTCCGGAGACTTGGGAAACAATCTAATCCTGTCTTGTCCCGATCGGACTCTATCTCTAATCTTGAACTAAATCTAAAGATACTGAGGAATGTTGAGTACTCTATCCTGCTTGTGATGAGTAAATTGTCAACCGTGCGGTGTGATCGTGCGCTTGGTCTTTGGATTGCAGGTACACAGGCATCGAGTGTCGACGGGGAGCTGCCGTGGAGGTGCTGTGGCCGATGGATCGTACGGTGGACGGCGGTGAAGGGCAGCCGGGACCGGAGCTCGGACCGGGCGGCAGCTGTGGCTTCCACTCCTGGATCGAGGGCGCAAGCGGCGACAGAAGACGGGTTTCTTGGTTTGCGCCATAAAACCAAGGAGGCGGACGGCGGTTGAAGACGCCAAGTCGCGGAGGCACGGGCGTCGGTCTCGGGACTGACAGAGGCGACGGGCATCAACGATGTCTAGGGCCTCGCTGCGGGCGAGGAGGTGACAGGCGTCGGGCGGCGTCTAGGGCCGTCAGAAGGCCGAGGCGGGAACGGCGCCTAGGGCCACGACGTGGAGGCGGGAATCTTCCCGCGCGTGAGGTTTTGGCGGTTTTCTCAAAACCGGCCATCTACCCGGGTTTCGCGGACCCTCCAAAACCGCGGACTGGATCTTCATCAAGACAACGGCATCGCGGAGAAGACTTCGTTTAGAAGAAAGAACATCGGCCGTTGGATGAGATCATGTACAGGGGGTGCTGCAGGCCAACCGGTCTGACCGGTCTAACCAACCGGTCTGACCGGTCCAGCGTACCGGTCTGACCGGTCCCGCGGGTATAAATACCCTTCACTTGTGTTAGGTTAATAGCAGCTTTTGTATTTCGTCCGTGAATTGTTCTATCTCCCAGGCCGCCGCCCCTGTGTTCCTCTCCCCTGTTCTTCTTTTTAGAGTAGATTTAGTCCATGGATTGTTGAGATCTTGTGTTAGATTTGTTTGGGAAAGGAGGCCCTATCCTCCTCGTGCCCTCAGGGCTTTTGAATCTGATGAGTTCACTCTTGTGTGCTGAGTTCTCTTCCTCCCCCTCCTCTTTCGCGCTTTGGACTTGAACTCTCCTCTTTTGGTGTGTTTAGTGTTTGGAGGAGACAAGTTCATTGATTCATGATTTGCTGGACTCTTTGTGGCGATTCTGATCTCTCCATCCAAGTGCTAAATCCCCTGGAATCGCGAGTGCACCCGAATTGCTGTTCTTGAGTTATTGAGAAAACCCCAATCCACTATGATCTTTCCTTGATTTCCCATGATCCGTTAATCTTCTGGGAAAGATCTCTTGGGGATATGTTCACGGAATAGTTGTGAAGGTATCCTCCAAGTTTCGTTGGATTTGAAGGTCGTTTGCTCAAGATTCATCGTTTGGAGGTTGATTTTCGAGCTGTCTGGAAAGGACCGGTCTGACCGGTGTGTCGTACCGGTCTGACCGGTGGCTCCTACCGGTCTGACCGGTATTCTGAACCGGTCTGACCGGTCCCTACAGTTCAGTTCTGCAAATTGCCTCTTTTTGCTTCCGCGCAGCTTCCTAGGACATTTTGTAAAGAGATAGCTAGTCCATAGCTATTCTCTCATATCCTAGGTTTGAGGGCTTGTGGTGATTTTCGGGATATAGGCCGACGGATCGATTTCGACGAAATTTTGATCGGCTCCCATTCACCCCCTCTGGTCGCCGGCTTCGGTCCTTCAGATACATGGCCCATGTGGCCCAAATGCCCACGCAGGAGCCGATTTACAAGCCTTCTTAATCTTCTACTTTAAGCCCAATTTACTTTCGGCCCATATATTAACCATGTTAATTTATGGCGATAACAACCGTATAAGATTGTTATTTGAGCAACATCAGTTTGAGAAATTAACACACGTATGTGCAGCATCAGGTGGCCTGAAATGGACATGCTAACTATTTGTTCTTTTGTGTTTGTTTAATCTTCTGAAAATAGGCTCCTATAATTAATTGATGTATAGCTATAAACTATTGCAAAGGACAATTAGCTATTTAGTTGTATATATGGCTTTTCCATTTTGCATTAAGGTCATGCCATGCCAACCATCCACTTTTCTGCTTTACCAAACGCTTTTATAGATAGATTTGTTGGACAAAGTTGATCGCTGGCCACAAGAACCAGACATGTCTTCTCCTCCTAATGAGAAGTCTGTACTCACATTTTTTCTTCCTGATTTATTATGCTTTATTTCCTGGTTCAGGTGCTCGGTAATCTCAATATTTTGCTTGCTCTCATGACAGCTGTTTGTTACCATGTTAATCTGATGGAGCTATGAGTGTGGATTTTATTCTGCACACCTGAAGCTACAGAATTTAAAAGTTTGGCACCTTCAAGCTGATTATATTCAGTCTATATTGGCCTGAAATGTACATATTATCAGTGATTATATTAGGTACCTTTCCCAAACTCTTTGTTTCTGATCCTGTTTTAAATCAGTGCATATATTATGTATTCCTAATGAGCAAAATTCTTCTGTACTGTTGCAGGTTTTAAAGATTTTCAGAGCTGGATTTTGGTACAGCTTATAAATCGTTCCATGACTCAAAGGCGCACACAATCTCTGCAAGCAGGATATATCTGTTCCATAAAAACTGTGAGCAATACTTATAGTTGGACAGACTCAAAGTTCTTTCATTTCTTGTCACATTGGTATTCAATAGTCAAGATTGGCAGAATAGGAGAACTGCTTGATGAATGCCTGCCGTGCCTGGCTAGAGCCTGTTTTGGTCGACGAAAAGGTGCTAGAGCTCCTTTTGGTTGTTGATGCTATCTTGGTGTCTGCTGTGCCTAGCTAACTGATAGTTGTAAATAACATATGTTATATTTTTTTGCTACGGACATAGGTTCATACCCTTGCATTGCTAAATTTTAATGGTATTAGCATGTAATGGATGTCGTACCAACCACCTGATGCTCGCTTCTGTCTCAAGGTATCGTACCAACCACCTGAGTTATGGCATCTATTTTGGTGGATCACGACAAGTACAATACAAAATACAATTGATCCTTGCTGCTGAGTTGCTGTAATGGCGATCGATGCAGTTCCCGATGCTGTACCAGGAGAGCCCCCTGTACCAGGAGAGCCCCCAGAACCTGCTGTTCCGGCAGCGGATCATCGGGTGGATGGCTTATGGCATCGCCAGTGCCGTGTCATCTTCTTCCTCACTGAAAGGATCGGGTGCTCTAGCCTAAGAGGTGGAGGGAGTGAATTAGTCACTCTAAAAACTTAGACCTATGTCTCCAACTAGTTTACACAAAACTTAAACTAAAACAAGCTATTTAGATGTGCAACTATGGTTGTTCTAGTGTGAAACCCCTATCCCAAAAGAGTTTAGCAACCTATAGTCTTTCCTATTCAAGAAACTACTCTATGAAAGTAAAGGCATACAAATTGCTAGTATGAAATGCGGAAGCTTAATGAGCGGGATAGGAGATAGCAAACTCTTGATGCGGGTGTTTATCCCGTGGTTCGGTTAGCCACAAAGGCACACCTACATCCACGTTGTTGTAGCACTCACTAAGAGTATTGCAACTCGGCCACCAAGTCTCTTCCGTGAACACAATCACGGTGACCTTGGCCCCGGGTTCCACTAAGGAGCTTCTCCACAAAGGATGGGGGTTTCCACGTCCTCCGCACAAAGATGCCGTCGCCGCTCCACACCAAGTCGGAGGGTCGATGACGTTGCCGGCGAGCTTCACGCTCCAAGGTGCCGGCGCACCAAACTCTTGTTTTGGTTCACTAGAGAACAACAACACAAAGGCTCAAGGCTTTGCAATCACACTCACTAAGAGCTAACCTTTACACAACACTCTCAAAGTGTGCTAAGGGCTAAGGATATGATCTTGATGCTTTTGTATGGCTTGGAGGTGTTCTTGGGTGTATGTGGGATGTCCAGCAACTCCAACAAAACTTCAAATGGCCGGGGTGAGGTTTAGAACCTTGCATACCTCGGGGGTACTTTATTTACCTTGTATGTACCAATTGAAAGTGACTTGCATATGATACTTGTAAGTCTTTTTAAAGAAAAACAATTGGTACACCAAGGTTGAGCAAATGTATGAGCACATAACCTATGAACTTAGATATGAGCATTTAAGTTCAATAGAGCATGGCTCAATATGCATGAAAGCATAATTTATCTAATCACTCTTATAGAGTTGTTTGTTCACATTGATCGTGAGAAACATTCTCTTAGACTGTTAACTCCACGTGAGACTACAAAAGATAAACTTGGAAACATGTTAGTCTCAAAATCACAAGCCATAGAATGAACTCCCCCTAAATGTGTGCATTTAGTGTTTGAATCACTAAGCAAATGTATGCACATTGATTTTGACACAATTGGAAAGTTTACCCTATAGCTTGTGCTCATGGTACACATATGAAGAACATACCTTATGAAGTTCATGTACCATGAAGGGTAACCTTGTGTAGTTTTCTACACACTTATCAAACCATGTAGGTTGTTCATGGGTTAGAGTCATGGCACAAGCAACCCACCATATATAATACTAGGAGATGCAATGTATGCAAACAACCTAGCAAGAGTAATGGAGCTACATGATGCTTGAATTTAAATTTAGCTACCATTACCTTATGGGGGACTTGGGCAACAAATGTCCAAGTAGTGAGCTTAGCTTCTTTGACTTGAACCTTCACTTCAACTTGTGAGCTAAGTCTCCAAATCCCCCGAAGCCATTCTTGGGCTTCAAGTCTCCTTTGGAACCCATACCATTTGAGGCCCCTTCATATTGATGATGACATCCTTGGGCACCCAAATGGGGCGGTTCCAACTCCTTTCTTGATTCCCAACCTTGTGAGCAACCACCTTGCCATTTATTTTCTTCTTGATCACATAGGAGGTGCTATTGCTTTTGTTCCTCCGGTTGGGCTTGGTGTAGATGAGAGAACTTTTGATTGTAAGCTTCTTCTTGTTCTTCTCATCCGAAAGCTTCTTCCTTGGTTGAGGACACTTGTTGGACTTGTGGCCTTCTTTGTGGCACTTAGAGCAAGTCATGATGGACCCCTTCTAAAGCTTCTTCACCATGTTCTCACGGTTATTTTGAGAAGGTTGGACATTGCTCTCCATGCCTTTGCCCTTTAATCTATACAAGTCCTTCATGAGCCTTTCCACTTCTTGCTTGAGCTCAGCATTCTCCTTGGCAATGAAATCATCACACGATTCTACAACAACATTCTCATTGCATTTCTTATTGCAAGGATTAGAGCAAGATTCATCAATTAAATCAATGCAAGAAGTTCAATCATCTACCCTAGAGATAGGAATTGCACAAGAGATAGCTTGCTTCATTTCCAAAGAGTCATTTGTATCATTAATGCTCTCAAAATTTAATTTGAGCTCTTCATGCTCCTTGCTAAGCAAATTGAATTTGCACATCAAATCTTCAAAGTTTGTAGCAAGAGAAGCATTTAGATCTTTGAGAGCACTAAGGTTTTTAATTTCTTTTGATTGTTTCTTAATGACTTTTTGGTGCTCATGAACAAGGTCAAGAAGTTCATCAATTGAAGTAGAGTTGGAGTCATCATCACTTACATCGCTATCCATACCTTTTGCCATGAAGCAAGTGTTGGATGATGATCCCATGCGAGTGGTGAATTTCTTGTTTGATTCATCACTTGAACTTGCACTTGATTCTTCACCACCGCTTACCCATTCACCAAATACGGCATATGATTCATGCTTGGGCTTCTTCTCCTTTTTTTGCTTGTTCTTCTTGAACTTCTTCTCAACCTTCATAAGTTGACGGTGAGGCCCATCTTTGAGGAAGACCACATACCCCATGGAGTTGATTTCCTTCAAGCATTTGTTCATCTTCTTTACTTGCTTGTAGAGGTTGGGGTGCATTGGCTCTTGGTCATCACTTGAGGAGCTTCTTGCATCCTCTTCTTCCTCATCACTTGAGCTACCTTTGATGGCCATCTTCTTCAACTTTTTGACTTGCTTGCATTCAAGTGCACTTTGTGTTGGTGAAGAAGGTGGCGCTCTTGGCTTGATATCATGGCGTAACTCATGGGCGATCACCTTGTTTAGGACTTTGTTTGGTGTCATTGTGTTGAGATCTTTCTCATATAGAATTGTTGTCACCAAATCATAGTCCGGCCTTCGAAGTGAGTGAAGGATCTTGCGAATGAGTTCCAAGTCTTCAATTTTCTTCACATCTAAAGAGTTAATCTCATTCACAAGAATATTCAACCGTGAGTACATAGTTTCGGCATTTTCATGATCAAGTTGCTTGAAACTATTAAGTTTATCAATGAGAACATGATATTTTTCATTTGCAACATGTTTTGTGCCTTCATGGTTCTCACTAATAGTTTTCCATAAAACATTAGCATTTTCGCAAGCAAACACACGGTTGAACACATTTTCACCAAGAGAGTTTAAAATAGCACACTTGGCTATAGCATCATATTGCCTCTCTTGTTGATTATTGCTTTTAGTTCTTTCACTCGTAACTCTCCAAACATTTAGGCCCTTTGCTTGGAGGTGTGATTGCATTAGAATCTTCCATAGTTGGAAGCCCGTGCCATCGAAACGTGGAGGAAGTCCTAGAGAATCCACCCCTTCCCCTAAAAGAGCTAACTCACTAGGCGGTGAAGCCTACCGATCTAATGAGCCGGTAAACACAAATTTGCCAATAGAATTGGCTATGTTTGTGAGACAAGTGAGTCCCGGCTCTGATACTACTTGAAAGGATCGGGTGCTCTAGCCTAAGAGGGGGAGAGGGTGAATTAGGCACTCTAAAAACTTAGACCTATGTCTCCAACTAGTTTGAACAAAACTTAAACTAAAACAAGCTATCTAGATGTGCAACTATGGTTGTTCTAGTGTGAAACCCCTATCCCAAAAGAGTTTAGCAACCTATAGCCTTTCCTATTCAAGAAACTACTCTATGAAAGTAAAGGCATACAAATTGCTAGTATGACATGCGGAAGCTTAATGAGCGGGATAGGAGATAGCAAACTCTTGACGCGGGTGTTTATCCCGTGGTTCGATTAGCCACAAAGGCACACCTACATCCACGTTGTTGTAGCACTCACTAAGAGTATTGCTACTTGGCCACCAAGTCTCTTCCGTGAACACAATCACGGTCACCTTGGCCCCGGGTTCCACTAAGGAGCTTCTCCACAAAGGATGGGGGTCTCCACGTCCCCCGCACAAAGATGTCGTCGCCACTCCACACCAAGTCGGAGGGTCGATAACGTTGCCGGCGAGCTTCACGCTCCAAGGTGCCGGCGCACCAAGCTCTTGTTTTGGTTCACTAGAGAACCACAGCACAAAGGCTCAAGGCCTTGCAATCACACTCACTAAGAGCTAACCTTTACACAACACTCTCAAAGTGTGCTAAGGGCTAAGGATATGATCTTGATGCTTTTGTATGGCTTGGAGGTGTTCTTGGGTGTGTGTGGGATGTCCAGCAACTCCAGCAAAGCTTCAAATGGCCGGGGTGAGGCATATATATAGGCCACCAAGTCTTGTAGCCGTTGCTCCAACGGTCAGCAGAAAATCTGCGTATCACTGGAAGAACCGATGCCTCTGACTGAGGTAACATCGGTTCTTCCGGTCACTCATATCCTGAAGTAGCCGTTGAACTCCTGACAGCTGACGCAGTGATCACCGGTTGAACCGAAGCTTTGTACCGATGCATCACCTGTTCATCCGGTGCTTAAGAATCTTCTCCTGGGCGCTGACGTCATTGCACCGACGCAATACTCCGATGCACCGTCGGTTGAACCAGTGCTGAAGAATCTTCTCCTGGGCTCTTGACATCATCTCTGGAACATAGGACGCCCAATGCACCGATGCCCCTTTTTGCCCCGTCGATTCATCCGGTGCCCATAAGCTGACTTGGCTTTGATTCCCTTCTACCATGGCGTCAGTTCTTCCGACAACCATCGGATGCACCGATGCTTCATGCGTCAGTTCTTCCGGTGCTTCAGACCAAAGAGCTTTCAGGGCGCTGCCCTGAGACCCGCGTAGGTCTCTGGAACATAGCGGAACCCCCGTAGGGGCGGCCCTTCGGGCCTTGCTACGCCTATCTTTTCTTTCTCTTTGTCATCACTTAAACCTAAAAGCCTGAGAATGGTCATCTTAACAATTATATTAGTCCAAGTGTTGTGTTGTCATTCGATCACCAAAATCACTTGAAATGACATGAATGGTGCCATGTTCCTTACACTCACCACGGCGTCGCTGCAGCACTAGGTGTTCCGGTGGTAATATCACAAAGAAAGTTGGGGGATGGAGACCTTTAGGTTCTCAATTTATAGCTGCTAAAAATAAAAGGTCTCTTAGATCCAAATCAGAAGATGCAAAGATGACAGAAAATAAATCTGATGATCCAGTTGATGAAACTCCTATCAGTCAATCAAAGACTAAGAGGCAGTTTACAAGACGTGGAAATCTGGAGAAGAGAACAGGAAGCAAGAAACTGTTGATTTTAACGGGAAAACAGAAAAACATCAAGCCAAAGCTGCCTAACAAGAAGAGAAAGTTGCGAGCATTATGGTTCAACCTTGTTGCTGCTTTTGACCAGTAAGAAACTAGACTTGTCTTTTCATTTATTGTTTTTTTAAAAAAAGGAGCATAAGAAATCATGCTATTGGGTTTACAATCATTTTCAGGAAAGATCAGCCTCCTCTACCACAGGTAGTATCAAATTTTTTGAGGATCAAGTGAGTTATCCCCTCGCGCTCTTTCTCAAAATGTTATATGCTTTTCTGCACTAACTTGAGATGCTCTTATTACTCTGTCCTAGGGATGTAGACTTCCTTGCGTCCTTCATACAGAAGTACCTCATGCAGAAACTTAATCTTTCAAGTGAAGCTGAGGTTTGTCTTTATTTCTCCCTGTGATAATCAATTAGTTACGTCTCATAAGGTCCAGTTACTTATGTTTGAAAAAACAATGTATATCGTTTCATTATGATATATTGATATCTGTATTATCCTGGAAAAACTCAACCTCTCATTTTCAAATATTGCTTCCTTGAAGCTGGTTCCAGTTTGATGAGTTTCTTGTCATTCTGTTTGCGGTGAGAAACATCTACGAAAGCAAATAATAAGACCACCCAAACCCGGTTCCTGGCACCATCATTCCATCCAATTCTCTTTTGTTCCTTGTTCAATACAGCTGATAACAAGTAGCAAAGCTGTGTTTCACAAAAAAAAGTAGCAAAGCTGTGTGCAGTACATAGCTTCCATAAGTGCAATAGCCCCCAAACTTTGCATAACTGAATGCTTTTGATCATGTTTTTTTTTTCAAGAATGTCATTTGAGCAGTTTTTTTAAGAATGCCATTTGAGCATGTTTTGATAAACTTTGTTACCATTTGGCGTTGGTTGATGATATAGTTGTGGGACCGCGACAGCGGCCATTTTGTTCCAGGTTCATCTGGTACCAACAGAGGTGTCTGTTCTTGCAGGTGGATATATTGTGCGGTGGCAAGCCAGTAAGCCCAGGAATGACACTGCACGATCTAGCAGGTTGCTGGCTCAACAAAGGACAAAAGGGCCGAGTGCGGTCATATGTAGGCACACCTGCTGATGGATTCATTGCGAAGGTATTCTATGGCAGGTCAGGGTCGTCCAAACCTGAAACTGAAAATAACCAAGGCTGATCAAGAGCTTCCACTTCATTTCTGAAGCAGCGACGCGTCATTTCATTCCTGAAAATGATTCTTACGTTGCCAAAGTGGGAAACATTTGTATGTAATCCTCTCCCTTTTTGGCCAAGTGTATAAAATCTAATTAGTGACAACCATGTCTGTAAACAAGTTTATATATTCTTGATTTGTCTACTTGGTGAAACTCTTACACCATGGAGTATATTATGTAGCTCCGTAGAGTTGATATAGAATTAGTATTAAATATGTGACTGAAAACATGCAAAACCACTAAATAAACACGTGCCTGGGCACGTGCATAACCACTAGTTTTAGATAAAGGATGAAACGTCTGGCCTCTACGTCCATAGACATACACAACCCAATTATTACACAAAACTAAAGAAAAAAAGAAAAACTTTAGTACATGAAGATCAGTACTAAAGAACGCCTACAGCCACACTGTCAATTGAATTCACTCTTCACCGTCATGGCATAGTGCTCATTCAATTTGCTAATAAAATAGCAAGCACACAATCCAAGTTAAATGACGCAGAGAACTCCAACTCGAAGTCGCCGCCATACCACAACATCTTGTGGTATTGTTTGACAGAACGAGCTTCATCTCGACGAGGCAACCTGGGGGTCTTCTATGACGGGTTGGTAACCAAGAATTATGACCATCGCCGTCTTGATTTCCCAACCTCCGGCCAATCCAAAGAAGAAAGTTGTAAAATCATCACCTAAGATCTCGAAGACGATCGCTCCTGAGAGAATGCGACGCTAAACACGCCACCGATGTCCATCCACAGTTGGGATAGGCTTTCACCTGGAGATCCGGCACAGCAGGGACAACACCCCATAGAGGTGAAAATTGTTGTCACTTGCCTCATGACGTGAAGGGAAGATCACAACAGCAACTGACAAATCATCTTTAAACGATCTTCAGTTACTTGACCCAAGATTCGGCCAACTCAGGCAGATGCAATTGCCACCGAGGAGCACGAATCTGCAGGCCAGATTCTTCGGGGACAAGATCGGAGTGTGGCAGCGACGTGAAAATATGTCACGCACAAGGAAGACCCCGATCTGTCCCACCGGAGGAATGGCGGCCATCGCCGTTGACCCACCGTCTTCAATCTTCGCACAAGCAGCAAAAATCATGGCATGCGCGAAGGACTGCCGAGGTGCCCGACTAGGATGCGCACCGCCGCGCCGAGGTGGCCCATGACATCAGAAAAGTGGCTCCATCAGAGAAGCGCCGGCGCCGGTCACCGCGTCCAGATCCGGCCGAGATGGTGCCGGATAAGCCGCCTCCTCTTGTAAAAGGGAGTGCGCGGCAGCGGGGCAGAGAGCTCGTGGAGGGAGTGAGGGGCGCAGGGTCAAGCAGGCGCGAGGTGCCGCCGCCGCCGTCGACGCCGCAAATCAGCAGTACTTTAGTTATGTTGAGCTGTTGTGACCTTGCTCTGTTTATATAAGTTTTTTTTGCATGTATTGAATTTAGGCTTGTAGGGAAGCTCTGTTTTAGAGCTACTCATTTGGATCGGCTATTTTAGCTGATGAATCCTAAAACATGCTTCAAAATTAATTATTGTTAAGATTCGGAAATTTAGCTGATGATTTTCTTTTGTATCAGACTTATTAAAGGTCGATACCACATCGGAATTCTTCGGAATCCTAGCCACTGCATTCTTTTTGTTTATTAATATATTTTTTTCTTATCAATTACATGTCAAATTGATTGACATGCCACGAACCTCGACATCTTAAGGTGTCTCGTGGCGTGAAGATCACCGTCTGTTTTTTGCGGCAACAGATTCTTTTTTCGTTAGGGTGCTAGATAGCTGTGGCGCAAGTAAGATGCAATTAAACATAATAAACAGTACATACATAATAGGATGTGGATGATTGGATGAATATCATATTTTATCATATTTATACTACGTGAAACTAAAACTCAGGCACTCGTACAATAAAACTAAAACTAAGCAGAAGTACCTCCAAAACTAACATCATTGTGTGAAATCTCAAAGGTCTATTGGATTGTTCAAGAGACGTTTTGCAACACCATACAAGCTAGCCCTCCGCGTCGCTCCCGCAAGGCAATCGGGGAGGCTCCCTCGTGCCGCCGTCTCTAGCCCCCAACGCCTCCCTCCCTCCCTCGCTATTGCCCAAGTAGGTCTCCGGAAGCCTGGCGGCCAGCAAGGAAGGCGACGGCTGGGCGTATCGTGCTGTGGGGTGCTCGGGCGCCAGGGCGGAACAGAGCAAGGGGCCCATGGCTAGGAGGCATGCTGGAGCTTCGTCGGCGCGGATCTAGCCCTGCGGGTGGATACGGTCTTTGCACCACTGGCTCTGCTGCCCCCGGCCTCTCCGGCATGTCGCGGAGCATCGGGCGGCGCGATGGGTTGGTGAGGTGCGGAGGTGCATCGCAGTGGCGGCCTAGGCATGGATCACGGAGGCCCTGGAGAGGTCCTGCTGTTTCGCGCCCGCTCTGCTGTGGGGCGGCATGAGGTGTGGCGGTAGATAACGGTGCGGCGGCGGTGGCCTCAGCATGGGTCGTGAGGTGGAGGAGGAGGAGCTCTGCTATTGGGCGGCATCGGGGCGATGGCGGCATCAGCAGCGTGGCCATCAACGACGAGGCAGAGGGCAGCGGCGCACGGGCGCGGCAGCCTCGCTGCTCGGCGTCAGTGGCTTAGCGCGCAAGGATGTGATGGAGAAGGAGCGGCCCTTGAGGTGGCAGAGTGCGCCGTGGGCAGGTGGCCGTGCGCGGCGTGCGTAGCGGCGGTGGTGGTACGCGGCGTGGCGAGTGGAGGCGCGGTGTCGGCTTTGTCTTGGCTGTGGCCCAGGAGTGCCGAGCCGCGTGCGTGCAGGGGGGTTGAAATGATCTGGGCAAAAGCCCTTGCCGGCGTTCTTCCTAGTGGATATGACGTCGGCGCCCTAGTCCATCATTATCCTCGTTGGGGCCGTCATGTTAGGGATACAACTTTATTGTACGGGTTCTTTAGGTGAAAATCCTGTCCAGTTCTTGGACGAGCAACAACAGGACTTTTAGTGTCCAACTCGGCTTTAGCATTGCTGGTCCTTCGGTCATGGACAATAACAATCGGCGACAGCAAGTTCGTCGCATGGCAAGCTGGATGGTTATTGCTGAGCCCATGGGGAGATGTTCGTGGTTAGGTAGCGGCCGGAGGTTGTTGCATGTTTGTCGGTTGTGGCTGTTTGCAGTGGATCACGGCAGCTAGCGTTGCTTGGCAACAGCCAGTGCCTATGTTGAAGGACGGCGCTTGCAGCATCGGTATCATGGGATTAGTGGGATCACAGCGGACTGTTGCGGGTGTTGATGGTCTATTTTGACCATCAAATTCCATGCAAAAACCATGAATATAAAGAAATAAATGCTAGCATAGGATTAAATATTAACGAATTTCACAGATGCTGGTTTGAAATTGTGTACAGGTGAATTTTGACCAAATTTGCAGCCCCCTAGCTGAGGTTGGGGACGGTTGGGGCCCACAGGAGCTCGGCCGACCGGCACAAGGCACCACCGCCTTACCTGTTGCACGTGTCGCTTCCCCATTGGCTGCTAATGTCAGTTCGAGTAGGCTTAACTGCAGCAACTCGGCAGAAGATCTCATGGCTCCCTTCTATAAATATGAGAGGGGGGGGGGGGGTGTAGAACACATTCCTCTCTTCTTCATCTTGGAGCTTGAAAACTCTTTCTAGGGATTTAGGCTGGCTAGGAGTGTAGGAAAATAGGGAAAGAGTGAGGAGGAGTCGGGGAGGTGCCGGGTTTCTCGGCACTCTTCTCTCACTTGTACCTTGACAGATGCTTATCAATCAAAGTATTTGTGATCCTTTTAATGTTTTAGAAATTTAATTTAAGTTTAGTACTAGTTTCTAGTATTGGATACCTTTAGTCTAAGACTTCGGACAAATATGGATGTTCTTGGCCGAGACTAGAGTTAGTAAAAGACAGTGTAGGTTTGGTGCTTAAGCTAGACTTTACCCTTCGATTGTTGTAGCATCTCACGGTTTGTAGAGGTAGTCTGCAGGTGGTGACAGCTCTGTTTTGTGCCATCGTAATCTTTCATGTTCCAGTGCATGATACTAGCCTTGTTATCAAAGCTTCTAGTTTTATCCAGGCGAACCTGATAGCCCAAAGTAAACAGTTAAGCTAGGATTTTCTTTTCTTAAATTCTGAACCTGAGGAATTCTCTATCCTTGACCCTACTAGTGTTGTATCCTTAGATGATCCTGAACATTAGATAGTGTACTCATGTTCCTCAGTGGATATGATACCCTGAAATACTCGTGGATGAAAGCTACAATGGTATCCGTGCACTTGCGGATTCTTTCGTAACGCTCAAAAATACCAACAGTGGGCGCTTAGGTGGGCTGGGCTATCCGTTGCGGTACATCATCAGAAGATGGCGCAAGCGACGACTCTAGCTCATTGACATGGCAGCGGAGGTTTTGTATATGCGGGTGAAGCAAGGAGGTGACGTCACAGACCGCATATATTGTCACAACATAGTTTGTAATTATCACAGAAGGTTTTTAATGACCCACCTTCTATGATGAAAAATAGTCAGCAAATTGTCATAGAAGGCCTCATCTTTTGTAGTGTTCTGGGAAAGTGGGGCAACATTTCTCACCACCCTAATGGCGACTTTTGAAATGGATCCATGACATGGAATGCTGAGGTGGGCGTGGCGAGGCCCCCACATGCGGTGATTCTTCGAGGAGATGAGAGGTGGAGTTCAACAGCGGATGTGGTGAGGCCCCACGCATTGTGTTTTCGTGGTGGCGACTACGAAGTAGCCTGTGAGAGGTCCTAATTTGGTGGTCTCACTTTGTCAGGTGGAGTGTGGTGTTGCAACGGCACTACTGCAGAGGATCTTGCATGGCAGTGACCTTCTTGGTGTGGTGCAGTCTGCTTCGTTGTTTGAGGTCCGTGTTGATGTTCTAATCCGATCAGGCAAAGTTGTCTCGTGGAGATGCATTGTGCGGCTTGCTTCGATGTCTCAATCCGACCGGCCTAAGTGTTTTGAGTTGAGTCTTTTTAGGCGTGCATTGATGTCCCAATCCAACCCGCTGGTGTTATTTTTTGTATTTTTTCTTTTTATTTCTGTTGCCTGGTTATGTCCTCCCAGAGATATAACCTTGTATTTTTCTACTATATCAAATAAAAACGCACTTATCAAGTTTAAAAAAAAACAAGAAACCTTTACTCCCTGGCTGGAGGACAGGCTGCACGAGCTCATAAGTGAGAGAGGAGGAAGGAGGAAAATGATCAGTGGCAAGGGCGCACTCTTCAGTGAGAGAGGGAGAGAGTTGAGTGGGGTCTGCTCGGCTGTTCCACCAAACGTGCTCCTCCCACAGCTTACAGCTGCAGCTTTTCTAGCAGCTCAACCGATCACACTCTTTATATTTCCCTTACCTTAGCAGCCTCTCTTTTTCCACCTAATATGGATTGGATGTAGCAAGGCTGTACATGCGGCGTGAAAAACTGACAAGACCGTGAAGTGAGTGATCTAGGACAGGACGCAAATCACACAAAGAAGGCGCAGATAAGAATCCCGAGCAGCGGATAAGGCCATGTAGCAAGGCTGTACATGCGGCGTGAAAAACTGACAAGACCGTGAAGTGAGTGATCTAGGACAGGACGCAAATCACACAAAGAAGGCGCAGATAAGAATCCCGAGCAGCGGATAAGGCCATGAAGTATGGCTAACCGGTGGAGAAGATGACGATAAGCTCGCTGCTGCTAACCCAGGCCAGTCACCACGGCACCACAACTCGATCGAGCATTCGAGCAATCCAATCAATCGGCGAAGCCATCGCATCCACCACGGTACACAATCTCAGATGGAACAAACAAACCAGCCGCACGGGCACTGGCGTTCTGCCGGGGTCCCAGTCAGCCGTCCTCCCGGGTCCCGGCCCGGCCCCCACGACGGCGACGCGCGGAGGAGACGACGGCGCGCGTCCGAACGTGCGGCGCCATGGCGTCCAGGTCGCCGGGCCGGCGACGAGGAGAAACGCGGCGAGCGAGATCCACATACAAAGAAAAGGAAACGAAGCCGGCCCGCGAAAAATTAAGGCAAACCTTTCTGCCTGTGCGCGCGTGGCCACTCATGGCGTCTCGACGCGACGGGCATCGTCGCGCGGTCGGCGACGCACGCGTCGGTATGGGCTCCGGAGGCATCGAGATCAGAGATGAGCCGCCGGTGGCCACAAGCCGGCAGGCCGGTGCAAGAGGACATCGCCTGCCTTTTCGGGATCACCGGAAAACCTCTGGCGCTGCCGGCTCTTGGGAGTTGGGAGGCTTCTAGGTTTCAGGGGATGTGCGTCCTGTCGTGTCAGGCGATCGCGTCCAGACGCTACGTCAGATATTTCTCTGCAGATTCCTGAGCTTTTGCGAGCTCGTTCAGATAATGAACATAGTTAATTTAAATGCAGCGTGAGAGGTTACTTTAGGTTTGCCCTCTTAATTAATGAAAAATATGTTCAGGCATGGTTGAAACAAGATGTTACATTAGATTGATGGCAGGGGTTGGTGGTTTTGCTGCTATAGAAACCTTTATCAATGTTTGCTCTAGGCTAACTCGTAATAGACTATCTGGATGAAAGTTAGGAGCAGGCAAAGATAAGAGTTTCTTTACTACTCCCACTTTAGACGACGACATAGTTACGAAGACATTAATTTGACATTATATTAATAAGCACGTTCAAAATATATATAACAACGATATTTTGAAACTACATTTGAAAACAAATCTAGCAGTAACTAAAAAGATATTGATGACCACAACTAAAATGTTTTGTTGTAAACATCCCGAAATGAGATGTATTTGGAGACTGAAGGAGTAGTGCTCAGATGTAAATTTAGGGACTATAGTTTGTTTTTCACAGACCATAATTTAGAAGCTAGTGTCTAGATCCTATCATGATTATTAGAGTTTGCCGAATTGATCTTATCATGATTATTAGAGTTTGCCGAATTAATGGGCATATGTTTTTGCTTTTTAAGAATTTCTAAACTTACATTTTTTTTTTCGGGTATGTTATTCTATAACCAAATCAAGAGCATCTACAACAGTCTCTTTTTTCCTAATAACTACAATAATTATTGGCTTGACTGTAACACCCTGGCCTCCAACGCCACATAGCCCAAACCTTCCGAGGGACGAGCCCGCTTACACATAGCACCTTACTTACGCTTTGATCCTTGCTTCGTGTAAAAGGGTTAACCCAAAGGTGCTATGGCCGAAATCTAAAGACTTATAAGTTGGCTCCACCCTTACTCAACTAGCAATCTGGTACTAAACATGTGCATATAGCACTCATGGGCCACTACTTGGTCATATCCAAATTGAGTCGGATGTCACATTGACCTAGTATTTCATCCCAACTCCTCTCAAATAAAGAAAGAATTTTGTCTATCCCATTATGTTAGTTGTACTAGTCTATCAACCCGTACTCCCGAATGGGCTAATTAGAATTAATATGAAATAAAGCATGTGGATAATAATTACAATTATCTGTTTCACACCATATCTCATCAATTAAATACTTTAACACATACTCCAAATAAATATTTATCATTATCTAGTTGCAATATCACGCCTCCGTGTGTTTAATATATATTTAATTGAACCATTTGTTTACGAAGGTATTCTTATCTATTTCATCGTACATGGTGACACATATTATGGGTTGTATTTTTATACAAATAATAACATAAACAATATATTAATAATAATACAAATAGTAATTTAGAATTTTATATTGGTGCACTTTAATATTTTATTGTATATATAATTTAGATTTAAATTTAGGGGTTACTTTAACTTTGATTAATGACATAGTTTAATAATATATATGCAAATTTAGGTGGTTATTTGCATTATTTTTATAATGGCATAGGTGGGTAATTTGCACGAAGATTAGAAGGTTATTTTAGTTTTATTAATAATGATAGAGGTGGGTAATTTAGATACATGTTAAGAGGTTAATTTAGTCTATTTTTATAAAAACAGAGGTGGGTAACAAATCTAATTACTATTATAATTAGAGTTATCGGACAAATGGCCGGATGTTTGTGATTTTGTGAGAATTTCTAAAATTTCTCTAGTTTTTTGAAGTGTACACCTAGGATCCTAGATGACTTCACATAGAGGCTTCAAAGTAGCCTCCAATTAGAAATAGTAAGGTTGGGAAAAGATAATTGGGGAACTCTACAAGCATCCCTTTCAATAATCTATGAAAGTAGTCTTGGGAAATCCCCATACTATTCTATTGGGATATGTTTATTGAGAAACTGGCGGAGATGCTCTAATCACCAGCTAAAACTCTTCTATCTACATTAATAGTAACTATCTAGTTAGTTCAACCTAGCTAATTCCAACTATCGAGCTAATAGATTAGTTAGGTGGATCCAAATAAGCCTAGTAATAGGAATATGATCCGTAATCACAAAAGATTTAAAATTGTCTTTCAAGTAAATATCTATCGTTTGTCATGTGTGATATAAACCCCCAAAGTCTCCGTGACATTCGGGACAACTTGATCCCATTCCCACCTAGATTTTCATGGATGTCTCAAAGAATACGAGCCATGAAAACCTGAAAAAGACCGTGGTGTGTGATCTGCTACGACACGAAATGCAGATCATACAGGAGCGCCCGGGTAAAAATCCTCACCACAGGGATAAAGCTGGGAGCGAGAAAGCTGCTGTGTGGATCAAAGAAGATAGTTCACCGTTCTCCACGTCCTGGTAACCGGAACCTTCGCCATCAGTTCGCCGCCGTCAGTGCCATCCGATCAATCGACAACGAAGCAACCACGGCAGTCACCGACGAAGGAACAAATTAATCGGCAGTCGCCATCACCCCACGACGCACTGACGTGCCGGAGGGCATGACGGCACGTACGATAGCCCCCCGGCGACACGGTCGACACCTCTGCCGGCGCACCCCGAACGTCCGGCGCGACGGCCTCCACGTCGCCGGCGCGGCGGAGAAACGCGGCGAGGTCCACATGAAAAAGAGCATGGTGAAAATTGAGGAGCTCCTACGGGCAGCAACAAAAGCATTTCACCGGAGAAGAACGGATTGCCACGGTGCTCGGCACGTCGCCGGTCTGGAGTCCTGAGGCACCCGGATGAGCCATGAGCGGCCGCCGGCGCAAGAGTACATACATGAGATCTCTACATACATCGCCCGCATTTTTTTTATCGGGGTCACCAAAATTTTCAATGGATGAGCGTCCTGTCGTGTGATCCTGTTCAGTGCTTCGTCAGATATTTCTTCATCCCCTGTGCCTTTTGCATGTTTCCTCATGAGTCTGGTTTGGTCTGTGTCTGTTTCAAGTGATCTTGCAAGTACATAACCCAAGGGGTGAATAGAGCAGCAGCCAATCAAAATTCCCCTTCAGAACTTTGGCCCATATATATCCTGATATCACAACAAAACATGACTGCCTTCTCTCAACGGACTGCATTCTAACATACAGTTATAGCCAATAGCTGATGCGCAGGCACAAAAGCAACACGAACAAGCTTGTATGGAAGAAGAACTGAGCTCCAGCTAGCTCTGGGTGAAATGACTGGCTCGGCTCGGGGAGAAGAAGACCCCTGATATATAGGGCGCATTAGTACCGGCTAGTGGCTCTAGCCGGTACTAAATGGTCGCTAGCTAGCCGTTGCAGGCGGCTGTCGGTGGCGCACTTTAGTGCCGGTTGGTGTCTCCAGCCGGTACTAATTGACTCCCATGAGCATTGTAGGTTTGGCCTGGTACTAAATGGGCACGTTAGTACCGGTCGAAATCGAGCCCGGTACTAACGGCCGCGGATGAATGTACAGTTTTCCAGCAGTGAAGAATGGTCAAAACAATTGTTTTCTGACAAACTTATTAGATCTCCAGACTCAAATTGGATGTGCTGACCTACCAAGTTATGGATTGAAAACGGACCTTGGTTCTCTATCTTGGACCCAGAGGTCATTCCGGCCTCATAAGAACATTCAAGATTCAACCCCATTTGGATATGATGTGCACTTGAACTTCTATTCGAGGTATCTTAACACTTGCCATCAGTGGCGGATCGCCGGATCCTGGAGGCCTCGGGCTGTGAGCTGGATCCCCCACTGCTTGCCATGAACCTTTCAGGAAAAAAAGAAGAAGCAAAGAATGAACCAGGGCGTGAACAGGTTCCAGAGATCTGCCATCAATTTGCTTCACTTGTTTGCAACAGGATGAAATTTACTTCACATGCTTTTGACCGGACAAATAATGAGATAGATACCAAATTGAGATGTCCTTTTGTGTAACATTTGGACGGTGAGTGATAGACATGATTTGAGAAAATATTTGAGCTTTCGGTTGCATAGCATAGAATACTTCATATATGTATGTTTGTGTTTATGGCTAACCGAATGTAGAGTTTGAGTGGAGGATGGTGGAGAGTACATTTCTTGGCTCATGATGTGTAGATGCAGCATGGCGCCTGACAGCGAGGCAGTGAAAGTCAAGCAAGGGCCAGCACCAATGGACCAAGTTTGAAGGTGGTCAGAGAGTTGGATGAAGGGATAATCCAAAGCCCGGATGGATTCATAGGCGATCCGCATTGCTCATATGGAGGGTGCAACTATGCAAGATAGCAAGAGATATAAAGCAGAAAGATGGTGAAGATAAATAAATCAAGGTGGGTGTGTCGAGTTTAACTCAAGAGGCGGCGTGCAGGGCTGGCCCTGATTTTTTGGTGGTCTTGTGCGGAACAAAAAAATAAGCCCCCCCCCCCAATTGATCACAAAAATACAATAAGTTAAATTGGCAATTAAACATGACAAGCAGACGGCGAATCGGTAGTCTACAGACTGTGGCGGCGTCTCGCGAGGAAATCAAGTAAGCATTGAGGCGTGCAGCTGGGCAGACGGTGCGGGAGTTATCGATTGGTCTTCCTCTCAATTAGGTCTACTCTCTCTATGTAAACCTGCAATTGGCCTCTGTTGGCACTTTCGACTTTTTTTGTTATCCCAATGCAACTTGTTGCTTTATTCATCCAACTGGGTAGAGATGTCATGCCCACAATACGGGTTACAAAATCTGGGAGAGGATTATGTTGAATAATTGGATGGTTCGGTCCTTTCACTACTGGAAAACAAGCCAAAGGTCCAGGCCAAAAGTACCAGCACATGTTGCAACCGGTACTGATACTAGGCATTGGTACTGGTTGCAACAACAGCCGGTACTATTGGTCTGCACCAAGAGCCGGAAAGTTGCGCCGCGTCAGAAACTGGTACCAATTGAATATCAAAGATAGCGGTTGAAATCATGAGCCGGTTCCGATTGGTCCATGCATCAAAGACACCGGATAATGGCACAAACCGGTGCCAATGCATGCCTTGTACAAAGGCACCGGTTGGTACTTTTAACCGGTGCTGAACTTTAACTTTTAGCACCAGTTGTTGAGCACCAACCGGTGCTTTTGTGCCCCGACTATACCCCGCCCCCTCCCCCCTTCCAAGCTGCCGTGAACTCACTGTTCATGGCAGCTGAGTGAGGGGAGGGGGGTGAATTTTTTTAATTTTTTTAAAAGGTTAGTAATATTATTTTCAATATTTTTGCAAATTAATTATGTAGATGTAGTTAGCACTTGATTTAGTTTATACACATGATAAATATTTGTAGATGTATTTTTGGACCCAATTTAGTTTTATGGTTTTATATTATTGTTATATAGATTATTAGGTATAAGATAACTATTTATTTATATGTAGTTAGAATTTGTATTATTTTATTTTTATATTAGGGATGCATAATATATATATGCATGTTCATCAATAAAGTCCATCAAAAGTGGTTCACTAGAAGCTCTCTATCCCCTGAAAAAGAGAAAAAAAGAAACAAAAGCGAGTGAGCCTACAATCTTACTCGAGCAAAAAAAAAGAGAGGACCAAGGAGAAGGATGGAGAAGCCAAAGTCAAACACCACTCAAAAGGACATTCATCCCTCACACACACATGCACATGACCAAGTTCTAAAGGTGACATGATCTCTCAAAGACAAGATCTTTGATCTAGCAAAATAAATGAGGAAGATATGCGATTCTATCCCTACCTTGAGCTACACAAAAGCCTTTTTAAATGTAGGAGTGGTTTTCTCTAAAAGACCTAAGTGAGGTTCAAACACAAAATGAGAGACTAAGAGTGGGTTGAAAGAGATGAGAGCATGCCTCCTGTTTTTGAAAATCCTGCAAAACCTCCAAGTACAGAGAAAAGAAAGTGAATCATGTTCTCCATCGAGTTGTTCTGAGGATCAATATTCAAAGGTGAAGGTGTTAGCCACCGGAATCCAAGATATGAGGAAAGCTTAGAAATAAATCTTATGCATTCTTTGAGTTCATGAAACCAGGCTTCGCTCTTTTTCGACCTTATTGCTCGGGGCGAGAAAAGTCTGGCTGTGGGGGTGTGTTGGCAGTCGATATCGATGATTTTCACCGCCAATGCTCCGCCTGATTTCATGAAACATAGGTCACAACCATGCCATAACCATTATATCTAATGAGTTTCACAAGTTTTGGTGCATATTTGATCTCAGGAACAACATATCCAAAGTTGATCCAAAACGGACACTGTTTGGACCGGAAGGCCCGAATCCGGCCGACCGGCATACTTTCTGTAGAATCTTGGCATGAGATTTTACCAGTATCATCTAGAGGGAGAAATCAAGCCATTCCAATGGGTAGTTTCCCAAAATGCACGAGTTGGAATCGGAAGGCTTGAACCCTTAGTCAAAATGGAGGAATTCTGTGCCATGATCAGAGCACAAGATAACTACCCATCCAGGAGTGATCTCTAGCTGTTGAGGATCGTGTCGGTGCAATGGAGGGTCGAAATCCCTCCAGAGCCAGGCCGCCTAGCCTAATTTAGGCTGCCCGGCCCAAGGAATGTCGGTTTGACGAACGGCCTTTTGCACCGACCTCCAGGGAGCATCAGGCGCGTCGGATCGAAGGCGGTGGACAGATGGCGTGACTCCTAGGCCAGCCGGAATAGGCGAGGCCGGCCGGCCTGACTTTGTCACGCCACGTATCCAGCCTTCGCGTGGAAGTTACGACGCCGACCCCCTTGCGTGAAGTGTAGGCGACCTCGTGATAACCGCCTTGGAAGCACTATAAAAGGGAGCCTCCACCCCTCATTCAAGACACACCATTTTGGAGAAGAGAAGAGCTCAAGCAAGATGTAGTCCCACTTAGTAGAATAGGGAGAGTGTGAGGTGAGAGTCTTGGCGAAAGCCAAAGTAAAGGAGCGGTGCCGAGTTCTCTCGGCCTTACTCCACTTTTGTAAGCCACATTAGAGGAATGAAGCATCTTCGGAGTGAAGTTCCTCGTCTCTCGTCGATATCTCGCTAGTCTTCCTCTTTACTTCAGTTACTTGTTTACTTTCAGTCTTTGATCTGCGGGATCCCTAGTCTGCATAAGTAGCAAGTTCTACTTATTTGAGAGTACTTTCTGTCTTGCCGGGAGGAAGGGGTACGTAACTCGATGGTGTTAGGCATGGTGCCTAGACTTGGTTAGTTACATAGGGTTGTGTTCCACCCCATGGTACCGCAGTGGTAGGTGGCAGGTGGTGACAGCCCTGTCCGTCCTTTGTAGTCCACCACGTTCGGGTGTTTTCATAGCAGTAGGATTGCCAAAAGTATGTTGGGCCCCTTCTCACCCCTGTCTGAGACCTTCGCTTAGGTCACCGAAGTAGATCAAGATAGTTTAGTTGCAAGTCTTCTGGGTAATGAGTTGACTAACCGACGTTAGACCCTCTGCCCACTTACCTCTCTTCCCCTGGTGGGTCCGGTTGAACTAGTTCCAGGACTGGTCGCGCTTTATCATTCCCTGTGGATTCGATACCCTGGAATACTCCAAGGTGAAAGCTACATCGGTCTCTGTGCACTTACGGGGTAATTCGTTTAGGCTAAGGAGTGCCAACACCGCCTTATATCCAGAAAAAAGGGATAAAGGACGTCATTACCTAGGTCCTGCATGCTACACTCTTAGTAAGAAAGAAAAGCAAAGTATATTCAACTGTTTGAACAGTATCAAGGTCCCATCATGCTACTCTTCGAACATAAAGAGGTTATTGAACCTAAAAGAGAAGAAATTCGCACACGTAAAGTCCCTTGACTGTCACGTGTTGATGACACAATTGATTCCAGTTGCACTTAGAGGTATTCTACCAGTTAATGTTCGAGCAACAATCATAAAGCTATGCGCCTTTCTCAACACAATTTCTCAGAAGGCAATTGATCCATCGAGTTTAAGCAGGCTACAAGAGGATGTTGTCCAAAGTTTAGTTAGTCTTGAGATGATATTTCCTCCATCATTCTTCAATATTATGACGCATCTTCTAGTTCACCTGGTCAAAGAGATTGGTATTCTCGGTACTGTTTTACTTCATAATATGTTCCTGTTTGAATGATACTTTGCAGTCCTAAAAAAATACGTTCGTAATCGGGCTCGTCCAGAAGGAAGCATTGTGAAGGGTTACGTCACAGAGGAGGTCATTGAGTTTTGTGTTGACTATGTGGAAGAACGCTGCCCAATTGGGATTCCAGTATCACGTCATGAGGGGCGGCTGATTGGAAAGGGCACACTTGGAAGAAAATCAGTAAATGCCACAGATCATGCCACGTTGAGCAAAGCACATCTTACAGTTCTGCAACAATCAGCCTTGGTGGCTCCATACATGGAGGAGCACATGCAAATTTGTGCGAAGCATGTACCCTTTGAAGTCTGAGACATGAATTACAAAACATCATAACAATACATTCACCACCTGGTTGCAGAAGGAAGTCATGGCCAACGATGAAATTCATGAGCAGCTAGCTTGGCTGGCCAGGGGTCCGGCAAATTCAATCCTGAACAACCAAGGATATGAAATTAATGGTTACACATTTTATACAAGAGCCCAAGATAATAAGAGCACCAATCAAAATAGTGGTGTCCGTATAGATGTCACTGACTCTAGTGGCCAAACGAACTCATATTTTGGTTACATTGAAGAGATATGGGAACTCGACTATGGGCCGTTGAAGATCCCTCTATTTCGTTGCCAATTGGTTAAACTGACAGGAAAAGGTGTCGATATCGACGAGTATGGAATGACAATGGTAGACCTCAAAGAGCTTGGCTATCGAGACGAACCATTCGTCTTAGCTAAAGATGTCACTCAAGTTTTCTATGTGCAGGACATGTCTAGCAAACCGAGAAAGGACAAGTCCAGGAATAAATCAAGTTTTCTAGGTGTCGGAGATGAGCCAAAGCGCCATATTGTTCTGGCAGGCAAAAGGAAAATTGCGGGAGTCGACGATGTCACAGATGAAGAAGAATACAATAAGGTTGAAGATATGACTCCGTTCGCAGTGGAGGTTGACACAAGTATTCTTTTAGCCGAAGATGAGACTCCCTACACACGTCATGATCATAATGAAGGGACGAAGTATTCTTTTAGCCGAAGAGGAGACTCCCTACGCACGTCATGATCATAATGAAGGGACGATTGTAAAGCGAACCATCATTAATATTCTCTTAATTGAATGATTATGTCTTGTAAAATTTTCCGTGAACATTATCCGATTTATTATGCACTTTAATGATTTATTATGAATTTAAATGATTTATTATGCAATTATCAGTTTTATTAGGCATTTAAATAATTTATTAGGTAATAAATAGAATTATTGGGCATTTAAATAATTCATTATGCAATTATCTGATTTATTATGTATTTAAATGATTTATTATGCAATTATCAGATTTATTAGGCATTTAAATGATTTATTAGGTAATTAATAGAATCATTGTGCATTTAAAGGATTTATTATGTAATTATCAGATTTATTATGATTTATTATGCAATTAAATAATTTACTATTCAATTATCCAATTTTGTAAAGAACCTATTGGTACCGGTTGAAACCTTCAACCGGTACCAAATACTTGGCGAAAAAATGGGGGCGCGCGGGAGTCGAACCCGGGCCTCGGCGATTAGAATAGTTAGGGTTACCACTGCGTTACACGGTGTTTTCGATCTGATTGGCGGCAAAAGCCTTAAAGTACATACATTTCAATAACCTTTCACACCGGTTTTTGGTTTCTAACCAGTGCCTGAGGCACTTTTCAATTCCCGCCCGTTGTAGCCTTAAGGTACCAGGTCGTCTTTAAACCGGTGCCTATGGGGTACATAAGGTACTGGGTGAGTTCCAAACCAGTGCCATAGGCCCTCTTAGGCACCGGGTGGACTTATCACCCGGTACCTAAGGCCTTTGGGGTATATAAGGTTGTGCCCTGTTTGCTTCTCTTCTTCCTCATTTCCTCCTTCCACTGCACCGCGCCGATCGTCCTCTGCCGCCCCTCCGCCGCCGATCGTCCAACACCCCCCCCCTCCGCGCCACGCCCGGTCGTTCCTTGCCATGCCGTCTCGACGCCGCCGCCAATCCTCCACCGTCGCGCCTCCACGACGGCCCCGTGCGGCCCGTTTCTTCGGTGCGCTACCGCCACCTCGTGCGCGCTGCCGTCTCCGCCTCGACGCCACGCTCGCCTTGACCTCCCCGACCGCCTCGACGCCGCTGCCCTGCCGAACCCCGGTGCGCTGCGGCCATTCCCATGCGCGCCACCGCCTGCCTCGACGTCGCCGCCCCCTCCCCTACGCGCCGTCGGCTCCGTGTCGACGCCGCCGCGCCGCCGCCTCGACGCCGCCGCTCCATCCCCTGCGCGCCGCCGTCCCTTCGACCGCCGCCGCCCCCTCACCGTTGCCTCGTCGACGTAAGTGCAGGCCGGGCCGCCAGCGCCGCCATGCCCCTTTTTGTTTTTTTAATTTCATGACAATGTATTATGTTAGAATTAGAGATAATTAGATATAATTATTAGAGAATTAGAGACAATTAGAGAATTAGAGAGAATTAGTAGAGAATTAGAGAGAATTATAGATAACTAGAGAGAATTAGAGAAAATTAGTGAGAATTAGTAGAGAATTATAGAGAATTAAAGATAATTAGAGATAATTAGTGAGAATTAGAGAGAATTTAAATTATTTAATTATTATACATATTAACTAGAATTTATTTAGACATAAAGTGTTTGTATTATTAGATATAGTAAGTAGAATTTATTTAGAGATAAAGACTTGTATCTATCATGTATTTATTATTTAATTATGTCATTCAAAGACTTTAATTTATCATGTATTCATTATTTAATTATATCATTCAAAGACTTTATTTAATCATGTATTTAATCATGTATTTATATATAAAGTGTTTGTATCTATCATGTATTTATTATTTAATTATGTCATCCAAAGACTTTAATTACATGTATTCTTCATTCTTAATTCAAATGTGTCATTTATATTACTTCTCGAGCTCGCAAACTCGCGCTAACACGCAAACACACGCTTGGTCTCTCGCTCTTTCCCTATAACACACACATACACTCACTCACACACCATTCTCTCGCTATCTCCTCACCGGCCCTCGGTCTCTTAGTAACTCTCGCTGTCCTCCTTCTCACCGACGCTCGGTCTCTCGCTCACTCACTTACTCACACACACACACACTCACTCACACTTGTACACACTCACTCACTCACACTCACACACACACTCACTCACACTTGTACACACTCACACACACACACTCACACACACTCTCTCTCTCCCTCTAACATACACACACACTCTCTCTCCCTCTAACATACACACACACTCTCTCTCACACACACTCTCTCTCCCTCTAACACACTCACACACACACACTCTCTCTCTCTCAAACACACATATTCGTTCAAAGAATTGAATTCTCCTGCTTCATTTAAGGATAGACACATACTCTAACACATTTTTACGGTTTCAGTTAAGGATGGACCCCTTCGGTGATGAGGAGGCCGCCGGGCAATACATGTTGGATGCAATAAACGAAGATACGAGGGCCAACACCGCCCATCAAATCGGTGAAGAAGATGCTCGGACAGCTGATTCTTTTCTAAATATGTCTGGAGATGGCGATGAAGAAGATGATGACTTTGCGCAGCTGCCCAATCATCAGCAGCACGTTCCAGTACGTATCTTAAAACTATATGCATGGTAACTTCAGTAGATTAGTCTTGCGAATAACATATCTTTTCTGTAATTTAGTCGACCTCCGCATCGACTTCGTTGAGCCAATCCAAAGGGAGACGCCGGCCAACCAAGAAAATAGAGGGAAGACAGGTCGTCACAGAAGTGGACACAGAGGGCTGTCCAAGTGCTCCAGAGGCAGCTAGCACGAAATTTGTCAACCAATGTGGGGTTATTGTTCGGGTAAGAATTCCGATCACCACAAGACTATGGAAAACGAGCATACCAGAAGATCAGCAACACACCGTGCCTCCACATCAGAAGGAAATGCTATGTACAGAACTCAAGAATATGTTCACTCTTCCTGAAGGAGTTGACCAAGAACTTGTGAAGAAATGTGCCTTGAAAAAGATGGCCCTTGCCTTTGGAACATTCAAGAAGAAGTTGTACACCAATTACATCAAGAAGGATAAGGACGATCTTCCTCAGGTTAAACCATACTGAGAGGAGTTCCAACAATACAAACTATCAGAGGAAGCCCAAGGAAAATCCGAACAGGCCAAGGCGAATGCAGCAAATAAGAAGTACAGCCACCACCTTGGGGCTGGCGGGTACAAGAAGGTAGTCAAAAAATGGCAGAAGATGGAGCAGGACCTTATGGATAGAGGCATCAGGCCGGCGACATGGAATTGGCCGGATAAATCCAAGTGGTGGTTATTTGCTAACAGTGTGACACTAAACCAGTTGGATGGAACTTTGGTCGTGCTAGAGCATATGCAAGAAGTGTCCCGCGATCTGGTCACAGCAATAGATGAGGCCCAACAAAGAACATTTCAGCCTCAAAGGGAGAATGATGAGCTGACCAGAGCATTAAAGAATCCGGAACACCCTGGATGAGCCCGCAGCATCGGCGTGGTCCTATGGAAAGTTGCTTGGGCCGGAGATTATTCTTACAAGACTCATCGAAAGAGCAAAGCCGAACAAGAAGATAAACTCCATGCCTTACAAGAAGAGATGAACAGGAAGGTTGCGTCTCTGGAATCTCAAATGGACGCCAGGGTCAATGAGGCAGTCCAGTTAGCTCTGAGCTAAAGGGGCACTGCTGGGTCGCACCCGGATGTTATGATAAACCCGGCCTCTCAGCGACGCTGCAGCTGTGCATCCACGGCAGCGCCCGACGTACAAGCTGATCAGCACCCCTAGATTATGCTAACAACGGTAGATGACCAGAGGTATCCAGTGGATGATATCACCATGCTGACAGCGTGCGAGCTACATGTGCGAGCAAAGAATATATCCATTCATGTAGCATACGAGTCAGCCCTGCCACTGAATCCTTGTACTATAATTCATGGAAGGCTGATACCCCCTGGCTACACCTCTGTCACAGTTGAGCAGATAGTTGGAAACAATGAGGATCTTGAGCTCGACTTCGTTGGAGGGGATGGAGAGAAGACATTGGGAGACGCACTGCACGGGGTCGTTCTATGGCATAAGGCCGATATCAAACTTACTGCAAGCACAACGGCTCCCGTGCAGACCGATCGCCCGTCTCCACGGCCTCCCTCACCGCCATCCCCACAACCACCTCCCTCACCACCGTCTCCGCCGGGGCAAAGGGCCACGAGTACTGCAACTCCTCCTGCACCAAAAAAAGGAAAGAAAAAGACATCATCCCTCCCAGCGGATGGACCCTCAAAGAAGAAGCAGAAAACAGTCGAAAGAAAATTGACCTACGAGAAGACCGCTGAGGAGTTGGAAGAGGAGACTGCTCGATATATAAAAGAACAGTTGAAGCCTAAAGTCCTCCGCCGAGGGAAAAGGTACCTCTAGAATTAGGGAAAAAGCTTCTCGCGAACCTAGACAACCCACCAAAACCGAAAAGCTTACCCTTGGACTATGATCGTACTCTGACAAAGGCACACAAGGTGAGAAATGTGAAGAAAAAATATGGCAAGACCATTCCTCAGCTTGGCACACAACAAAAAGAACTCGAGTCCCTCCGGGTGCCAGGGTTGTCAGTCCTACATCCGGCAGATGTACAACACCAGGCGGACCAACAAGCGGCGATATTTCTTTTTGAAACTGGATTAATGCTAGAGCAGGCAACGTTTCAAGAGGAGGCGGATATCCCTGTCGCTCCCATTCTTACTCCATTCGAGCATGGAAAAGCTTTTGTCACTGAGGAAGAGGAGAGAAGTCTAGGCACGCAGATGTTCAATTTGCATAGATGGTACCTGGGAATGTCGAATGACGAAGGGAAAATGTTTTTAGTCAAGTATCGTGACCATGATTTCTTCCGCGGGGAGGACAAATTCTGGGTGTACTTTGAAGATTTATATCATATTTACCATCGACAAGCCCTCGACGCCTCTATCATCACCATTTGGGTTCTGTAAGTATCACTTACCTCTACATTAATACTTTTTGTTAACAAGAACATAATTATATGTGTGCATTATATAATTTCTATTGTATCATTTAGACAGAAGATTCAAAGAAGCCGAAAACATGGATGGCACCATCAGATCGGCTTCATGTCTCCGTTGCTAGTCAACCAGAAAATGCTCAACGAAAATTACAAGGACACGTGACAAAACATGTACGATTCGTTGACTAGGCAAAATTATAAATCCTATATATACATACCATACAACTATGGATATTGGTCGACTCAATCCTCTGTTATATTTCTAAATAAATACTAAGTTGTCTAATTCTGCAGATATCATTGGATTTTACTCATACTTTACATAGAGACCGGCAATTTTGTAGTCTTTGACTCAATGAGAAAACCAAAGTCCGCAATCCAACATATCATAGACCCCTTGAACAGGTAAGTTAAGTTTGCATAATCAAATCCTTTTTCTGTTAATAATAATTCTTGAATATCAAACTTAACTTTGAGCACAGGGTTTGGAAAAAATTTGTGAAAATGAACAAAGGACGTGGTCAATGGAGCCCCGAACTGAACGTTAAAATGGATTATCCGGTATGTTGATTCACAAAGATTTGTCTAGTTAAGTAATCCCAAATTCTTCTAAATTAAGTAATTTATTTATTTCTCCTTAAGTGTGCGAGACAAAAACAAGGAACTGATTGGTGCGGGTACTACGTATGCGACTTCTTGCACATCATGACTCCATGCGGGAAGCCTACTACAGAGGACATAAGAGTACGTACAAACCGTTCACTAGTATATTTTCATAATTATACTAACACACATTATGTTAATATATCAGTCTTTTTTTCCTAAATGATAGATGTCTTAAATGGGGGATGAATGTTATTCTACCAATCGGATCAACGCCGTGTGCGAGCAGCTCGCCGGATTCATTTTGAACGAGATCCTGGATCCTAGAGGCGAGTTCTACCACGACGATCACATCCATAGAGGACTTCCATCGACGTCCTAAGGGGCCCAGTAGTTGGACTACAAACATGACTTGTACATTTGTAAATATTTCTAAACGTGATGTCTTGATGTTTGTATATTTGTAAATATATTAGTTTATCTAATTAGCTTAATTATATGCTCGCATTTGACTTTTAGATAGTTTCAAATATTCTATGAAATCGAACATGTACGTATGACCAATGAACGTATAGTACTGTAGAGCTCGAGTGCGCTTAACAATTATAAAAGAATAAATAGTAATAAATAAAACAAACAAAATTGGATTTGGAGAAAATAGGGGGAAACCACATTGGTACCAACCGGTACCAAAGGGGCTGCCAGCTTGCATCAGTGTGGCAGCCTCTTTGGTACCGGTTGGAACCAGTACCAATGGATGCCTAAGGCACCGGGTGAAAAACCCGAGGTCTTAGGGTCACGCCATTGGTCTCGGTTTGGGGGAACCGGTTGGAAAACCGGTGCCTAAGGCCGTTTCCAACCGGTTCCCATGGGTTGTTTTCTAGTAGTGTTTTAACACCTAAACAAGCTAACTTATAAGTATAAGTGTTACTTATGGCTTGACAGGTCTCTTAGCATAGCATTTTTTTGGAGGCCCCTAATTTTTGAAGGCCCGGTGTGGTCGCACCGGCCGCACTGCCCAGGGCCGGCCCTGGCGGCGTGGTGGCTGGAGCATGAAGAAGAAAACTTGAAGATGTCTTGAGGTTGAGGAGAAGGCCATAGGTGGAGAGGCATGTTTCTTAATTAATATTGACTCAAGATACAAGGAGGAGTTTCTTTCTTTATCTCCTTCATGATTTTCGGAGCTCTTTTTCTTGGATTTTATTTTTGTTCCTTGCGTTTAGCTGCAGTTTTGCTTCGATGTCTTGGACGGTCCCGGTGTTAGGACATGAAAGAATATCCCTTGAATGTCTTGCATCAAGCCTTCTCACGAGCACTTCTATTTTGCGGGTCTCCTCCAAGTTCATCCCTTTTCTTGGTCGATCTTCCTTAGATCCGTAAGGCTAATGGTGAAATCTTGATATTTTATTTCTAGAGAAGATCATTTTGATAAAGATTCACTGAGTATAGTATATATATATGCTCATGTTGGTAACGGTTGAATTTGGGACGTTTCTATGGAGGAGAAATTACCATCTAATTGTATTATGACATCTGTTTTAAATTATAGTTCATTTTAGTTTTGTTCTAAGTCAAATTTCTCTAACTTTAATCAAATTTATAAAAAGAAGCACCAACTTTTGCGCCAACCAATTAGTATCATTTATTCAACCATGAATTATGTCTTGATAATGCACTTATTTGGTAATTGTAGATGTTATTATATTTTCCTAGAAACTTGATCAATGCAACAACAATTTGACTTTGGATAAAGTTACGAATTATAATTTATAACAGATGGAGTAGTAGCTTTGCACTTCACAACTCAATGCTTTGACAAGTGACAAGGAGCGCCATGCTGTCAAATTCCAGATACCTTAAAATGCATGGGTGACCTGGAGATTTACTATTATATTTTTTTCTGAACCGACAAGAGAGCTCTCTCTCATCCATAAAGTATGGAACCCATTTTCCCTCTATAACCTAGCTCTTAAAGAAGAGATAGAACACAACACACTCTCTTTCTCTCTCCTCACCTTCTCTTTTTCATATAAGCAAAACAATGAGTTGAATTCTTATGAGCTAGACAATATAATGTGTCATTATTGGAGAGTCCTTATAGTGTTGGTAGTGATATTTGTTAGCAGGAGTAGCATTAAATGGAGAAGGGTAAAAGGGAGAGGATGACAGACAGATTGTGCTATATTTCCTTCTGTCAAATGTTCCATGACAAAGATGAAGTGGAGGCACCGGGTCATGGTATATATAGAGTCAGTATGGTCCCCTTCCCACCTCCCTCTGTGCACAGTACATGCACAAATCTAGTTCTTGCTCAATGTGGATCATATCTCGTGACATGTGGATCCAATGGTTATTAGCAGATGCATATTATTTGTTCCGTAGATTGTCCGGTCAAATTATATGATATGTGGTAGAGGAAAAATGGTTTAGGAAAGCATAGCTAAAACAATTTAATCTCAATCTTTCAGCACGTGTTCAAAGGCTTTGTAAAATAATTATATGATATGTGGTAGAGGAAAAATGGTTTAGGAAAGCATAGCTAAAACAATTTAAAATCAATCTTTCAGCACGTGTTCAAAGGCTTTGTAAAATAAGCAGAAAATTTACTCGGTCAAGTTGAGCTTTATTAAACTATATACAGTGCTATCTCTATCCCAGTGTTTCCATTTTGGAATGCCTGGGACATCCCAGGGATGCAGCAACATAGCGACATTAGGTTTTGGACTTATATTACCAGCAAGCCTCTTCATCTTATATATCCCCCAGACATCAAGTACACTCTATTAGAGCAAGTATTATAATAGGTTATAAGCAGACTAAATGCTGAGGTGGAGGGGAGAAAGAAGGAGAGAGAGGACAAGCAGGTTGTAAGCTTACAACCGGCTTCGACACAGTAATTAAAAAATCTTGTGAAATAGACAAGTGGGCCATGTATTAATGATAAAGAACTAAATAATTATACGAGTAGGCTGAGAGGTAGGCAGCAACAAGCTAAATTATTAACCTTGCTCTTAGTAGGGGCTAAGCCACTTTATTTGCACACCTACAAGATAATGACAAAGGTACACATAGGCCAATAGAAAGTATCATAAAGCTCCTCGGATGCTATATGATCGATAATAAAAGAGAATGTGTTGCATGTAAACCAGGCCAGTGATAAAGTGACCAAGCTGACACACAGTTTAAAGCAGATCTATCATACTGACATAGTAATGACCATCAGAAGCAAAGTCATGAACGGATGAACAGCAAAACACCTTGTGCTCGACCTCTCTCCATGCATATTGCTATTATTTTTAGCCCCAGTACAAGAAACTGAACCAAAACAACAAAGAACAAAAATACATGTAGCAGGCTACTAGCTGCTAGCAGAGCCAGCGACCATGTTATAGCCCCAGCACACAGAAAAAACCAAAAAACTATTACTCAAAACTAAAACTCCTCACACTACTACATGCAATTATATCCTAGCTATATTTCTAGCTAGATGGTAATCTCACGATTTTGCCTTATTACTTCCCTCGTGATCCTGTCGCTCCTATCATCTCTTCTCTCTCTGATCTCTCTCATACACGACCGAATCACATGACTCCAACAGTGACACGGGTTACACTGGCAACGAACAAGAAGCCAAAAACCACTACAGCGCGGAAGGTAGACGACGACGGGAACACTAACAGTCAAAGGCACCTAGCTGCTGCAAAAGGCCTACGGTGCTGGTCGTGCCTTGTGTACATGTAGAGGTAGATCATCACCAGCTCCGGACAAGCCCGAAGGACAGCGTCATGAGCAACATGGCGGCATCCGTGATCTCGTCCTGCTGCACAGGCAGGGCCGGCGACGCCCGGAAACTGCAGGAAGCAGCGGAAGATGGGCGAGCTGGGCTCCTGCTCCAGCTGAGGAGCCCAAGGTCCCTGCTGCTCTGGCTGGCGTCATCAGCAACCTCGGCGGCGGGCTGGGGGACGGCCTTGTGAGCGGCGGCAGGAGGGGCGGCGGCGGCGGCGGCGCCACCTTGATCCTGGACCACCTTGCACCGTTTCTTGAACGGCAGCGACCGTTCCACGTCCACTCTCTTCTCCTTCTTCACCTTCGAGTGTGCTCGTGCTGCCATGGCGTCCCTGGGCGTGGCAGTGGCTGCCTTGGCGCCGTCGGCCGGCACTGGCCCGGAGCCGCCGCCAGAGGCCATCATCGCCCGCCGCGCCTTCCGCTGCCTGATGCCGCACGCGTTGCAGAGCGACTGCACCATGCAAAACAAGCACTACAGTCACATGGGCTTGCAAATCATGGTTCTCTAATCGTACAAAGTGCAAGGACCACGAGTTCCAAGAGGGAACAAGCAAGCAGCAGCTAACGGTTGTTCCTACCTTGGGGCCGCAAGGACCACTCCTCCACAAGGGCGTCTTGGTGGTGTTGCAGTCGGAGCACACCCTAATAACACCCAGATTAGGCTGCCCACCCATGCTCAGCATGTCCTCGTACCCTTGTGCCTTCCTCCTGGGCTTCTTCGCCGCACCGGGATCGGCGGTCGCCTTCCTCGTGATCCTCATCTTGGCCGGCGGCGTCCAGCTGCCTGCAGCCTCAAGTGATCCACCCATCTGCAGCCTCCCCATATCGTATGGATCGAACGAGGACGGCTCGATCATGTCGTCCCGGATACTCTCCACGGTCGGGAACGGCGTCGCAAAGACACTCGCAGACGATGATCCGCCGATCATCTGATGGCAGAAAAAGGGCATGTTAACCAAGATTGACCAAACTAACATAAACCAAGTGATCTCCACATAGAATTGAGAAATTAATTTGAACACACTTGTTTAGAGCTAGTACTTACATGCTGGGGCTCCAGCATAGCCTGATGCTGCTGCTGCCTGAACAAGTGATGGCCTTCTGGCGATCCATAGCTCAGGCTGCTGTCGCTGGCGCTGCTGCTGCTGCTGCTGATCACAAAGGGGAACAGGATCGGGGGATCCTTTGGGAGGGTGAAGGCCTGGAAGTGGCCTTGGTGGTGGTGATCCTGGTGGTGATCTCCCTCCATGAGAGGGAGGGCAGTGGAGAGCTGGCTCATGTAGATGGCAGACATGGGACGACCGAGAGGAACTCGCGCCCGAGATCCGGATGGAGCTATGGCTGCTGGCTAGGTAGTAGAGCTAGCTAGGTGATGATGAGTGAGTGGAGATCAGGATGAGATTTGGAGAGGGGATCGGAGCGAGGAGGAGAACGGCAGCCGTGTGATGCGGGCAATTAATTCGAAGGGATCAAGAGGCAAAGCGGCGATCATGGACTGCAGGGTGAGGCATGTCCCTTTTATAAAGGGACAAGGAGAGAGGTCTGCCTTTGCTAGGCCGTGGTAGATCGTTCGTGTGTGATCCGATCCTTTCAGACACACACGCACGAGAGAGACGCTACCGGAAACGGTTAATATGCCGTGTGCCAAATAGTTTGCCGTGTGCTAAAAGACGGACACACGACACACAGCCACTTTGCCGTGTGCCCAAAATAAAACACACGGCAAACACCACGCACACGGCAAAATTGCCTCTTTGCCGTGTGTCAGCCCCAGGAACACACGGCAAAAACCAAACACACGGCATATTACTATCTTTGCCGTGTGCCGCCCTCAAAACACACGGCAAACCTCGTGCACGTGCCACTCACGTGCAGGGGTGGCGAACGGAGGTGGACGGACGGGCGACGGAGGTTGACGGCGCTCAACTTTGCCGTGTGCCGCATGGGGCACATGGCAAACAGGCCACTTCGCCGTGTGCTACAGCTTGGCACACGGCAAACAAGACACTTCGCCGTGTGCTACTTCCTGGCACACGGCGAAGTCTTCTGTCACGCCGTTAAGCCGTGCTCACGACGTCAATGTCTTTTTTTTGCTGTGTACCCTTAAATACACATGGCGAATGTGTTTGCCGTGTGCCCGATAAATGGCACACAACAAACTAGACCTTTGTTGTGCTTAGCGCTGCCGTCGGGGGTTCGCCGTCGGCCACCGACGGCGAAAACTTCGCCGTGTGCCTACTAAGCATTTGCCGTGTGCTTGGTGCACACGGCGAAATAGCCAATTCAGGTGGTGAGAGCAGGGATGAGCATCGGAGGGGAACAGTAAAACACGTCGGCTGCTGTGCAAACACATGTTATTCCTAGTCGGCCACGGGAGGATATGTGATGGAGGAGCGAGCGAGGCTAGGTCTCTCGCTCCAGAGGATCGGAGGGACGTCGCTTGCATTGCCCGTATGTTTGTTTGCGGCGATCGCAGTGCCGATCATCGCCTAGCTGCAACTGTGCCGTGCCCTCGGCTTAGGGCAAAACCAGAGTACGAGACTAGCTGTAGTTTCTGTAGCATCAGAAGGGTTAGCTAGTTCGGCGAAGCTTATCAATTCGCGGACATTTGGTACGCCCTTGTTGCACTAGCTGTAATCGGTACTTTTGGTTCCCATGAAAATTAGCATAGGAGAGAGCGCAAAGTTAATATAGTTATCACCCATCAGACTAGTCTTTTATGTTGAGTTAGAGTTAGATCACTGACAGTCATGATCACTTATCGTATCATGCTGATTATGCAACTCCCGCTAATAAGATCGGTTAGTTTAAACCTTCAAGCAAGTTCAGCAAACACCTATTAGTTTACATGACTAATAAGATCAATGCAAATAACCTACATGTGATGTTTCTAGAGAAATCGTAATTTTAGGATAATTGAGGATGAACTAGCCTATCAACCCGTGCTCCCAGATGGGATAATTAGAATTAATATAAAAATAAGGCTTATAGCTAATAATTATAATTATCTATATCTCACCCCTCTTTCATCTATTAAATATCCTAACACATGCTCTAAAATACATATTTATCATTATCTAGTTGCAATAGATTTTATTTTGCAGCACACCTCCATGTATGTTTGATATATATTTAATTGAACTATTTGTTTGCGAATCGATATTCTTATATCTTCCATCATACATGAATACGTGGTGAAATATACCATGGATAGTATTTTTATATAAATAATAACATAACAATATATTTAAAATAGTAGAAATAGTAATTCAAATTTTTTTGTATTGGCGCACTTTAATATTTTGTTATAATTATATAATTTAGATTTAGATTTAGGGTTAGTTTAACTTTTAATAATTGCATAATTGGATCATTTATATGCAAATTTAGGGGGTTATTTTGTATTAATTTTGTAGCGGCGTAGGTGGGTAATTTACATGAAAATTAGGGAATTTACTTTACTTTTGTTTTATAATGACAGAAGTGGATAATTTAGATACATATTTATAAGGTTACATTAGTCTAATTTCATAATAGTACAAGTGGATTTTAGGTGGCTTCACATGAGCCTTTAATAATAGTAGGATGTTGCAGCAGAGATACCCTTTCTCTCCCTTTTGTATCACTATTCTTTTTCTTTTTCTTTTTCTTTTTCCCCCTCTCCTCTCCCTCTAGCACAATTCCTCAGGGGGCAACGTGGCAGCCTCGACGAGCGGCGGCGGACGTAAAGTTAGAGTGCAAGGAGCACAAACTGGCCATGGCAATGCACCTAGTCTAGCGGGATCAATGCTAGCCTCCATAGAGTATCCCTCATCCTCTAGCTTCACTACTCTACCGTTTCTATTTGTTTAGCATCTCTCGAGTGCCTAGCACTTAATTTGTTTTTCAGCCTACACTTGAACCCTCTCCCGGCCCCGCTCAGCGCTTGCACGGCATTCTAGCTAGTTTCCACGATAAGCTGTCCTCCAACAGTGCCGCCACGCTTCGACTTATCGTGTCCACATCCCTGTCGCCGCCTTATATCGCTAGGCCAATTTGTTTGTCTCCACCTCCTGCGTCCGGCAATATCCTCCGCCTTACCTCCGTAGTCTGCGCATTTGCCATCAGTGCCGACCTTTTTTTTTAAGATCCCCTCAAAAAAGAAAGAAAAACAAAAGCTCCTAACAAGACTATTTTTCTTTTTTTTTCTTGAAAGCTGAGAAGACAATTTTTTCCATTGTACATAAATTAGATTCTTACCAGCGCTCAGTGTACATAATAATCCTTGTATACGTCTGCTCTGCTTGAATATTAAATTATTATGTGATCCTTTCAAATATCTAGCTGCACTAGACGCCCTCTCGGAATCTCTCCATTGAAAACCAGAATCCCGTGTGCCTCCGAACGACCATGATGGCGCGCGCGTGCATGCACCACCAGCAGCAGCAGCAGCGCAGGGAAAGAAAAATCAGGACTTCCCCCACGCGGATTACCAAATCAGGCAAGGCGCCTCACCCTGCGGCCGCTTTGGTTTGCCTTTGCCTACCCTCTGGTCAGCTCGGCTGGTCCTGACCGACCCATCACCCATCCATCTATCCTCTGTTCCCACCAGCAGAGCAGAGGCCAGCGCGGGCACAGTGAAACCGGGGCAGAGAGCGACGGCTCTTCCGGCGCGGCGGAGCCCATACGCGCCCGACCGCGTCCGGCCAAGCATCTGGGCGACTTGTTCCTCGGCCCTCTCCCTCGTGATCTGGCCCCCGAGCCGCGCGCCCGAACAAGCCACGGATTGGCCCGGATCCGCCCGCGCCCACCGCACGGCTCGGCAACGCGTGCCCGTCCTTTCCTGGTCGGAGCATAGCGACCGGTCGATGCGCTCGCTCGCTCGCGCGCGCCCGTGAAAAAGCCGGAATTGGGGGCGGTGAAACAAAGCAATCAAGTACTAGGATCGTGTGTCCACCCACTTAGGGTGTGTTTGTTTAGTTCATTTTGCAAAAACTTGTAAAGATGTAAACAAGACATTTGAAGTATTAAATGAAGTCTATTTGCAAAACTTTTTGCATAGATGGGTTGTAAATCGCGAGACGAATCTAATGATGCTAATTAATCCATGGTTAATCAATAATTAGCGGATGGTTACTGTAGCATCACTATTGCAAATTATGGATTAAGTAGGCTCATTAGATTCGTCTCACGATTTACAGTCCATCCATACAAAAAGTTTTGTAAATAGATTTCATTTAGTGCTTCAAATTAGCAAAATTCCGTTTCACTTTAATGCGTTTACGGCTTTTTTGCGTTTACATGTAAAGATCTAAACAAGCCCTTACATGAGGATGGGTGGGTGGGTGTATCCGTCTTCCTCCGCGCACATCGGGATCGGGGCCGGATCCGATCCGGCTCCGAGATCCTGGCAAGGAGGTCGAGACGCCGCGCCGCAGGAATCTGCAGGTTTGTCATCAGACAGAGGGTGAGTATTACATGCTGGGGTAGATGCTAATGCTCCGGTGGTTCGGCCGTCGGCAGCCAGTTCCAGTCTTCCAGATCATTGTAATCATGTTTCAGCTCGCATCAAGGAGGCACCAAACAGCGTCTGAACTGAGAGGAGACTGAAGCTACTATGTAGAGTAGCATGTAGCAAAACAGTGCAGGACTTTTCAAAAAGAAGAAAAAAAATGTATCAAACAGTGCAGGGCCCAAGCATTTCAGCAGGGCATATACCCAAGCTATACAGTCACCAGAGACACCTGTTCCTAGAGATTGCACAGTTTTCAGAATGGCGATTTGGCAAAACAGTTTCTTCTAGCTGGAGCTTGTTTCTTCCTTGTTCTTCGAAAAGGGGCATGACCTCTGCGGGTACAGTGTCACTCGAAATCACTGGAAATATAATCCAGTATGTTTCTATGATCACAGTTCAATAGGAGAATACTTATTGTGCGCAGAATATATCTACGAGAAGAGAACCTAATCGCAAGGCTTAGTGCTTGGTAAAAGAAAACAAAGATCAACAAAATATCAGCGAACTCATAACCGAGCTATATTAGGACAGTCTAGGTACGCATAAAACAGTCATCGCGGCGCCGTCATGGTTCTTATCGTATCATTCCTACAGCTGGATAACGTTTTTAACAGAATTGGCAGCAGCTGCTAGATTGTATGATGGTTAGGCTGCATACGTATGTGGCCTTTGGATCACTCCTTGAGAAAAGAGTAACTCACTGGCTGTCACAAGTTGTAAGGTGGTAAGGCGAGGCCCAACAAATACGTAACTTTCAGGAGGCAATGCAAATCCAAAGGGATCATGGCGTTAAGCAAAAGGACACCGTGCTGCCATCTCTACAGGGACCCTCTGTGTGGGGGTAACAGCAAATGTATGGTTGGTGATCCGAAAAGAAAACAAATTGCAGTGCATATACAGGTAGCTCAACCAATGGGTGATGGTTGTATGGTGAAGCACAGGATCATTACAAATAGCACATTAAGCTTCTTTCGAAGTCGTTGCACAGTAGCTGTGTTGGTTGTCAGCACTCAAATGGGACAACGGAACTATATATTAGACTTATATGTACATGGATAGTCCATCTAATTAACAGTAACTTTGATGGGAATCATGTCAATATGAACTTCAGGTTCTAATATAAAATACCTTTCCTTTTCTAAATTCTTGATCCCTTTCAAGTAATCAGGGAAAAGATAGCCCAAGATATTTGAAAAGGTACCGCTGACCGCTCAGCTGTCAGAAAATCGTAAGCGGTAGTGACAGATTAGGTCATACCTGGTTAGTTATCAAGGTCCTGCCCAATATTAACAGGAATTATTTCATGTAAAAATAAAAAGGCAACTATTGCACGCTATAGAAAAATGAAAATTAAAGCACATGTAGAAACTGTAATTTATCCAATAAGTATAATAACCCCGAAACTAAAATGAGTCATTAACTAGTCAGATGATGGGGATGTGACCAGGCTGCTATATAGGGCCCCTTTGGGAGGGCTCCCGACGGACGGCTCCAGCCGTGCTACAGTGCCGCGGCGCTGTGCGGCACTGTAGCACAGAGCTGAAACGCACCGGCTCATTGCTACAGCCAACTGAGAAACCGGTGGAAGTGCTGAAGCCAGGTTTCACTGGCTCCTCCCGCTCCGCGCTACAGTGTGAACAGTTGTGAACAGTGCGGAGCCGGAGCCGGAGCCGGAGGGAGCCCTCCCAAAGAGGCCCATAGTAGGTGGTTGTGGAGGGCACACGCCCGCAACCACAGCAACCAGTTGCTATCGGAGGATCAACAAAAGACAGAATAAGCCAAGAGAGGATGATTAAGGATAAGGTTAACCTACGGGTAGGATGAAGGGATGAACCACAGCCACTTATTTCAGGGCAAAATGTTTTCCGATCATGCGTACTGCCAATACAAAAGACAAATTATGAAATAACTTCCGTGCCATATTTGCATATCAGGGATTAAAGTGAATTAGCCATTTTCTCTAGAAGGAAAACATCTCTAAATATAGTCTATATGATTGATCACCATACATCATAATTTTGACATTAATAGAAACAGAGTCCATGAATTAGAGTAAATTTGTCAGACTACATATCGCTAATGTGCGAGCTAAGTGATAGGTTGATTTCATACTTACAACAAAATCAAGAGCTTTTTAGTTCCAAGCAAATTGGTGTGGGATCTGGACTGCTAGTTTCATACTTCTGTTTATTTGACATACGAAAAGTATAATTTGTACCAGTCATGGGTGGATCTAGAGAGTGGGCCAAATACTCCACGCGCATACTGTCATGGCATCCAGCAACAGCTAAAAGCAAGCACCTTCTTCACTTTACGTCCACGGTAGTCCCATTGGAATTTGGAAGTATGGTTGCAAGATGTAACAAGCTAGTTGCTAGCAAGATATTTATCTAAATCTCATTGATTTGGTACCTCCGATATTGGTAGGCAAGTAGGTATGGTAGGGACATGTGATTTAGGTGTGATGTAGCTTGTTGCCTCATGCAATCATTTTGTAATCTTATTTAAAGTATTATAGATCCGTAAATTTTTTAAGCAAAATTTCATATTTAGTGGTAAATTTGAAGATATTTGAAGATACTTTATTAAGCTTTTGTGGTATTAAATAAAAATATGTCTTGTTGGACCACCCGAACTTTAAATGCTAGATTTGCCACTGGACGCCATTAGATATGAAAACAAAATAGAGACTGGCTTCTACTGGTTGTGCCTAACATTAGATCTATGCAACTATTTACCAACATGTAACATAAGAATAAAATGGCGAAAAAAATTACTTGAACAAAAGGGTTTTGAAGGGAGACCTGACATATCTTATATATTATTATACTTTCTAAAGCATTGTCTATAATTGTGAAAATGAATTGATCATTTTCAATCGCGAAAATGCATTGATCATTTTCAATAAATATGAAGGACCTAACTGATAGACTGGACGGCAAGTTATCAGCAAATCAATCCCGACTATGATGTCCAATAGAATTGCGGCGAATAACTTTATTTGTAGCACAAGCAGTCATATGCAGGGTTCACCAAACCGTCGGTAACCCGGTCCGGTTTGACCGGTTACCGGTCAAACCGGTCCGGACCGGTTCCGGTTTGGTCCGGTATGAAACAGGTCCAAATTCAAAATTTAAATTTGAATTCAAAAAAATGAAAAATTCTCAAAAAATTCCTAAAAATACTTCAAGATGCGACTAATCTAATGGTGTCAAATTTTCTCAAAAATTCATTCATTTAGTATAGTTTGCGGGGATTTGAAGTTAAACAAAAAAAAGCGTGCATACAAAAATATACAAATACAATGTAAAAGTAGTACAAAAGAGGGTTGGAGGGTTCATTTAGACTAAAATATATTATACAAACATTTATTTAGTATACTTTGCGGGCATTTGAATTTAAACCAAAAAAGCAAAAAAATTGAATTTGACCGGTTACCAGCCAAACCGGCCGGTATACCGGCCAAACTGGCTGGTATACCGGTCTAACCGGCCGGTATACCAGTACGAACCGGTTGAACTGGGAAGTTTGAATTTAAATTTGAATTTGTCCGGTTCCGACCGGTAACCGGCCAAACCGGACCGGTATACCGGAACCGGAGGCCGGCTGTTACCGGTCACCGGTCGGATTTTAAAACCCTGGTCATATGACCTTTCTATTTTTTTTCCAAAAGAAGAAAAAAAAGAATATGTTCATCATTGCGATAACTTTTGTTCCTTCTTCCTATTCCCCTTCATTCTTGGGTTAATTATCAAGAAACAGAGTAATACAAATGGGAACATCAACAGGTTCAAGTTCATTGACCTTCTCCCTCATGCGTAGCAGTGTAGTGTACATGCTTTTCCATGCTATTGTAGTGTACATGTGTTACTTGCGACTTGTGGGGGAAGAATTTGTTGAAATAGGGAGAAAATTAATTATGAATATTTAACAATAAAGGACTACGTTGAGGATGAGTACGTCTGTCACATGATTACATCTATCAGAGTATCCGGGTAGTGGGCCCATATTTATCCTACGTAATCTCAGCAGAAACGACCCAGCACTACCAGTCAAATTTCCATGGACATTGACCCCTCACCTCCATGAAAAACGAAAGTAAGCTTGACAGTCCTCAATCACAGAGACTCAACTCATGTTAAATAATTTCAAATACCCCTGAACATTTGCAAAGCACGGAGTTTCACTTGTCTTCATTTTTCTGAAAAGGAACACCTAGTTCTTCATAGCAAAATACAGAATCAACTCGCACTTACTACGCATATCGGGAACAGGAGAACTCACCTAGTCCAATATGAACAGATAGATAACTCCGTGGCATGGAGAAACTAGTAAAACCAAACACAAGCTAGCAGTTTCGTTTTGTGCAGCATTCCAAACGCTTAGCCAGTTACACGGTAGCAGATACTAACAGCATTCCAAACGCAAGGAACCCTAAAATCCCAGGGAGACCGCCAAACACGCTACGATCACATTTCGTCGAACACACCGCAAGCTGAAATCACGATCGCCCCGAAACCCGGCGGCGGTGAGAGCGAGGAAGGACGGGAGGGGAGCAGGGGTGTTCACCTGCTGCGGCGTTCTGGGCGGCGGAGGATCCGGCGCCGCCGCGGCCGGGGAGCTCGCGATGTACTCCGCTTGTTGCCGTTTGCTTTCGCCGCTCGCCATGGCAGGGGGCCGGGGGCCAGGGGCCAGGGGCCGACTCCGCGGGGGCGCACGAACGGCGCGGCCGCGTGGTGGGGGGGGGGGGGGGAGTCGAGCCGCGTAGTAGAAACTCGACTTCCGAAAAGGATGGGCCAGGTTTGGGCCGAAAAGTCTAAAGGTCATGACGTTGTGGGCCGAAAACCCATCGGAACTGCTTATTCCTTTTCTTTTTTTAGAAACATAATTCGAGAAACTGCTGCTGCCGCCATGCTTGATGCTACGCGATACGGAATATCCGCTTCAGTCTTCACTGCTTCAGAGGCTACATTCTTGATGCCTTTATTCATCAAGCCTACTTTTGCCCTCTTTCACCTGTTTCGTTCGGCTAGTTTCGCGCGTCACTATTTTGGAAAAAAACATAGTTGCAAATAAGGAAAGGAAGTTCGAGCGATATTCATTTGATCAAGCTTCATATTATTTTTTCCCCTTTTTGTGATAGCAGCGTTGTAGAATTTTGAAGCGTCTTAGGAGGCACGAAAACGTACGCCTCAAGTTTGGAAAGAAAAATCCAAACTTGAGGTTCAATTCTTGCTAAGATTAGTTCCCAAGTTTCTAAATTTAGCTGAAACCAAGGTTAACCGTCATTGTAGCATCCGGATCCAAGCCTCAACCTTAACGCTAAATTCTTGCTCGAGTAAAGTTTCATTCCAACTTTTCTCGAAAAAAAAGTTTAATTCCAGCTTCCAAACTTTCTAATTTTAGCTGAAATCTCGTTAAACCATGCTTTGTATTCGGTCGATTACTTGACTCGCCCGCCACGGAAGCTGAAAAGGTTGGTAAATGCGAAATAGTAGAATGTTTTTTGTCATTTTGCGTTAAACCCCCTCGTTGGCCCGAAAAAAGTGCAGAGAGGACCTTATCCAAATTGCAAGATAGCATGAGGAGTGCAACGCACCAAGTTCCCTCGCATCCAGCTCGCCCCGCGGTCAATCCCGTCCGTCCGATCTTCGCCATCCGGGCTCCGGCCGCCCAACCCTAATGTGGTTTCCTCCTCCCCTTCATCTCCGCTGCGCCGCCATCGCATAAATCCTCCGCCCTCTCCCCCTCCCCCTCCCCCTCCGTAAACCCCTCTCTCTCTCTCTCTCTCTCTCTCTCTCTCTCTCTCTCTCTTCCTCGGCCGGCCTGCTCCTGCGATCCGTGCTGCAGATCGCCAGATCAGTCGACATGGCGCTCGTGAGTTCCTGCTCCTCGTCCGTCCTCCTTTGGGTTGTGTCCCTGCTGTTTCGGTAGTGGTTAGTGGTGGCTGTGCAGTTCATCGCGCGTCGGACTGGCTGTGAGGATCTATCTATTGGCGACCGCGGCTGTTCGGCTGATGGGGTTCTGCCTTGTAGTTAGCTTGATCTGATGCGTGACGCGGGGTGTCGATAGGTCGTCTCCGTCGGATGCGACTCGCGAGTCACATGGGGTGTGGGAACGTAGTAGCGACCGGGGTGTGGTAGGCTGTTTAGCTCCTGGTTCGTCTCAACTTCAAGCAGCACCGTGAACTTCGGCCTTTAGGAAGCAATAATGGAGGCAATAGATCACTTGTCGCCATCCCCTTGTTTACACCGGGGAGGTCTTGGGGTCTTATACGTAGTTTGATTTGGTGGGGGTGATTCACAGTGCAAATGATGCAATTCGGAGTTGCTAGCTCACTAGTAGGATGGCTGGGTGTGCGGTTACAGAAGCCCTGTTACCAGTGTGATCGTGGTGTTTCCGGGGAGGGAATTGCTGCGCGGACAGAGGCATCTGATTCATTTAAGAGCTATCATCCAACGCAATTTATTTGATCCTTCTGATCCTTAGTCGTGCTTGAGTTAAAGTTACATGTAGCAGTGCTGTTTTGGTGACTGTAAAAGGAAAAGCAGGGTGCATAGGGTGGGGTATCGTGATGCGGCGCAGCTAAGAATAAGTATTGAAGAGGAATTTAAGTTGGGAGGCAGGGTTATTAAAACAATAAAACGACGAAACGAATAGAGGGTAGATTTTAACGAAACGATGGACGTTTTATCGTTTAAACGGACGTTTTAACGTTTAAACGTCGATTTCACAAGAACGTTTAAACGTCGTTTTAATAACCAGGTTGGGAGGTCAAAAATGACTATGTTGTATTTTATTTTGATAAGTTAAAACCATGGTAATTTGAGTTATCATGATCCAGTACTGTTTGCTATTATTGTTCTCTCTGCGCATGCCTTTACTTGGTTGCATTGTTAAAACCATCTTGCTTGGCTTTATCTGTATGAAAAATGCTCATGTGCCTTGTTAGGAATCTGGTATTTCATTGTCCACTTCAGATTACAAATACTCAATCTCATACAATGATTGCTGCGTGCATGTGTTTGGTTGTGTATTTTTACCTGCTACTGAAACACATGTGTTATTCGGATTTCGTTCTCTCACATAGGTAAATGTATAAGATGTCATTGCTTGGCGTGCACATGTTCAACACCATTCAGAAACACAAGTCCTGAGTTCCAATTTGTCAATGCCTAATCTATTTTTGTTGCATAGGTATTGCATTCTGGACCTGGTAACAAGAATGCCTTCAAGGCACTTATTGCTGCAGAATACAGTGGGGTTAAGATTGAGTTGACAAAGAATTTTGAGATGGGTGTCACCAACAAGACCCCTGAGTTTCTTAAGATGAACCCCCTTGGGAAGGTACACCATACACCAACTATTTCTTAAAAATCCTTTCACAAAAACTAAATGTTAAAATGGTTTTGTAGATTGTTTCAGGAACTAACAATTTCTTTCAGGTGCCTGTTCTGGAGACTCCTGAAGGTGCTGTTTTTGAGAGCCATGCTATTGCACGATATGGTATATCTATAATTCCAAACATTTTCATTCTAATTCTTTCTTCGGCTTTCTACTGATGGTAACCATGCCTCTGCTTTTCTTTAAGTTGCTCGCTTGAATGATGGCAACCCTCTTTTTGGCTCTTCTCGTATTGAACAAGTGAGTAATTTCTTGAATGTTATCTTAGCTACATAAGTTTTAGCACATATAACCTCTGAACCTCATTGATGGTTCTTGCAGGCCCATGTTGAGCAGTGGATGGACTTTGCTGCAACAGAAGTTGATCCTGGTGTTGCATGGTACTTGTACCCAAGGCTTGGTTACATTCCTTATTCTCAGACGGTAAGTTGTAGAATGGGTAACTTGGATCTTGTATTATTGATCATGAAATTTCAGTCTAACCTTTTTGCTTGTGCAGACAGAGGAAACAGCTATTGCCTCATTGAAGAGAGCGCTTGGTTCTCTGAACACCCACCTTGCCTCAAAGACATTCCTTGTTGGGCATTCTGTCACTCTAGCTGACATTGTATTGACATGCAACCTCTACCATGGATTTGCACGGATCTTGACCAAGAGCTTCACATCCGAGTTCCCTCATGTCGAGAGGTATTTCTGGACCATGGTTAACCAGCCTAACTTCAAGAAGGTCATGGGTGATGTCAAGCAGGCAGAGTCAGTGCCTCCTGTTCCGAAAAAGGTTGCTGCCCCCAAGGAGCCAAAGGCAAAGGATGTGAAGAAAGAAGCCCCAAAGGAGGCCCCAAAGCCGAAGGTGGTTGAGGCACCGGCCGAAGAGGAGGTACCAAAGCCGAAGCCTAAGAATCCTCTTGACTTGCTGCCACCAAGCAAGATGATCCTTGATGACTGGAAGAGGCTATACTCAAACACAAAGACCAACTTCCGTGAGGTTGCCATCAAAGGTATCTTCCCCACCTTTTATCTACACTATTTGGCTGGTGCTTAAGTCTCATTTTTGAGTTCCTGGTGCTGAAATCTCATTTGTGGTATACTAGTGTTACACTTACAAACAGAGGAGTCCCTTCTGTATTGGGTGCTTTGTCCTGACTAAATTTTGGGTGTGGCCTTATAGCCCTCATTTGATAAAAGATATTGTTGTTTTAGAGTAAAACCGAAGATAGCTGCCAAGATTTTAGCCAACCCAAACTATCACATGGTTATAGTCATGTATTCAAAGCAACCTCTAATAGGCAGAATACAATGTTAGTGCTTAGGTTGCAACAACTTTGTAATAATCCAACAACAACAACAGCAACGGCATAGCATTTTTTCCCCAAGCAAGTTGGGGTAGGCTAGAGATGAAACCCGAAAGAAATAAGTTCAAGGTTCAGGCACATTGATAGCTAGTCTCCAAGCGTTCCTATCCAAAGCTATCTCTTTAGAGATATTCCAATCCTTAAGTCTCTCTTAACCGACTCATCCCATGTCAGTTTAGGTCTACCTCTACCCCTCTTTGTAATAAATTAATTAATTAGATGAATGTGCTGGGTTCATTCACCATGTTTCAGAATTTTGACCATAACTTACATGCTGTCTGTATTTCAGGTTTCTGGGACATGTATGACCCAGAGGGCTACTCTCTGTGGTTCTGTGACTACAAGTACAATGATGAGAACACCGTCTCCTTTGTGACAATGAACAAGGTTGGTGGGTTCCTGCAGCGGATGGACCTGTGCCGCAAGTACGCCTTTGGCAAGATGCTTGTGGTTGGTTCTGAGCCCCCATTCAAGTTGAAGGGGCTCTGGCTCTTCCGTGGCCAGGAGGTCCCCAAGTTTGTCATGGATGAGGTCTATGACATGGAGCTCTACGAGTGGACCAAGGTGGACATCTCCGACGAGGCCCAGAGGGAGCGCGTCAGTGCAATGATCGAGGACCAGGAGCCCTTCGAGGGTGAGGCCCTGCTTGACGCGAAATGCTTCAAGTGAGGTTGCAGCTCTGGAGATTGAATTGTTTAGGCGTTGGATTTGCTCTCTGTGGAAGACTTTGCTTGTTACCTGCTGTCTATGTTTACCTGATATATACCCTTGTGAACTGATTGAAGTTTGTGCTTTGTTAACAATTTTGGGCTATTTTATGTTCTGGCTCGCATTTGCATCTTTAAGTCAGTAATCACAGAACTTTCCTGGGTTAGATTTTTTTTGTGAGCATTTTACGTAATGATCGGTGTGAAAACATAGGACACCTGAATTTGAGCAAGAGCAATGGGTTAGAAGCACCAACTTTAGTAGGACTGCAGGAACTGCACCAAATTTCACCAACTTTACTAGGACTACAGGAACAGCACCAAATTTTACTAGTAACTTCCGATGGTGAAAAAAAATCACATAGTAAGATATGGTGTAATGTGATGGGAATGGTGAAAAAAAATCACAGTGTCATGGGGAAGTGGAGAACCATATGATTCATGTTCTACGGACAAGAATGCACCAAAGAACAAAGATGACTCCTACATGGTAACCCTGCTATAGCTTTTTGGCGTTACATTCAGTATGGGTCCTAAGGTGCTATACGCAGTTTAACGTCAATTTTACATCCCCTGCAAGTAGATGAACATATCATCGTTACATTCAGAATGAAACTCTTCCATTGTACTCCAATATGAATGCTTGCGGTCACTTGTGAATCACTTTTGTCGTGTCATGCTCAACGATTTGGGTATGGTTCTGTGTGTGGACTGCACATACTAGTTGAGGAACATACAACACCGTCTTTGAGCAGGATACTAGGATCAACTGTAAGGAAAAGAAACTTCTCAGCAAAGCACTTCACACTGAAGGACAAGGTGCAGCAGTCAGCTTTGTAGAGAGAGAGAGAGAGAGAGAGAGAGAGAGAGAGAGAGAGAGAGAGAGTACCATGTGTGTTAATTCACGTGCTAAATTTGAACCAAACGTTAGAAGTCATATTTTGTCCTTCCGCTTCTCAAGATTAGGCACATCATATCAGATAACTTAGAGGTTGAGTTGTAGAAATTCCATGCCTCAAGCATCAAACGTTTCCTTGAACCTTTGAAATGGACAACCTGAAAATGAGTGCCCAGAATTAATCTGGGTGTCACAGTTAAGTGAACATAAACCAGAATACACAACTTTCAAATTTATTAGATTATACTAATCACCTAATCCTGGGAGACCCACCCAACATTTTGCATGTGCACAACTGACAAGTGATTATTAATAGGAGAGCATAGCTTAACAAAAAAGTACAGTATTATTACAGAATCAAGAAATTTATCAACTATAATGCCATGGTTCGTGGAAAAGAAACGATGAAACCAAGTTTCCTATCTTTCATGCTTGTCCTTTAGCACGAGCAACAAAGAGCCTGAAGAAACACTCTTTTCTATTAATGTTTGACCAAAAATAATTCCATGAAGAGAAAGAGAACAGCATTGATAAAAAATAAGGTCCTAACAAGTAAGAAAAATGCTGTACCTTAACATCCAAGGGCATACCATGAAACTGTCCAGCACCCTCAGGTGGAGTCCAGTTATAAACACCACAAGGCAAGAAGAGAACAGATGCTCCATTAACTTCACCTGTAAATGCTTCATGCTTAGGGAATTTTCTTAAAGCCGATGGTAGATGAGACTTCACAACCCATGCCAATGCTAATTGGTCGCCAAGCATTCTAGAAGCCTTCATATATTTTAAGCTGTAAGCTTCAAGGACTTGTTTGAAGAATTCCACTGCTCTGAAAAAAAAGGAGAGGTTAATTGAGTTTGCCAGCTTTTTATGATACATTATATTGCCTAGCTGTCGACTTACTTAGTGATGCCATCCCTCGTGCCTCTTATTGCAACAAACCCAGAGTTCAAAGGTTGACCTTTGTTGTTACGAAAGGTAAGAGCCAGATGACAATGGGGATATTTTTTGAATATATGTCCAAGATCGTCAACTACTGCTATATCAGAATCAGTTAAAACAAAATGATTGAACCCTTCAACCCTATCAAATTCCACAAGCTTTTGTTCCAGAAATGCCTGATACGAGGACAAGATATATAAGCATACAACTCTATCAGTAGAAAATAATGCATAAAGATGATTAGAAGACAGTATAATGTGGTAACATAAGTAGCTTTGAGAAAGCATATGCAGAAAACGTAAGGCATTTATTCAAATGAAGCGAATAGACTTACAATGTAGGACTTGATTCTTTGAAGCATCAGATTTCCCCGAGAATAATTTCCTTCAATAGGCAATAGTGTAGCACTCCCTTGATTTACTGAAAATTTCGAATCAGGATCAGTCAATATGATCACATTGCTTCTTGGCATTGATACCTGCAGGGTTCTACAGATAGAATCAGGTTTTAAACAACCAACATTACTATTGTTGTTGGAAATAATGTGGCGCTGTATGCATTATAGGTTCCAAATTAGATGCAACAAAGAGATTTGTTTTGTGTATAGGTAACAACAGCATGAACTCATATATAGTATCTAGAAAGGGTTATGATAGTGATGTTAGTATTTGAATCAAGTAACTGATGGTTACATTACTTTCATTTTTTTCTGCCACACAAAAAGGAAATAATCACAGCAAAAGGATGAAACTACTAACTTGTTAGTAACTCTAATAAATGGGAGTGTTTCCTATCAATCAATCACAACATGCAATAACACAAGACTCAGACTTAGTTCAAATGCTGGTTGTAGGCTATCACAAAAAACATGGGAGTACAAATCCAAATGTAATACTAATATGTGGGGCGTCTTGCAATCTTATCATTCACAAGAAAGAAATGATTCTAGCCATCATAATGATAGTGTTAAACTACTGGCTGTGGCTATCAGTAATCATAATCTGCACAAACTTAAAGAAAAGGAAGAGTTACCTTTATGAAATTGGTGAAAGTGTTCAGAATGGCCATGGACCTTTCGATCTTGCTATAAGAATGGTTTCCGACAGTTACAGTGTCAGATGGAACTTTGCCATCTCCATCTGGGATGGAACCATAGGTTGTGAATACAGTAACAAAAGAAATATGTTCTCCAGAATAGTTCCCGTCACTTGATATGCCAATATTATTCAGAGCTGTAAGTCCTGAGCAAAGGAAATAAATCATCAGTCATATAAAATGGAGTATTGATTGGAGATAGCCAGAAGACAACCTACCACCATAAAACGACGATAAAGAACATCAGATACAACTAATGTCAGAGATCTAACTAAAATAGCAACATTCTAGATTTATCCGAAACATGGTGTTCAAAACAATGCATCAGAAATGTTGCTTTACTGCATTGATCTAATTTTGTAGAAACACTGAAACAGTGTTGTTATCCAGGTTTTGCTTTATGCCTGTCATAACTAAAAAAAGTTTCCAGTTTATGAGGCTATAAATCCAGCTCAACACAATCTAATTTTACAGTGTCAGAGCCACACTACGACAAGAACATACGATTGCATCATCATATCTTTTCCTTCAAAAGATGAATGTTATTGTGTAATACACTCTCATTCTTCATTCAAGAACCAATATTTTTCATAAAAAAAATAGTAAAGATGGTACAATAACTTCTCCCAGCGCATGATGACTCATTGAGTTAAATGCCGATGGTTCATAACAATTGCACTTTTCTATAATGTAATTTTCACATTTTTGTTGGACAGTCCAATGTTAAATCTATACGCCCATCACAAAAATCCCAGCTCTGCCACAATGATATCGGCCTGCCTGCTGCTCAATTTTCAAAGCAATCCTCCGCCTATATGTCTAAAAGCTACGATCTGAATTGCTTCTACAGGGACAGCTACATTCAGCATAAATGGAGCTTGCCGTAGAGAGAGGGAAATAACCGTGGCACTGGAGGCGGTCGTGGCGGCCCTGTCCGGCGGCGGGCCCGAGCACGAGGTGGTCAGGACGCTTCGGCGCGGTGGGAGGTGGCAGGCACACGCCCTTCTCCGGAGACAACGGGTGCAGCCTGGACACTGGCACAGATCGGATCGTCAGGGAAGCGGTCCACATTGGGACGGGAATTTGGAGGACAGGAGAGGAGGGATTCGTACCGGAGTAGATGAGAGGGACGAGGAGGAAGACGAGCAGCGGGCGGAGGGGAACGGCGCGGATTCGGGGCCTCGGGGTCGCCATGGAGGTGGAGGAACAGCGGCGGCGGAGGACCCCTTCTCGTCGGCAGCGCCGGGCAAATGATGAGCGTATTGCAGTTAGACGCCGTTAGAGCAGTGCCTAAAAAACAATATCAAAAAAAGGTTAAAAATTATTGGGAGTAAAAAAAAAACAACCTAGAGGTAGCCAACAGTTCAAAAAAGAAACTATCCTAAAAACATTTAAATGGTGCCACATCATAAAAAATATGGACCTTATCTTGATTATATATTCACGGGATAATCACAAAGCCGTTGAATCTCTATCCATTTTTTTCCTCCCATCATTTTTTCCTCTCACCTTTATGAGGCAATTCCCCGAAGCAATTATAAAAGTTCGCAATTTCGTCTATGCCACTAAAAAAGTTCGAGCTCCCACCCAACCACTAACCTTGGTTTTTCTGGACTTACAGACCATCACCGTCTATTTCTGGGCTAACGGAGTTAAATTGCGAGGCGGATTGTCTCTTTTGCCCTTTGCATCCAGTCAGCACCAATTTTTTTTGTTGCCTCCTGCGCCATTCCAAGGCGCTCGTTTTGGCGGCAAAGTTGGCACCAAAACCCCCGCTTGGCCCCAGTTCTATAAATGTGGCGCTGGCCCTTGTCTTCCTCCTTGCTTTTTTTTCTTCTTTTCTCCATTGCCTTCTTCCTCATAGAGGCTTCTTTCCATCTTCATGTCGCAAGCCTCAAGTAGTGGAGGGATGAACAACAGGAGGGTGTTCTGCCCGAACTGTCGAGTGCTGGCAAACTGGAATCGAGCCAACACCACCAAGAACTTCGGCCGCGTCTTCTACAAGTGTCCATATTTTGCGGTTAGATTCATCCTGAGAAAGAGCATTTTTGCATTGCATGATTTTTTTGCTGTTTTGGGATGCTTGTTTTTCCTGTTTTATAGGCGGGCGGATGCCAGTTTTTCATTTGGGAGGACATGATGGGGTAGACATCTGAGCATGGTGGAACTCGAGTTCATCCTGTTCTTCCTCTGGTTCCTAAACCTGAAGCGCCAAGACCTGTTGCTGTAGCTGAGGAAGATGTGGCGCCAAGAGCAGGACCTGTTCTGGTTGACATCCATGGTAGAAGGATGGTTGAAGAAAGGATCTTGGAGCAGCTCAAATGGATCGAGAAGCTAGTTTTTGTTTACATCATGCTTGTTCTGTATGTAATCATGAATAAGTAGAAGTAGTGGCTTTAGTGGTACTAAGATGGAATGCTTTTGGCTTTATGAATGGTTGTATGAATGTATGGATGGATGTATGTATGAATGAATCTCATGAATGAAACCCAGATTTATAACTCTTTGTAATATGTGAAAAACTGGACACTGACATATGGCACATCAGACACTAGCATTGGAAATAACTAGATCACAGTGACATTGGAAATAACAAGATCACAGTTTTGGTCATCTAGATAAACAAAAGAGCACATTCACATGGCTCAGAGAGTAGCTAGACTATGTAAAGCAAACCACGGTAGTTTGTTTCATCCATAACAGGCTAACAAGTTCAAAAAGCAGATCACACATCAGTTTGCACCATCCAGAATGGGCATACAAGTTCAAAAGCAGACCACCCATAAGTTTACAAAGTGAAGTTGTGACACATCAAATATTCAACTTTCTCTTGCTCCTGGTTCCCATTGCAGGGTTGTCTAGAGAAGTTGGGACCTTGCTTCTTGTGTTCATGGCTGGACTCCCTAGTCTTTGTGCTTCCACCACAGCAGTTGCTTCCTTTTTCTTTCTTGTAGGTAGCTTGGAGGTTTGACCACCAGAGTGATTCTGCTGCAGTCCTTCATTTGGGATTTCAGGGCTGACAGTGACAAGATCAATCTGGTTAGACCCACTACCAGATTTTTTACTACAGACATATAGAATTGTGTTAGTTAAAACAAAGACATGATCAATGTTGTACTAATTGATGATGAGGAAGAATGGCTAACCTGATGGACTCAGAAGCTGTAGATGCTGTGCAACTTTTTTTCTTCTTTGCAGCAGCTGAAGTTCTGGTGCTTGTGCTTGTGCTCTTCCTCTTCTTCCCAGTGGTTCTTGTGCTGTTCCTTTGGCTCCCAGAAGATGTTGTACTGGGTATTCCTGGGAAAAGCATCCTACCTGGCATAGTGTCATTCACAGGCACAAGACTTCTTTCAGTTAATGCTGGTGCTAGTTGTGTCTTCTTCTTGCGCTTTGGGGGTCCTCTACATTCATAAGATACTGTGTTTGAATCTGAAAGGGTGTAGGTGTTGACATAGAATCGCGCCAACACACTCGAGTGCGCTAAAACGCGCAAACGATCGTCAAAACGATCAACACCAGCAAGCCTCTGGCGAACTGGTCTGACCAGTTGCGCCGACCGGTCTGACCGGTCTGGTGCAGAGAACCGCGACGAACCTAGGAACACGAGCTCGAGAGGGACCCCGTCGGAGCTCGCGCAGCTAGGGTTGCTCTGAGGTCGGCAGGCCACTCAGAACGCCTTCAAACGCCATCGAGACGCAGGAAAGAACAACAATTAGGGTTTGGAAAAGATAGGATTTGAGAGGAACAAAAAGTAGATGTAAATTGATCTGATTCGATTGGGAATACCTCAATCGGCCTTAGCCTTTATATTTATAGGCCGGCGAAGTCGTATTCCTTTCCAAATCGGTTTACACAAGAATTACAAAATAAAAAGAAGCCTACTCGGACTAGAACTGGACAGACCGGTCTGACCGGTCGGCCTCTGAGCCTACCAGATTTGGCTGTCAACATATGCCCCTTGCTTTTTGGTGAGTTTCACAAGCCAAAAAGCAAGAACTAATCTGATATACATATTTTACACAAAGTATACAAGTCTAAAAATAAAGCTAAGGGCGATATCCACTACCGACAATCTTTGCCTTCATGCACTTTGCCACATGCTGGGTGGTACCTCTTCAAGTATCTCCAATTAATAGCTCTAGGTAGACGCTCATCTTGCACCGTCTCCATCATATATGAATTCCCGGAGATAACCTTGATAATCTTGTATGGTCCTTTTCAACTTGGCGACCATTTGCCAAACTTGTTGCTTTTCATCCAAAGAGGCAAAATTGTCTTCCAAACCAGATCTCCAACCAAAAAAGATTTAATTTTTACCTTCTTGTTGTAAGTTCTGGCCACCCGTAGCTTGTCCTTCTCAATTTCCTTTAAAGCCTTCAAACGCTTGTCGGTGACCTCATCAGTGTTATCCATCATCAAGTCGTGGTAATCAACAACGAAAAGGTCATTTTATTTAGCTAGTCTATAAGCGTCCAGATTCACCTCAATGAGCAAAATGACCTCTTAACCATACACAAGCCTAAAAAGAGTAACTTTAGTAGCACCATGTCGAGATATGCAATGAGCCCATAATACTTCGGATAACACTTCATGCCACCTCCTAGGATTTTCTTCTATCTTCTTCTTGACAAGTTTGATCAAAATTTTATTACTAGACTCGGCCTGTCCATTGGCCTGAGCATAGTATGTAGATGAATTGAGCAACTTAATCTTGTAAGATTCGGCAAAAACACGCACCTCCTTTGATATGAATGAAGAACCTTGATCTATCACTACAAAACTCCCAGGGCAAGACTGTTCAATTTCAAGCTTCAATCTATACAGATTGTTGAAACTTTCTTTCCAATCACCAAACAATTGAGTAAGTGCTAGCTCTTTACCATGATAAACTCTTTTGTAGTGCACAACTACCTTGTATTCATCCTTTATCCTCCTCTGCAGTTCCTTTGCTGTCATTTTTGGGTTCTCTAACACCCAATACTTCACCTTCTCATAGATCCAGTACTTTGTTGCACCCTTGACCTTTCCAGTTCTTCTTGTGCTATGGCAGTCATGTTCATAAGGATTCCTCTTCGAAGTGACAAAAGCGACATTACTAGTGATTTGCCAGTTATAGCTTGTTTCTAGATCCATCCTATAAAACGCAACAAAAGAGACATTACTAGCGATTTACCTGAACGAAACTACACTAACCCTAGCATCTACTCCAACGCCGCGGAATGGGTTAGAATCAAGAAACAAGAGGCCTCAAGGAAGAAGAGGAGACTACTCACCCTTCAGGAAGCCATGCAGGTCTCCCCTCCACTCCAGCCATGGCGAATCCTTGAGCCTCCACGCGGGGTGCAGATCCACAGATCCAGTGCCTTGCTTCCTCGCTCCCTACCCCATCTACGCCTCCTCTTCAAGCAGCTTCAATAGGGGGTGGGGGGGATTCGACGGCCGCTGCTACTTCTGCCGTCGCGGGTTTGGGGGTGAACGGGGAGAGGAGAGGAGAGAGTGCGACTGGTTCTGGTCCCTCTGATGCTCCCCGACGAGGCTGACCGACAGTCAACGTGACGGATTTGGACGACGATGGTCTTTAAGTCCAGAAAAACCAGGGTTAGTGGTTGGGTGGGAGCTCGAACTTTTTTTGTGGCACAGACGGAATTGCGAACTTTTATAATGGCTCCAGGAGAATTGCCTCCACCTTTATCTGTTGCATCGCCGGCAGCCAGACCTTGACGCCGGAAACGCGCTGCGTTCTCGGGAAAATATGCACTTTGGTCCTTCAACTTTGCTCCAATGGTCAATTTGGTCCCTCAACTTTCAAAAAGACCAATTTGATCTCTCAACTTTTGTTTTTAGGTCAAATTTGTCACTATACTAATGTAATGCTTCATAATACCATGAGACTAATGCTAAAAAGTCATCGTTACCCTTGGCTATTTTCTCTCCTTCACAATCTGCATGTTTAGCAACAAGTTAATTAAACATGTGCATGATATTATTATGTGATCTACTAAATTAAATACAAAAGAGCATTTCAACAAATATGAGACATCAAATCAGCCGACAGAATAATAGATCTATTATGAGCTATTATTGATTAATTACAACTATACAATAATGGAAATTGAGTATGAGAACGAGTTAAGAGTAAAAATGACTTTTCACATCTATCTCATGATATTATAGAGCATCACATCAATATAGGGACAAATTTGGCTCAAAAATAAAAGTTGAGGGATCAATTTAAAAATTGAGAGACCAATATGACCCTTGGAGGAAAATTGAAGTACCAAGTGTCTATTTTACCGTAGGATAATCAGCGTGAACAACAGCTATGAGCGGATCTGTTGGCTTTCGATTCAAGAGGGATCCAGCGCAGGTGCAGCATCTCCGCTCGGCTGAGTCGGCTCGTGGCTCCGCTCAGATCAGCTCCAGCGCAGGATTCATCGTCGGATCAACGAGATGTGCAGGATTCACGGGGTGCACCGGCGCTGGTGTAGGCCCCGGGCGCACCCCAGTTGACGAATGGGACGACATCAAGGGAGGGGAGGTCGCACCATTGACGGAGCAGATGGATGCTGCGCTCAGAACCTCTGCTCCGCTCGGCAACGATTGGAAAGGACGCGAGCAGGGGAGGTCGACGTGGGAGGAAGCGTGGGAATTGAAAAAATGGTGCGACTTGGCTGGATTGGATTGGGAGTGCGGAGAGGCAGCCGAAAGTTGGGGCAAAATAGTTTCGGTTTTGGACATGCGAATAAATTGGGCATGGATATTGGCATAGTATGTTGGAGTGCTTTTTTCACTTGTATACCGAAAAATAAAGTATTGGGTAGATTTTTTAGGTATTTTGGAGATACTCTTAGTTCCGTAGAAATAGGATTTTTGTCCTCCTTCAGTCCTTGTGTTTCTTTATCCGTTGGCGGTCGGACTTTCGCCCCCTGTAATGCCGCCTACTCCCTCCGTCTCAAAAAAAACAAGTCATTCTAAGAATTTTAGGACAAATTAACAAAAAGATAAAATGACCATGTTTGCCCCTATTTATTATCCTTATTTGACGTTGATTGATTCTTACATGCGCATGTACTTTCTAAATAGGGTAAGATGACATGTTTTTTGGGACAAAATTTGAATCCTAGAATGACTTGTTTTTTGGGACGGATGGAGTAGCTTTCTACTCCTTCCCTTCCAAATAGTAAATCATTTCAATTCTTTTAATTAAAATATTTCAAATTTAACAAAATATGTATAATAAAATAGTAGTATTTATGATACCAGATAAATATTAATAGGTTCTTCATTAAATATACTTTTATAGTATATCTATTTTTTAAAAAATAGGGTTATAAACCCATCCATATGAGATGACTTAAATATCTGCACACGATTTTCCACACGATTTTAACCATTGTTACTCGCTCTACTCTACAATGAGCTAGCCAACTAGGCTAGAAGTTTTATAAATAGTATATCTAGTGGCGGAGCTAGCAAAAATTTCAAGAGGGGTCTGGAAGATCAAGGGAAGGTGAGCAGATAGTGACGGCGACGGTGCGGGTTCGTGGTGGCATCCCTTGCCCCCGCAAGCGGCACGTCTGGAATCGCCCTCCGTGACCCTCCAGCTCTCCATTCCTGGAGCTTTCTTCAATCTGCGGCTCCTACTGAAATAGCTTCGGCTGCAGTTTTTTTTTATGAAGTTGAAGCTGAAGCTATTAAAAAAATATTTAGTAAAACGGCTTCAATTGCTTAGGATCACGGTAGCAACAGATGCTAGATTTTTTTTGCTTCAGTCGTGTAGGCAAAGCCATTTTACGGATTATTCACGGCCCCGTAATGATACCATTTTTGAAATGGCACTTTGACATTGGTGAAGTCGGAGAAGAAACTATGCCAAACAGACTCTTAGAATGTTATTTCTTGCTTGCTTCTAGTTGTTGCTTCTTGATGTATCTGTTGGGCTTTAATTGAAAGTACAACGTGAGTTACTAGACATTAAATTTGGTGTAAAACTACTTGTCTAATTATATTTGCTGCAAAGAAAAGGCGGTATTAATTTTCTTTGCACCGTTAGGGGCCTGCTAGCCCCCTGGCTTTGAGTATATCTATTTGGTTTTATAAATTTTTATAATTTTTCTATAATTTTGATCAAACATAAAAATAGTTTGACTCTCTAATAAAATTAGAATGAATTAAAATTAGAAATGGAAGAAGTATCTATTTATGTAAAAGTTTTTGTATTACAGCGAGTAAGTTTCACCTTTTTCCCTTACATCTTGTATTTTTTCCTCTGAATTTCTCCCTCTAAACTCTTAAAGAAAATCTTTTATTACGTATTAGTAAGTGTTTAGTTGTTTACTCAAGCATAATAAAATTTATTGTAATTCGTAACATGTAGTACCCTTACTTTGGTAACCTCCATAGCACGCCTTGGTGTATAAACTTACTCTCACGTTACCGCCTCAACCATGAGTATGTGTTTTTTAATACGTTATTTCTTTGCCAATAATAGTAAGAGTTATACACCAAATTAATATTGTCAATTCGCAGCGTAAAAGTTTGTACAAGACCGAAATCGCTAATCATTATAGTCATTGCTAGTTCCTTCTACACTGTTTTTAAAAAAGCTTCTTCTACACTGGTATACTCTTTTGTTCACAACTGTTTGACAAATCTAGCTGTGTAAGAGAGATGACATATTAGAGAGAAAACGGCAAATAACAAATGGTAGTCAATGAAACTATATAGAATTGAAAGCAGTAAATATCAGACATTATAATATACTATTTCAACACGAAAAGCTTGAAAAAGTAAAGATATATCACAAGTAGGAAGGGATCGAAACAATAAGTAAACAGAAAAATGTATCCTGACATATCCGAATCTGTTTTTATATGTATCCGATTCATTTCCATCCTAGAACATAAAAACTGGAAGGAAATAGACGAATATCTAGAATATTCGAATATGTTTCCATATATTCAATGCATTTTAGTTCTTTGACATAGAGCGGTATTTAGAGAAAGAAACATTTAGTACTCCTTCCATTCTTAAATAGATTTTTCTCTTCGTTTGACTATTCGTCTTTTCTACAAGTATTTATGCAAATAGCTAAATCTTCAAGTTAGATTCAAGAGACTTTTGATAATAGACGTAAATGTACTCATTTCACTTCATTTAACTAACTAATTAATTAAATAATATTGGTCAAATTTGAAGTAAAAAGTCAACGGTGTCATATAAAAAAGAATGCAAATTAGAGAGGGGCTTGGATGAAAAATATTGCACAGTTAATCGGTGAAGACCGGAAATGGTGCAGTGACGTCAGCACCGAATCCTCCCGACGGGACTCCCCGGCACCGCAACCGCTGTTCCTCTCTCTCCCGCGTCACGCGCGCGCCAGAGCCGCGGCAAGATTCCCCGGCGGGAGGCGTAGGCCGCGCGCCGCGACGATTCGGCTCCTCGCCCACCCCACACGGTTCCCCGCCTCCCTCTGCCGCTGGCGGCGGATGGCCTCCTCCTCCTCCTCGCCGGCGCCGGCCCCGGCCGGGGAGCCCCTGCGCCAGAAACGCATCCTCTCCAGCAAGCTCTACCTCGACGTGCCCTCCTCCAAGGTGGGTCGCGGGCACCCCTTTTCTCACCCCCACCTTCCAGGAATCGCGCAGCGGGCGGCCTTCCCGTGTCTCAATCGCATTGTTTCCTTGCAGGCGCCGGTGGTCTACTCGCCGGCCTACGACATCTCCTTCCTCGGGCTCGAGAAGCTGTGAGCCCCGTTCCCGCCCGCCCGCCCGCCCGCCACCTATGCCGAAACACGCATCCGCATTCAGATGTGTCTGACGATTGACAGTGCGTGCGTTCGTGCAACCTCTTGTGCAGGCACCCGTTTGACTCCGCTAAATGGGGCCGCATCTGCAGGTACCTCACCAGGGAAGGGCACCTGGAGAAGAAAAAGCTCGTGGAGCCATTGGAAGCCTGCAAGGAGGATTTGCTAGTGGTAGGCCGGATACATCAAGAATCTTTGTTTCACCCGGTTCTGGCTTCATACTGCATTTGTTCCGACTTCTGAGCCCCTTGCACGGCTTTGTTTAACCAGGTGCACACAGAGGCGTATCTGAACAGCCTCAAAAGCAGCTACAGAGTTGCCTGCATTGTAGAGGTAGTGATTTTTTTATAAGAAGAGGAATTGGCCTGATTGGTGGCGAATTATGTTTTGCGGTTGGCTAGTGACTGACGGATGTTTGATGTCTTAGGTCCCTCCTGTGTCGCTTGTCCCTAACTGGATGGTGCATAAAAAGCTACTATACCCGTTCCGTAAGCAGGTGATGCATTGTGAATTTGTGCTTTCTTCTAGATTATTTGTAAAGGCAAGATGCATAATTTGAGTATGAGGGGAGTGTAATAAATTGTTTTCCTCTCTCCACAGGTGGGTGGGTCAATTTTGTCAGCCAAACTTGCACTCGAGAGAGGATGGTCCATTAATGTTGGTGGAGGATTTCACCATTGTTCGGCAGAGGAAGGGGGTGGATTTTGTGCGTATGCTGACATCTCTCTCTGCATCCAGTTTGCTTTTGTCCGTCTAAACATTTCAAGGTAATAAACCCTTCACGGAAGAACTGTAGCTATATAACTTTTGTCTTCCTTAGTTTGTCAGACTGTGGGTCCCTCATTGTATGCTTGACTGCACATTTTCAAGTATGTGCCTTAGTATGTGTTTCACTAAGATTAGCAAAGTTAACAGTTAACAGTGACACTGCGAGAGGGTCCTCAAAGTGCAAAGTTACAGGGCCACACTACACACTCTGTGGCATGTACCTTGGCACAGCAAACCCACTCAGCTCGACAACCAACTTAAAGGACCAACACCACATGTGAATGACTGCACATTGTGCATATACTCCCTGCAGTAACACAAGAGTGTCATTTTGGGTTACATGCGGTCAACAAATAATCAATTTGAACATCTATATATGGTATAAGTAGAATTTTCCAAAGGTAGTTTCGTAATCATACAATTTTGGTAATGGTTTGTCAATCCATGGTAGTAAAATTAGTAATCAAAGTTGTGTTATGTTGGGGACCACGTGAATGTCTAAAATAGTAATCCGTTCCACGATGTTAATCCATCTTTCATTCTAGAATAGTGCAATGCTTGAAGGCATCCTCCAGGCAGTTGGTGGTTATGCAATTTATATTTGCTTGCAGTCAAATGCAAGGGTGTGCACTTAGCTATACAGAACAAACTGAACTTCCCTTTCAAACATCTGCAGTGTATTGATCATAGACCTGGATGCCCACCAAGGAAATGGGCATGAAAAAGATTTTGCCAATGATGGTACATACTTTTAATTATCTGTGGATTTTCGGCTCATTATATTTGTCAGTATGATACCAGCTTATCACTTATCACTCACAGGAAGGGTTTACATTTTGGACATGTACAATGCTGGAATTTATCCCTTCGTAAGAGTCTTCATCTTGAGCACTCCTTAGACACCTGTAGTATATCAAACTATTATTTTCTTTTATTATTGGCGGTCTTACTCTTATATATTACCATTATGAAATACAGTGATGTAGAGATTACTTATGTAACTTTCTTGTCACTTGAACACAATTTTAGTGTGAAACCCTAAATGCATGATCATCTTTTGGAACAAACTATATTGTTCATCCATTTAGATGATGCAATTGTTCACAAATCGAAACTGAAAAACACCAGTGCCATCCTATACTGCAATGAATTCTGACTGTCTTATACTACCATTGGCAACTCTTCACATTAATGTGTTATAGACAACACGCGAAAGGGTGCCTAGCCGGATTGGTTAGGTGGCCTCAGTAGCACTCCTTAGGTCCTGGGTTCGACTCCTGGTGGGAGCGAATTTCGGGCTGAGGTTAAAAAAATCCTCTCGCCTGCCTACACGCCAAAGCACATGGAAATAGGTCCCGGCTCACCCCGGCCCGCTCTCACACGGGTTACGGTATGGGTTACGGCGCCCCTGTGTAAGGGTGGGGCAGGGGTTCGGGGGTTTTCTCGGCCTGCGTGAGAGGTCCTTCTTCTTACATTAATGCCCGGGGGGCAGCTTGCCCCTCGCGGGTCGAGTTTTTTTGTTATAGACAACACATTACTTTGTATTTGTCATTCCATCTTGTTTGATACCAGATATGTTCCTGATTCTTTGTTTCTTTGTAAACTTACTTTGATCCATTTCAGGATTTCACTGCTAAGCAATACATCGATCAAAAAGTTGAATTAGTTGTAAGTATCATCTTGCAACCTGCCATGTATTTCAACTTTGAGTTGAATTTCTCATTAAGTGATTGTGCATTATAGAGCGGGACAAAAACAGATGAATACTTGGAGCTACTTGACAATGCCCTTGAGGTACATTACATACCTGCAAAATTGGTCGTAAAAAGAAATATTTATACTGGGTACTAGATAATACTTTGAAGTGTCATCTTTTGCATGGTATAAATCCCAAGTTTCAATGTGAGCATGGAGTGATTTTATTGTATCACTTTAACTTGTGATTTTGTTTAAGTGCATCTATTGATGATGCTATATATGTTCAACTAAGCAAGAGGCTTGAAACAGTGTAAAATGTGGTTCCTTCTACATACGTTGAGTGAACATAAATAGTATCTTCTATTACCTTCTAAGAAATTATCATGCACACTACATCTGGGATGCACTCTTCTGTGTAATGGCAATGCAGTGATATTGGAACTACATTTTTCTTTCTCCATATTTTTCTAGACTTGTTGAACCTAGAATAATTCATTATTGTTTATGTTATGCTTGTTTTTAACAAACTTGTTATTCACAGTTCCTCTTGGAACATATTGTTTACAGGTATCCAAAAGTAGATTTCAGCCCCAATTGATTGTTTACAATGCTGGAACAGACATCCTGGATGGTGATCCATTGGGCAAATTGGAGGTACTTTTCTTCTATAAACTCTTATATTCACAAGCACAAGCCACCGAAGGAACCTCCAATGTAATTCTGCAATAGCAGGAATTTTTTTGAATGGATACACTCTTTCTTGTAATCTTTGCTTTCTCTTTTCTGTACAGTCTCCTCTTTCTTTTCTTAATATAAAGCCAGTAGGGCGAGCCCCTCTTGTTTCCTCCAAAAGATATGCAGAAATCATATTTCATTTGTGCTCGCAGTCGTGCTCCCTGACTAGGAGCCTGATATAGCGACATCTTAGTGGGTCATGGTGGTGATAGTTTTGTTTATCGGCACGTTACTTTTTTTTCAAACTGTGAACCCCCCAGGGGCTGGGGTGGTGGCGTGTGTCTTGGGTGTGTGGTGGTTTGTGTAACTTGGCTATTTTGGCCTTTTCCTCTTCTTAATGCAATGATATGCAGCTCTCCTGCATATTCGAGAAAAAAAAACCTAGGTTTTATCATTCTTGCAAGCAGAAATACTGGAAACATTGCAACACAAACAATCTTATTTTGCTTCCTTACCGTGCATAAATTGGCGTAAAGCTGCTGAATTTGATATGTTCTGCAGATAAGTCCTGAGGGTGTGGTTGCCAGAGATGAAAAGGTGTTTAGATTCGCGAAAGATCAAAACATTCCACTCCTCATGCTGACATCAGGTGAAATACTTCTGCCTCATTTTGTAGTTTGTCCTACTAGTTGCAAATCTGCTAATGCCATATTCCTGTGCACAATAACCATTTTGCGGTGTTATCAGGAGGCTACATGAAGTCAAGTGCTCGAGTAATTGCCGACTCGATCATCAATCTCTCGAATAAAAACTTGATAGAACTAGGCAACCAGCTGGGTTGAGCAAGAACTTGTGATTAGTGTTTATCGTAAAGCACACATCTCCCTGATGTATATGTCATTGTGAATAAAAGTGTACAGTACTTTTATTGTGATGGATGACATATATGCCATAGAAAAGGTTTGTAGTACATAACACGGGGCCTCCTTAAATCTTCACTATGTGAAGTCAAGTAATCAATGCGTATAAAGCGTTTCAGAAAAGTAGAAAATGCGTACTTTTATTGTGATGGATGACATATATGCCATAGGAACGAGGATAGTTGTTTAAGCTTTTTCAGGTGTGCTCTTGTAACCGAAAATGCTCGTGACCCCGATGACATTTAGTTTGACGCTTTATTTTGCTGGATAGTCAGGAGCTAGTGCTCCATCCATTCTTTGTTCGTCGATGACTGAATGTATATATGTGATCTGAATCGGATGAACTTCTGTGGCAATGGTCGATGGATAACATTTCTGAACATTGCCAATGGACATGACTGCATGAGCATTTCTTGAAGGTTAATTGGCAGCTGATAAGGAGAGAGAGGACTGTTCTCCCCCAAATCCCAGTCCCTTTCTGTAGTAAAAGCAGGTGTTGGTTGTTACCGGCAACGTCTTCAGAACGCGCTGTCTCTGCTTGGAATGAACTGTGGAGCGAGTGAATGCCAGCAAGAGGAGGTGAAAAGGAAAACATGAGCGGTCACCGGTCACCGTGGACAGATTTTTACCACTGTCCTCGCGCGCATTGGCAGCGTCAAGGTCGTCGTCACCGCCGGTGACGGAGGCGCGCGGCGGAGGACGTCTTCGTCGAAGACACCTGGTTAGTGCCTGGAACTGCCTGCTTAAGAGGGGGCAGGGCGACGCCTGGCTCCATTGGTCGCCATGGTCGATGCTGACCGTCACTTTCCACAGTGGTTTTCACAGTCTTGGCTTGTTGGTTTTCCGGTGAAAGTAACTGCGAAGTGGCTGGAACCGGAAAGACTTCCACGGAGACTTTGGACGACGATGTGGATGCCAGTGGCAGCTTCCACCGCGAGTTCGTCTTCCAGCATGTGTCACGGGGGAGGAAAGACGGATTGCGCGGAGACGCTAGGACGTCGCATATGCGGCGTTGCTGCCGAACAGTGAAATGGAAATATTAGGCCGCCAATTCACTGAGCTACTAATGTTTTGAAAAATGAAAACACAATGTCGGTCTAAATGGCCATTCAAATGCTACAGATTGTAATAGGTCGTTTAGCCCGTTTAAATGGCTATTTGCCTATTTTACTCAACCATTGGATAAATAATAGGCAGCCATTATTTAGCGTTTCGGTAAGCAAGGGACAAATGTGTCAGATATGATGTACTCTCTACCATGGATAATTAGATGCGATAAATAGGAAATAACTCACATAGTACATCAACACTTGTTTTGTGGTTTCATCATAAAACATAACCATTGCATGTATTATCATCTTAACAGGGGCGGATCCAGCTCACAGCCCATAGGAGACTGAAGCATTCTTCTTCCTTTTCTCTTGCCTCCTTCCTCTTCTCTTCTTCTCCTTCCACTTTCTCATCATTTAGCTCCCCTTATTCTAATAGAGGTGGCAGCCAGTAGGAGCCCCCTGGCCCTATGTAGATCCACTACTGCATCTCATCATGTAATTATCACCTTTAGAGTCGATGGTTGTTGGTCGAAATTCGAAAAGAATCTGTGCTCGTAGCATAAGAGAGTGAGAGATGAATTAGGCATCTTAAAAAATAAACCTATGGTCTTCATCTAATTTGCACAAAACTTGAACTAGAACATGATATCTAGATGTGCAACTAAGATTCTCTAGTGTTCTAACTCAACGCAAACAAGAGTTTGCAACCTATAGCCAATCCTATCTTGGAGCTACTCTAAAAAGTAAAAGCACAAAAATTGCAAGTATGAAATTTGGAATCAAAATGCAAACTCGGCATGTCCATTGTTTCCTATGGTATCTGTGGGCTAAAACCACTCCCAATCCACGTTGAAGCTCTACCGATGATATGCTCCCAGTCACCAAGTCTCTTTCTAGTCAAGAGCTTGATCTCGCCACTAAGACTCATGCCAAATAGATGAGGACCATACCACTAAGGCAATGCTCACCACCTCTTGCACCGGTCACCTTCACACGGTTTTCACTACGGAGCTTCTCATGAAAGAGGGGTCTCCTCATCCCCAAACAAAGTTGTCGTTAACGCTCCACACCAAGATGGAGGGTCGATGACTTGCCAGCGAGCCACCAAGACTCCAAGGGGCCAGTACACTAAGATTAAAATGGTGATTCACTCTAGAACCAAACACAAAGAAGCAACACCTTGCTCTCTAACTCTCTCTAGGCCAAACCTAGCACTAACACTCTCAAAGCATGTGCTAAAACCTTTGAATGTGATCACTAAGCACTATGGTTTGGCTTGGATGTCTACTTCAGTGTATAAGCTTCCTCTAGACTCTATCAACCTCAAATGGATGTGTTAAGGGGGGTATAAATAGTTCAACAACTCCAAAGAACCCTTGCTCTAATGGCCAGGAAAATAATTTAGAAGACCGACACTCTGTTTAGGTGGGTGCGGATCATCTGGCACCCTCTTTTCAGCTACATAGCCGTTGGCCCCTTTCCGCCACGCCATCTTTTGCTTGCGTCATTGCACCAACATCTTCATCTGATGAACCGTCAGAGGTGCTAAAGAGTTTTCTGAAGCGTCCCCTCATGAGAGAAGACTTAAAAGTGATACAATATCAGTCCCAGGAGGCTGATAACACTTTTATTACATCAGATGCTACATCACCGTACAACTCTACGCGAAAGTGGGCAGTGAAGCGCCACTATCACGAGGATAACAACCAACACCCACACGATGATATTAACTACGAAAAGGGGGTCATCAGAGTCTTGCGCCATACGGAACTTCCTACGGGTGACCCTATCCACAGGCAAGGTTGGGTGCAGGACGGAACCTCTACTCAACGTCTTTCTGGGACGAAGTCTGGATCTTCCTCTGTAAAAATTAAGAATGGGGTGAGTACAAACGTACTCAGCAAGTCCAACCACACCCACGGAGGGGGTATAAACAGAATATAATGCATAGGGTAAATCAAGGATGAGGCTAGGGTTTTATTTGCGGAAAGCAAATTTTGATGCAGGGGTTCATTTAAAAGAAAGGATTTTCAAAACAAGTTTTCTTGTACCAAGTAACACGTAGTGTTGATCCACACAGGATCTAAGTTTTAAGTTGCTATCGGACTCCTCATCCGCCGTAGCACATGGCACAACTGCCGGACACTTTACCCAAACAACTCACGCCAACCCATCCATTCCCAGAAGAAACACTAGTTATGTGACCACACCGTAACTCGCCCAGTACCGTGAGCACGACTATTTGAATAGATTTTAACTCTGCAGAGGTGTGCAACTTTACCCACAAGCGGGGTACCACAGCTCGATCACCGTAGTGTCGGTGTAGATCCCAACAAAGCCATTACCCACCTTAGCTAGACCTGACTAGCCATCACGGGATCCACCAAGGGGTCATTGACCTATCACAGAGGTTGTAACCGGGGCATAAGTCACACAGAGCTAATCCTTTCTCCTTGATCACCCGTTGCTCTCAGCTCTCCTGATGGCTATCAGACTAACTAGTGGGGTTTATGCTAAGCCGTTGCCCATACAACGGTCGAGTGGTTTGCACGATAATGGAGTTAGGTGAGATGACACACCAACTCAGTACTTAGTTGTGACAAGATGGATATCTCCCTTCCTTGCTCTGCCACACAGGCACGAGCACACCATTCAGCAAATCACACAGAAGTGCCATCCATCCCGTCTAAACTCATCTTTCGAAATCCCACATTTTCCCTTCCCACACACTCACACATTTTCCTTTTATAAAACAAGTTGTATTGTGTTTAAGGTCCTAAGCGTTCTAGCGGCAATTAACGTCCAAACACATTCAGACATTAATCTAGGTGGTCAAGAAATGATTATAACAAATCAAGGGGTGGCTATCCAACCATGTTTTCAGCAGGCAAACAAATGCAGTTTTATAAAACAGGCCAATAGGTTGTGTTTATAAAAACTAGGACAAAACATGCATCAAAGGGCGGGATTGAACTTGCCGTCTTCGAAGCCTTCCGGGAAGTCCTGTTCGAGGTACTGTCCTTCGGGTTCGGGGTCGCGGAACTGATCCTCGTTCGCTTGCTCGCAGTACTGCTTGTTGACGGGTTCTCCCTCGATCACACCGTGGTCTACGACGCGTACAAACAAACACACAATCAAGAAAAAGAAATAAAAGTTTTATCGTTGAGCTTGAATCAGAAACAATTGAGATATGGGGGTAGAAGTAATATTTCTAGACAGTTTCCTAATGGCATGGCCAAAACTATAATAGGAATGGCGTGGTAAAGTTTCAGGTCGATCAGAGATTGTTTGGCGCATGAAATGATAGGTTACAGAGAGGTTTAGGGGTTAAACAAGGAGTCAGGGACCTGTTTGTAAATAGTGAAAGGACCTGATTAGAATTCTGGGCAATGTTTGGGTTATTCTGGAAAAGGGTAGGGTTTTATTTATAAATAAGTTTATATAGTGGAGGGTTTATTTGTAAATATAATAAAGGATAGGGCTTAATTTGCAAAAGGCCAAAGAGTGGAAGGGTTCTTAAACAAATAGAATAGAGGGGAGGGGGTTTTGGGCATATTTGCCCTCCTCTCTTTCCTCCCGACCGAAGAACAGGGGAGGGAGGGCGCGGCTCGCCGGCGGCGGCCTGGGCCGGCGGCTCGGGGCGCGAGGGCGGCTCTGGAGTGAGGGAAAAGAGAGAGGGAGGAGAGAGGATTCGATCCTGGCCGTGGCTTGGGCCGGGGTGGTCCGAGGCAGCCCAGCCACGAGGGTGGGCGGCGGTGAGCGGAGGCGGTCGTGGTGGCGCCGCTGCGGAGCTCGGTGGCGGCCAAGGGGAAGGGGGAAAGTGAGAAGGGGCCAAGAGGGTCCTATCCCTACCTTGGCTCGAGCTGGGGAGTGGCGAGAAGATGGGGCGACGAGGGCGGGCGACGGCGGCTCTGGGTGGCGCAGCAAGGCCGGAGAGGAGGGGCACGGGGGCGGCGTGGCTCGTGGTGGTGGTTGTGGAGCTCGGGGGGCCTCTTTATAGCCGAGGAAAGGCGGTGGGGAGGGTTGAGCGCGTCGGGTGGCCGGCGGGGCAGCTCGCAGCCATTAATGGCGTTCAGAGCGACGCTAGCGGCGAGGCGGGATGGGACGTGTCTGGCAGTGGCGTACAGCGGAGAGGCGGCGCGAGCGGCGAGGCGGCCACAGGATGATGGGATGGGTCGAGCAGGGGTGGTCGGCGTGGCGCGTAGCTGGTGGCGGTTGCTGCGCTCGCGGGCGGGCGGCGTGGCACGGACGCGCGCACGGGCGAGCCGGCGTTGCGGCGTGTGCGGCTCAGTGTGCTGCGGCGCGGCGAGCGTGTGCGTGCGCGCGTGTGGGGCGCAGGCGCGTACCGTGCGCGGGGAGTGAGCGGCGGCGAGCTGCTGCGGCTGCACTTGGGAGGGCGAGGTTGGGGAGCCGGGGCCGGGCGTGCGCTGACCGAGCGGCGCTCGGGAGCGTGCGGGAGGAGAGGGAGGAGGGAGAGAGAAGGAAGGGAGGAGGAGAAAGAAAAAGAAACGAAAAAAGAAAATGGAAAAAGGGAAAAGAAAAAGAAAAAGAAAAAAGAGAGGAAGAGAAAGAGAGAAAGAGAGAGAGCGATCGTGCTCCAGCGGCGATTGCGGCCCCGGTCGGCCACAAGCAGCGGTCGCGTGCGCGCGCGGAACGAGGGCCACAGAGAAATGGGTCAGGGTTTGGAAATCGGGTGGCGGGACAGAGAAAGGATTCCGGGAATTAGGGTTCAGGGTAGAAGATTTTTGAGCTCAACGATGAAAGACTTCGAAAATTATATTTAGCGCGTGATTTAACTGGGTGAATTTTCCGGGACGTTACATTTTCTCCACGAAACCTTGAAATGCTCTCTTGATGATTAAACTACACTTGCACTCACGCCTCTTGTCAAAAGTACCGGATCATCCAATGATGTGTTGGTTCATCTAATACTACTGTGTTTCTTTGCTTTGGTCGTCGTTACAATTCTGCGTTGCACCGACCCATTGATTCTTCATGATGTCGGTTCATCCGACATCTTGATTCATGCTAAACTCGTCCAGTTCAAGGCTTCTTTGAGTTCAAGGCTTCTTGTAACACCCAAGTGTTAAACTTGGGTTTAACTAGCTAACTAGTGACCAAATTCTCTCGGTTACAAGTCAAGTCGCAAATCGACTAAAAACTCGATTTCAAATCCTGGAGCCAGGGGAAACCCGGATACTCCGGGTATGAATCCGGAAATTCCGGATTTACCCGGATACTCCGGATATTATTCCGGATACTCCGGGCCTGGAACTTTATATTTCTTGTTTTGGTCCTTTTACTGTTTCCAAACGTTATAAACTCTCTCTCACTCTCTCCCGTGCTCTCTCTCACTCTCTCCCGTGCTCTCTCTCACCCCAAACCCTAGAGACCCAAAACCCTCCCTCTACCCTCGATCCAAGGCCCACGGGAGCTTCACTTGGGTGGTGGATCATCTATCCCGCGTGCTCCATCCCTAGACGGCTTGGGTTCAAGCCTTGGTGCAAGGAAGAGCTTTCCCCCAAGGTAAATGAGCTAGGGTTAGGCAAGTCCCTTGTTCTAGGGGGTTTGAATTGATTTCCTCCGGTCAATCATCTTCTTATGAATCAATCTACTAGGGTCTAGGTGGAATTCTATTTTTGAAGGTTGGTTTCGCTAGAAATCAGAGTTTCAGTTTTGGGGGCGAAAGTTGTGTCAAACCCGGATACTCCAGGTATTATCCCGGATTCTCCGGAAATGTCGTCCCGGAAACTCCGGGTTTAGACCCGGATACTCCGGATTTGGGAATCCGGATGCTCCGGATATTAGTCCGGATATTTCGGGTTATACAGAGTTATGGGCGTTGGGTTATTCGGGTAATAGTAATTATGATAGGCTAGGGTTAATTTCAAAGTTTCAAATTGTTTTGCATACATTCTCATATCATTGCATACGTGTAGCCGCTGCCGCCGAGGGAGCCGTGTACGAGGTGGTTGCGGAGCCACAGGAGCCGCAGGGGCAAGCCCCGCAGGAGGAGGTTCGTGGGGAGTCGGCCAAGGCCCAACTCACCCCAGTGTTGAGCAGCAGACGCAAGGCAAGCCCCGGTGCACATCCTATTATTTTAAGTTATGACACCTATATATATTTTTAATACTTGTGCATTAAGTTCAGGAATTGTTTGGAACCCTAGTTGCATGATCCCTAGGATTCCCTGAGATATACTAGTACGTATAGGACGATAGAAGTGCTATGCTTAATGTTTCCGGTAGAAGACGAGTGGTCTCCTGCACTCGCGAGATATATGATGTTTAGAAGTCGAGTAATTTCTGGTTACTCGCGAGATATAAGATGTATGCATATTCCAGTACTTGAGTGTGAGTTTGATATTGAATAAAAGGAGAATTTAGACCGGACGGGAAATGATGAGGAGACATAGGTATGGCAGCAGGACAGAGTTTCTGGGTGTCTTAGTCCCGTCTGTGTCGGTTAAGGACCGGTCGTTGTGGCAGTGCTGATCGGGGATTGAATTGTACTAACCGCATGCCGGGAGTAGGAGGTAGTCGAAACCGGTAAGCCTAGTACTGCCTTGCTTCGAAAGTACAGGACTCCATCTCACCTCCTGGGGTAGTCGAGTAGTCGCAGAGAATTGGGGATGCATGTATTACTTTTGGTGGTCTCATGTTGAGCTCGGCTGACCATATGATGGTGGGGCGGTCCTGTAGTTCGAGGCGGGGAGGGGAAGGGTTGGTGCGTGTGGTCCGACGGGGCTTATACGTGTCGTGTTGGTTAGGTCCACCTTGTAAGGTTAAATCGGATCGATTCGCCGTGTCTCGCGGTTATGAGGGCCTTGATCTCTTTGTCACCTCGTAGAAATGAACTAGAGATGTTAGTGATAAATGATGGAACTATTTTGAATCATTATTGTAATGCTCCAACATGATTGTGTAGATATGCCACCATTAGATGAGAGTCTTTCTATATAGAACTTGTGGCTAAAACATTGAAAGTAAGAATTCAACCTTAGATGCTTTCCTGCAAAACATCCACCAGCCAGAGAGCCTTGCATGTCTAGATATGTGGGCTAAGTTATACCCACAGGTCGGGTAAGCCTTGCTGAGTATTAGAATACTCAGGGTTTGTTGCCACATTTATTATTACAGGACACCTGGACGTCGACTTCTGCCTCTGTTGTGTCAAGTTCATCAGCCGGGATGCAGAGGGGTGGCAGGTCGAGGAGCGAGACCCTTAGACTAGGGCTTTGTCGGGATGTACACTCGTGGGCAGAGTGTTCAGCCTTTCTGTTTTTGCGCGGGCCGGTCTGACCGGTCATGGTTAGTCAGGGCTTTTGAAGGCTAGAGTAGATGTAGGATCTAGTCTATTTGAATTTCAGTACATCGGATGTAAAGTTTATAAATTATGCAACTTTTGTAAATTATGTGTATATTTGAACTCGGGTTGTAAAACCTAACGTTTCGTCCCCCTATAGTGTTTGTACTTTCAAGTATCATGTTGTGCTTGTACCATCTGCGCCCACCTTCGCGTGGGACTACCGGTGTTGTTTCGATCGGGCCGTGGGTTGAGAAAGGATCGCCAAATTAAGCCGTTAAGCTAATGAGCCTGATGTGTTCAAATGATGGCCATTACACTTAATTAGAGTTTTAATTTGGCGGTTCTTTTACAGCTGGTATCAGAGCCGAAACGCACTGGGGGTGGTACGAACATGACTAGTTTTGGGGTTTTTACGACTTTAAAATTATAACTTCGACTTAAGGAAAAATGTTATTTATTAGTGTGGGTGGGGGTTAATCGTAATAGCCCTATATAGCTAATGTTAGAGTTGTAGCTAGATTGTTGGGTTGGGGCTGAGAGGTTACCGTAGGACGATCATGCATTGTGCATCATGCCATTCATTGATTTAAAAGGATTCTTGCATTCAGTGGGTGGGAACAATGTAAACGTGACATGAATATCCTAATACTCCGGATATAGTTCCGGATATTCCGGGTGGGGGTACCCGGATATTCCGGGTGAGAATCCGGATAGTCCGGATTTTAGTTGCAAAAAGAGTTCCGGCTTTTTGATTTAAATTGCGCTTTCTGCCTTCTTCCGTGGTTGATTATTTTGTAATCAAAATTTTGGAACTAATTCAACCATGGTTGAATGCAGAATGGGAGTGCCACCGAACCCTCCTGAGTTGGCTCAGGCCATTGCGGCCATGCTCACTGGGCGCGATGAGCAGACGGCACTCCTCCGTGAGCTTGTGGCGCAGGGCAGAGCGCCGCATCCTGCGCATCACCACCAGCCACCTATTACTGGATATGAGCAATTTCTGAGCACCCAACCGCCATTATTTCACAAAGCAGATGAGCCGCTGGAAGCCGACAGCTGGCTCCGGACCATAGAGTCCAAATTCACCATGCACCCGTACAATGATGGAGACAAGGCAAGATTTGCCGCTCAGCAGCTTAGGGGCCCTGCTCGCACATGGTGGGACAATCATGTGGCTATGTTTCCGGCGGGCACTCGATTCAGCTGGGCGGAGTTCAAGAACACCTTTAGAGCACATCACGTCCCTGCAGGGGTCATTCGCAGGAAGCTCACAGAGTTCTTGGCCCTGAAACAGGGTAACAGCAGTGTCCTACAGTACTCTCAGGCCTTCAACACTTTGTCACAATATACCGGGTACCATGTAGACACGGATGAGAAGAAGCAGGCATGTTTCCGGCAAGGGCTTAGCAGTAAGCTCCAGGATCGCCTGGCGATGGTCAAGTTTGACACTTTCAGTGAGCTAGTCAATGGGGCTATCATTCAGGAGGACGCCCACCTAGCTCACAAGGCAGAGAAGAAAAGAAAGGCGCCGGCAGCGGGATCTTCGAGTAGCCCCCCTCTAGGTTTCGTTTGGTGCAGTCGGGCCCACAGCGAGCCCCCTTTCAGCACCAGCCACAGTAGCAGTGGGGTTATCGGCCTTTTCAATATACACAGCCTCAGGGGACAGTTAGGCCTCCTGCTCCTCAGCAGAATGAGTAGAAGGTCTGGGTGCAGCAACCGGGGGTGCGCCCCAATTTGTTTCCTTGTTACAACTGTGGACAGCCGGGTCACTTTGCACGGAACTGCTCAATGCCACCAAAGCAGGGCCATCAGTCCGGTCAGCAGAGCCAGAAGCAGAATGTGGCTCATTTCAAGCCGGGGCAAGTGCACTACACCACCCTCGAGGGTATCCCTGAGGGAGCTCCAGTGATGGCGGGTACGTTTTCTGTAAACAATCATCCCGTCACCGTATTGTTTGACTCTGGGGCATCTCATACGTTCATTAGCAAGGAGTGTGCCATTAGGCTCGGATTGAAAATAGAAAACATGCCAAATCCATACAATATTCATTCGCCCGGGGCCAATTGATTACCAACCAAATTGTCAGGCGAGTGCCTCTCCTGTTACAAGGAAAAGGATTTATAGCACATCTTATAGTACTCCCAACTCAAAGAGTGGATATTATACTCGGCATGAACTGGATGAAGGAACAAGGAGTTCTTTTAGACACTAATGCACATTCTGTGCACATAAAACCATCTGACCAAGGGTCCATGACCTTATCTTTAAGAAACCTTGAGTCAACCACTTCCACTGTGAATCACACTGAGGGCAAGGCTTTGGCTAACATACCGGTGGTGTGTGAGTACCCGGACGTTTTTCCGGAGGATTTACCCGGGATGCCACCTGACCGTGATGTGGAATTTGCCATTGAATTGCAACCGGGTACGGCACCGATATCTAGGAGACCTTACCGAATGCCACCCAATGAGCTAGCAGAGCTAAAGAAGCAATTGCAAGAACTGCTTGATAAAGGCTATATCCATCCTAGCACGTCACCATGGGGCTGTCCTGCACTCTTTGTGAAAAAGAAAGATGAAAGTCTCAGGTTGTGCGTGGATTATAGACTTTTGAATGCCGTCACAATCAAGAATAAATACCCACTTCCCCGGATTGACATTCTATTCGATCAGCTATTCGGGGCCAAGATATTTTCAAAAATTGACATTCGCTCTGGTTATTATCAGATAAAGATTAGAGCTGAGGATATTCCCAAGACGGCATTCTCCACCAGATACGGGCTTTATGAATACCTGGTCATGTCTTTCAGGCTAACCAATGCCCCTGCTCACTTCATGTATCTCATGAACTCAGTGTTTATGCCTGAGCTCGATAAGTTTGTCGTGGTTTTCATCGACGACATTCTTATATTTTCTAAAAATGAAGAAGAGCACGTAGAGCATCTCCGCATTGTGCTTCAGCACCTGCGGGAACACAAGCTGTATGCCAAATTCAGCAAATGTGATTTTTGGCTCAAGGAAGTTCAGTTCTTGGGCCACATCATCTCGGACAAAGGGATCTCTGTTGATCCTAGCAAGATTCAGGATGTCTTGAAATGGCAAGCTCCTACCTCTGTTCCCGAGATTCGAAGTTTTCTTGGGCTAGAAGGATATTATCGCCGGTTTGTACCGGACTTCTCCAAAATTGCTAGGCCCATGACAGAATTGCTTAAGAAATGGGTGAAGTTTGTTTGGGATAACCAGTGTGATCAGGCTTTCCAGACTTTGAGAAAGCTTTTAACATCGGCCCCTGTTCTGGCTCAGCCAGATATCACTCGACCCTTCGATGTTTATTGTGATGCATCAGGTACGGGCCTCGGCTGCGTCCTTATGCAAGATCAGCGGGTGATTGCTTATGCTTCCAGAGCACTTAGGCGACACGAAAAGAATTATGTCACTCATGATTTGGAATTAGCAGCAGTGGTACATGCACTAAAGATTTGGCGTCATTATCTTCTGGGTAATCCTGTGCATATATACTCCGACCACAAGAGCCTCAAGTATATCTTTACTCAGAATGAGCTGAACTTGCGCCAGAGATGGTGGTTGGAATTGATTAAGGATTATGATCTGGAAATTCATTATCACCCAGGTAAGGCCAATGTTGTGGCAGATGCATTGAGCAGAAAGGCAAGTTGCAACTGCATCTCAGCAACACCTATGCATGCAACTCTATGCCAAGAGATGGAGAAGTTAAATCTGGCTATAGTAGCTGAGGGTACACTTACCAATATTACCCTCACTCCAACACTGCGGGATCAAATTATTGCTGCTCAGAGAAATAATATTGGCATGGAAAAGATTAGGCAAAGGCTCAGGGAAAATGACCCTCGTGTGGCATGTTTTCAGCTAAATGGCGAGGGTGTTTTATGGTTTAAGAACCGGCTAGTGGTACCTAAGGATTTAGAGCTCCGGAAACAAATTCTTGATGAGGCTCACCTCTCTAGGTATTCCATTCACCCGGGCAGTAACAAAATGTATCAAGACCTCAGGCAGCGGTTCTGGTGGACCAGGATGAAACGGGAAATCGCGAAATATGTGTCCGAGTGTGACACCTGTCGGAGGGTTATGGCAAGCCACTTGAGACCAGCCGGCCCTTTGCAGCCCCTGAGTATTCCCTCCTGGAAGTGGGAGGACATCAGTATGGATTTCATTGTCGGCTTACCCAAAACCTCCAAGGGGTATGATTCGATATGGGTTATTGTGGACCGTCTTACCAAGACCGCACATTTTCTGCCGGTAAAGACCACACATACGACAAAGCAATATGCCCAATTATATCTGGATCGTATTGTGAGTCTGCATGGAATTCCAAAGACAATCATTTCAGATCGGGGTGCTCAGTTCATTGCCCGGTTCTGGGAGCATTTTCACGCCGCCCTCGGCACTCAGCTCCTCCACAGTTCGGCTTATCAACCCCAGACCGACGGCCAGACAGAAAGGATAAATCAAATATTGGAGGACATGCTTAGAGCATGTGTGCTCACCTATAATCAAAAATGGGATGAGTGCTTGTCATTGGCCGAGTTTGCTTATAACAATAGTTATCAAGAAAGCATCAAGATGGCTCCATTTGAGGCCTTATATGGACGGAAATGCAGAACACCATTGAATTGGTCAGAAGCTGGGGAGAGAACTTTCTTTGGGCCCGATATGGTAAATGAAGCAGAAGAGCTGGTTCGGGTTATTTAGGAAAATTTGAAGATTGCCCAATCCCGACAAAAGAGTTACGCCGACAAGAAGCGTCAATCTATCCTGTTTCAAGTGGGGGATCATGTCTATCTGCGGGTATCTCCAATGAAAGGGGTTCAACGATTCGGGGTGAAGGGAAAGCTCGCACCTCGCTATGTTGGGCCTTTTCTTATTAGTGAGCAGTGTGGACCAGTGGCATACCGCCTAGAGCTTCCTGCTCACTTATCCGCGGTTCATAATATTTTCTATGTCTCCCAGCTCTGGAAGTGCCTCCGTGTTCCAGAAAAGATGGTTGACATCGAGAAATTGCAACTAGAGCCCGATCTTGTCTATCCGGAGCAACCAATAAAAAATGTTGATTACAAGTCTCGGGTTACTCAGAATCAAAACAACAATTTTTATAAGGTTCAGTGGAGTAATCACTCCGAGCGAGAGGCTACTTGGGAGACGAAGGACTTCGTTCAGTCTAAATGTCCGGAATTGTTACAAATGTATCAAGGTACTCACCAAATTCCATTTTCCTCAATTTAGCACATCCATTAAATCTCGGGACGAGATTTCTTTTTGGGGGAAAGATTGTAACACCCAAGTGTTAAACTTGGGTTTAACTAGCTAACTAGTGACCAAATTCTCTCGGTTACAAGTCGAGTCGCAAATCGACTAAAAACTCGATTTCAAATCCTGGAGCCAGGGGAAACCCGGATACTCCGGGTATGAATCCGGAAATTTCGGATTTACCCGGATACTCCGGATATTATTCCGGATACTCCGGGCTGGAACTTTATATCTCTTGTTTTGGTCCTTTTACTGTTTCCAAACGTTATAAACTCTCTCTCACTCTCTCCGGTGCTCTCTCTCACTCTCTCCCGTGCTCTCTCTCACCCCAAACCCTAGAGACCCAAAACCCTCCCTCTACCCTTGATCCAAGGCCCACGGGAGCTTCACTTGGGTGGTGGATCATCTATCCCGCGTGCTCCATCCCTGGACGGCTTGGGTTCAAGCCTTGGTGCAAGGAAGAGCTTTCCCCCAAGGTAAATGAGCTAGGGTTAGGCAAGTCCCGTGTTCTAGGGGGTTTGAATCGATTTCCTCCGGTCAATCATCTTCTTATGAATCAATCTACTAGGGTCTAGGTGGAATTCGATTTTTGAAGGTTGGTTTCGCTAGAAATCAGAGTTTCAGTTTTGGGGGCGAAAGTTGTGTCAAACCCGGATACTCCGGGTATTATCCCGGATTCTCCAGAAATGTCGTCCCGGAAACTCCAGGTTTAGACCCGGATACTCCGGATTTGGGAATCCGGATGCTCCGGATATTAGCCCGGATATTCCGGGTTATGCAGAGTTATGGGCGTTGGGTTATTCGGGTAATAGTAATTATGATAGGCTGGGGTTAATTTCAAAGTTTCAAATTGTTTTGCATACATTCTCATATCATTGCATACGTGTAGTCGCTGCCGCCGAGGGAGCCGTGTACGAGGTGGTTGCGGAGCCACAGGAGCCGCAGGGGCAAGCCCCGCAGGAGGAGGTTCGCGGGGAGTCGGCCCAAGGCCCAACTCACCCCAGTGTTGAGCAGCAGACGCAAGGCAAGCCCCGGTGCACATCCTATTATTTTAAGTTATGACACCTATATATATTTTTAATACTTGTGCATTAAGTTCAGGAAGTGTTTGGAACCCTAGTTGCATGATCCCTAGGATTCCCTGAGATATACTAGTACGTATAGGACGATAGAAGTGCTATGCTTAATGTTTCCGGTAGAAGACGAGTGGTCTCCTGCACTCGCGAGATATAAGATGTATGCATATTCCAGTACTTGAGTGTGAGTTTGATATTGAATAAAAGGAGAATTTAGACCGGACGGGAAATGATGAGGAGACATAGGTATGGCAGCAGGACAGGGTTCCTGGGTGTCTTAGTCCCGTCTGTGTCAGTTAAGGACCGGTCGTTGTGGCAGTGTTGATCGGGGATTGAATTGTACTAACCGCATGCCGGGAGTAGGAGGTAGTCGAAACCGGTAAGCCTAGTACTGCCTTGCTTCGAAAGTACAGGACTCCATCTCACCTCCTGGGTAGTTGAGTAGTCACAGAGAATTGGGGATGCATGTATTACTTTTGGTGGTCTCATGTTGAGCTCGGCTTACCATATGATGGTGGGGCGGTCCTGTAGTTCGAGGCGGGGAGGGGAAGGGTTGGTGCGTGTGGTCCGACGGGGCTTATACGTGCCGTGTTGGTTAGGTCCACCTTGCAAGGTTAAATCGGATCGATTCGCCGTGTCTTGCGGTTATGAGGGTCTTGATCTCTTTGTCACCTCGTAGAAATGAACTAGAGATGTTAGTGATAAATGATGGAACTATTTTGAATCATTATTGTAATGCTCCAACATGATTGTGTGGATATGCCAACATTAGATGAGAGTCTTTCTATATAGAACTTGTGGCTAAAACATTGAAAGTAAGAATTCAACCTTAGATGCTTTCCTGCAAAACATCCACCAGCCAGAGAGCCTTGCATGTCTAGATATGTGGGCTAAGTTATACCCACAGGTCGGGTAAGCCTTGCTGAGTATTAGAATACTCAGGGTTTGTTGCCACATTTATTATTACAGGACACCTGGACGTCGACTTCTGCCCCTATTGTGTCAAGTTCATCCGCCGGGATGCAGAGGGGTGGCAGGTCGAAGAGCGAGACCCTTAGACTAGGGCTTTGTCGGGATGTACACTCGTGGGCAGAGTGTTCAGCCTTTCTGTTTTTGCGCGGGCCGGTCTGACCGGTCATGGTTAGTCAGGGCTTTTGAAGGCTAGAGTAGATGTAGGATCTAGTCTATTTGAATTTCAGTACATCGGATGTAAAGTTTGTAAATTATGCAACTTTTGTAAATTATGTGTATATTTGAACTCGGGTTGTAAAACCTAACGTTTCGTCCCCCTATAGTGTTTGTACTTTCAAGTATCATGTTGTGCTTGTACCATCTGCGCCCACCTTTGCGTGGGACTACCGGTGTTGTTTCGATCGGGCCGTGGGTTGAGGAAAGATCGCCAAATTAAGCCGTTAAGCTAATGAGCCCGATGTGTTCAAATGACGGCCATTACGCTTAATTAGAGTTTTAATTTGACGGTTCTTTTACACTTCTTGTTTTGCTAAGGCTTATAATCCATTCATCGGACCTAAGATTATTCACTTGACAAACTTGGTTTAGTCCCATTTATCATGTTGTTACTCAATGGCAAAGTCACAGTAATGGCCTAATGGGACCATTTTCCTTACAAAATTATATGATAATCTATGTTCTCACAATACATACATAACAATATTTGATACTACTGAACCATTTCATATATCATCACCTTACAGTGCTATTATAGTGCCTTTTGAGAGTAAAAACTACTTAACCATTCCATGTATCATCATTCTTAACCATCGTACTTTTCATATATCATCATATTTGATTCCTACTATAATTGGAGTGGTTCTTTCTTAACCATGCTTACTTTTCATATATCATCATATTTGATTCCTACTATAATTGGAGTGGTTCTTTCTTAACCATGCTTTAGATATTATTACTTGGCTGTGCTAGATAGCTCATTAAGATGGATGCTATATAGAACATGTTTAAAGAATAGTAGTTTTAGTTGCACAAATTTTTCTGTGAATAATATTTTTAGTTGCACAAATTTTTCACAAAAGGTATCAAATTTAAACTATTTATGGACAAAATAATTAATGTAAAAATATTATGTGTGGTGTGGTTTTTATTTGGATCCATCAATATTAGGTTATCTACATATGGTTCTTGTTTGTAGTGTGTGAGATAATGTAACTATACCCCATGATTTTTTTTTTGGAAAAGGAAAACTTTATTGATTTAAAAAATAATACATCAAGGTGATACATAGTCTTGAAATTTTCCCGACCTCTACCATAACGGCACACAACCTAAAAGAGTTTGTTCTTGGCACATCAAGCCGTACACACTAATGACTATCAATCCGAAGACTAGACCGCCACCTATGTGCCCGGGCAAAAAAAACCATGGACACCTGCTCCAAGAAACGAGATGCCGCTACAAGCTTGTCCTGCAATGTATGCCGCTGAAGGATAGCCCACGTACGGAGCCAGTGTGTAGTCATGTAGATAACCTGCAAAAAGGAAGATCTTTTGTTATCAAACACCACAGCGTTTCTGCATCGCCAAACAGACCAACACAGGGCTGCCGCGCCTAGAAGAACTAGTGGTTTAAACTCTTTGGGAATTCCATTAAGTCATATTGCACGGTTTCGGGATGCCCCAGGCCGCATAGACCGAAGCCCATACCATACGCGTGAACCGACAATCTAAAAATAGATGTTGAATCGTTTCATTTTCATGACAGAAGCAATATTGTTGGTTTCCTTACCAGTTCCTTTTAGCTAGATTGTCCTTTGTAAGAATGACTCATCGCTGGAGATACAAAAGAAAAAAAATTATCTTTAGTGGGGCTTTTAATTTCCATAATTTCTTATTTAGGTTGGGGACATTTTGATTCACTAGACCCAGATAATGTGATTTTACTAAAAAAACACATGTCTGGTCTAAGTTCCATTTGAAACCATCCCTTTCCTGGATTAGTCTAACAGATGCCAGGCGTGAAGCTAAATTGTTCCACATCGCAGCTTATTCCCAAATAAGTCTCTGGGCTAAGATAGATTAGGAATATGTGTACTTAATACATCGGCCACTGTATCTTGTTTTTTCTGACTATATTGTATAGTTGTGGATATTGGTCCCGTAGAGATATATTTTCTAGCCATATGTCTTCTTAGAATCTTACTTGTGACACATCCTTTATTATAAAAGTTCCAAATCTTAGAAAGCCTCGTTTGACCTTCGTCAAGCTTGCCCAGAAACTATACGCCATGACTGACACTTGAGGAATTCCTATGATGTTGAATGTCTTTCTAGATTTCTTCAAAATACCTATAAAACACGTCATTTGGTAGGAATTCCATACGATTTTGCAGGAGCCCGATCCTTTTGTTGCAAGAAATTTATATGATAATTTACTTTAGAATTCATTTTTTTTTACTTTGTCCTGATAACGGAGGCCTTAGGGTCGCATCTTTTGCATAAATGAAGGTGCAAAACATGGTTTTAGCATAAGTAAAGCAACATTACAATATTGAGCATTTACATGGAAGAAAAACTTTCCCATTACGGGTGTATCCTCTAACGTCATCACGGTTGTATCTGCTTTGAGATTCCTGAAGGTCTCTAGAGGGACAAATATCTTTTTTTCTGATAGATCCCTGGAAACCCGAGTCTTAGAGCATGTTTAACAGTGAAACACATGAGGGCACATGCCCAAAGGAACAGGTTTTTTTTTGTGAGTAACCAAAGGAACATTTTACTTCACCACAGACAACCAAAACTAACACATTAATTATCCTGAAGACTAAGATGGCTAATCACTCCCTGTCTGTACTTTACCTCGCTCTACCCTGACTCCGGACCTGATTAATTGACAAACCCGAAACAAAAGAGTCTAATCAATCTTATACTACCTAAAGATGCACAAAACAGGGAAAACGACTGAAGAACATCAAACCGACAGGTCACTGCCACCAAATTGAACACTAGTGCGTGCTTCCCTGCCTCTCCCTGATCCGGTCAAAACTGAAGTGCTAGCTCAGCTAGGAAAAAAACGAAAAAGCTCCGGCGCGGCGGGCCACAGCCTACGGCGACCACTGCGGCGGCGGTGGCGACGGCGACGGCGGCCTTGCCACCGCATCCTCGACAGCCTTCGCCACAGCTTCCTTGAGGGTCGTCTCGTCGGGCTCGTCGTCACCACCACCAGGCTGCAGCGTTAGATTTGACAAGTGGGTCAGTACGTACCCATCGTTATCGAGGCGCCTTCACCAGCAAGGCAGTAAGTACTCTGACCATGTTCGTCAATCTCTAGCCACTCACATAGATAGACTTTTCAAAGCTCTTGCTGATCACGAGTAATTAGTGGGCGCTGTCAGCGTGTGACAGCGTCAAAAAACGTAACAACTGCTAATTAAGAAATCTCATATTAATTATTCTCTACGTGCCATTGAATCCTTTGAAATCTCATATTTGCCGGTGTGGCGGTACCGTGTCAGTGACATAGGTGGGCCCTACATGTTAGTTAGACGCCGATGGTAAATACAGGATTATAAAATTTTCCGGTGGAAAATAATTAGTTATAACGTTTAGTTAGGATCACACCAGAAGGTATATATTTTTACTTTAGGAGGACGTCACTGATGGACTTCCATGTTGAGAGGATCAGAGAATAGAAGATTACAGTACTTAACCTAGTTTAGGTGTCAGAGTCGCCATTGAAACTTTATTAGTTGGAACAAACATGTGCGCAATTCAAGTTCAAGTACAATATGCTTGAAAGGGGAAAAAGGTGGTATATTCAACTATGCTTATACGTGCTTAATTGGTCAATACTAGTGATGGAGTCATGCCTTCCAGAACCAATTCAAAGGGACCAAAGATAACTACTACCAGTTTGACCAGTACGGTCCACGGCTTTTATTACGACATGTCATGGAAGGACTAGTCAAGATTCTTTAAACGTCTTTTGTTTTTTTTTTCTTCCACGAAGATTCTTTAAAGGTACTTTATATATTTGTGCCAGTTTTTTTTCACGGATATTTCAAAGATTTTTCCAAGCTAGGTCAAGGACATCAATTTTCCATCCCTTCCTACGAAGGGCGATTTCAATGGTAGAGGCATGGTGGTGGACCATCCATCAGAATAGAATATTGATCAAATTTATACAAAATCATATTAATATTTATATTACAAATTAAGTATCATGGTCATATAATGTATTTGTATTCAAAATTTATTTAGAGATATAAATATTAGTAATTTTTTATATAAATTTGCTCAAATCTGAAACTATTTGACTTCTTAGAAAGCGAAAGTTGCATTCACTTGTGGGGGGAGGGAGTATATAAACTGTAAATCAGTCCAATCAATCTATGTCATAAAACCGGTTCATGCAATTGAGATTCTGACACGACCTAATTCATAAACCGATTTACTTTTTTAAAAGAAAACTTATATATTTATTCCAATAAAGCTAATATAATAACTTGGAAAGGGTAATTAAATAAATAATTAGCGTGGCATAAACGCATAGTCCATACCTCGACTCGCAATGTGATGCCGACTTGCGCATGGCCGTTGCTCCGTTGCCGCGCATCGACGGTCACCACCGCGAAGCGCCCCGTCTCCTTGATCCCGGCGAGCATGGCGATCACTACTTCCGACAGGTCGCACTCCGCGCGCACCGTCACCCTAATACTCACCACCTGAGCTTGACCGCCGGCGGCGGACGTCGACGCGCCGGCGGTCACGTCGACTTGCACCCTCTCCGACGAGTCGTCGCCGCTCCAGGCTTGCTGGGTCTCGAGGGGCAGGCCAAGCTGCGCCTCGAGCTGCCGGTTCCTCTTCTCGAGGTCCGACACGTCGGCGATCAGCTTGTGCATGTACTCCGTCGTGTTCGCGAGAACCGTGGCCTTGTCCTTCTGCAAATAACCGATCACGATCGCACGCGCTGAAATTTTCAGTAATGTTTGTTGCCAATGTTTGTGATGAGAAATGCTGATGATCTTTGGTTGGGTTATTTGTACCTTTGATCCGGGAGGGAGCAGTGCTCTGAGAGTCTGGAAGCTCTCGTTGAGCCGCTCGCGGCGCCGCCGCTCCGAGATCATGTGGTGCAGCTGGCTGCTGGTGTGCTGCGGCGGCGGCGGCGCCGGGGGCGGCTGCGCGGCGGCGGCGTCCTCCTGCTGGCGCGCGGCGGCGAGCTCCCGGTCGCGCATTGCCACGTGCACGCTCAGCATGAGCGCGATGGCCGTCTTGGCCATCCTCTGCCCCGGCGCGCCCGGCCGCGGCCGCGCCCTCGGCGAGAGCGCGGCGTTGTACGCCCTGAACGCCCCCGCCCGGCGCCGCGGCGACCACCGCTGCGCGCGGTGGAGGACGAGCCACGGTGGCGCGTCGCTGGATGCCGCCGGCGGCAGCGGCGCGGAGGAGGAGATGACCGCGAGCATTGCCTCCGCAATGGCCGCGTCCTCGGCCTCGGACCCCAGGAACTGCGGTGGGCCGTACACCGGCGGGAGCAAGCCGGGCAGCTGCACCGCCGCCGGGTGCAGCGGTGGCTGCCGTTCTTGCGAGGACGGTTCGGCGACGGCGGCCATCGAGCGGATGAGCGACGAGTACTCGGGGCTCCCGATAGAGAGGGACGGCATGGAGGAGGACGACGACGAAGGCCCCGCCGGCGCCAGCTGCATGAGCTCCTCCATGAGCGACTGCTGCACGTGGCCCGCCACCGCCGCCGCCGCCGCGGTGTCCGATAGCCCGACCTCGATCTCGCCGCGCTCGCAGCCCATGAACACCGCCGTCTGCACCCACCGCGTCGACCCGATCGAGATCAGCCACCTCCATTTATGCAACAAACGCAATGCAGCTCACCCACCAACAATCGGGAAACGTACCTTCGTGCCGGCTTCCTGCTCGGTTGCATCAAGAACAGTAGTGTAGAAATGTCAGCAATCAGCGTCAAGCAGAATTCAAAGTTTCAAACTTATCAAACATTTTTCGATCCAAACTTATCAAACATTTTGAATGGAGGAGGAAGAGAGGTGGCGCGTCTGCTGAGTACTGACATGGTAGAGCTGCTCCTGCACCTGCAGCGACGCCGCCGCCATCAGGTCCGGCTCCCGCAGCTCCATGTACGCGCGCCCGTCCCTGTACGCCCACCCCGGCACGCACCTGCACGCGATTCCAACTCGACCGGCCGCCGGCCGTCAGGGACAAATCGAGCGAGCTGGTGGAGAGTTCCAAGGATCAAAAATGGAGCCGCGATGCGCCCTTACCCGCTCACGGCGGCGCAGAACGCGCGCCGGTACGCGTCGAACACTTCCCTGGCGCGGCCGCCGCCGATCCACGCATCCACGCAGCGCAAATGGCTGCCCATTCGAACACGAACGTCGTCGTCGGTCGGGCCAAATTAAAGAGCTCGATCAAGGGATGAAACGCCATGGCCGGAGATGGAGCACGTACGTACCTGGAAGGGATGAGCTGGCCGTCGATCACCGGCGCCCAGAGGCAGATGTAGAGGCAGCCGGGGATGCGGGTCGCCGCGCGCTCCAGGACGCGCGCCCGGGCCCCGCGGCGAGCGTGAAGATGGCGTCCATGGGCGGAGCGGCGCGGGTGTCGTTCTCATCTTGGGAGGACGCGGCGCCATGCATGGCCGAAGCCTCCGTATATGTACCTTGAGCTCAGCGCATGCGTGCTGCCATGGCGGGAGAACGGAGGAGGAAGGGGGGCGGACCGACGGAGTAGGTGACAGAGAGGGTTCGTTTGAAAAGTACAAAAAGGGTCGCCAACAAGGACAAGAAAACGAGAAAATTTGCTTCAGGAAAAGAAAGAGGTAAATGTGAGAAATTGAAGTCACTCGAGCTTTGGGTTTATCCCCTATAGCTCATCTTTTTAGTTTATTAATTTCACACTTCAGACAGTATGATCCAATTGGCAAACTAGCTACCTGCATTCATCACATCATCATCATGTGGATTTTAATTAGTATGATCCAGACACAGTTCAGCTAATCATGCCTTTAACACGATACATCTGAATCAGCAAAAAAATAGTTGTCCATTTTTGTGCTACAGGATTGACAGTGCTATTGGAAAGAGATCCTTCAATTCTCAAACCAGAACTACGACGATGTACTCGGGGGATGAACTTGCTGATAAATAGATGCAGCGGAGTGGCTCGACGATGTTCAAGTGTCCTTTTTAAGGATCTATAGAAGGATCTGGTGTGGTTCTTGCACCTTTTCTCAAGAATAGTAGCGCAAAGTACAGATATGCAATCTATGCAATGTGGAATAATCACGTGAGAGTTCTTTGATGGTAGTGGCTAATGGTGGTTGATGATGTCACTTCCGTGGAGTAGCTAGATTGCGCTGTGACCCAGCCAGGCAGGGGCGGGCCTAGGATTTGAAGTTTGGGTATTCAAAATTTAAAAAGACGATTTTTTTTGCACAATTGTCACCCTTCCTCCTCATCGTGATTTGAACCTAAAAATTGCGGCCTTATATACGTGTCGTGGGATTTCTAGGGTACCCATAGCCGGGTGGCGGAACGCACCCGCCTATTCCCAGAGAGGGAGTGCTCGGGAAGGTACTAGGCGATTGGGCTGATCTAGCTCTGAGATAAGCACACAAGAACACACGATCTAGAGTGGTTCGGGCCGCCGGAGCGTAATACCCTACATCCACTGGGAGAAGTTTTGATCTCTGTTGTGTATGAATCTATCATCTGCCGGGCCTTGGCTCTCACCCAGCCTGAGTTTTTCTTTAGCGAGCGCCCCCTTTTATAGACCAAGGGGTGCGGATACATAGGACGTTGGGGCCCCGACAAGTGGGCCCAACGTGACTGTGCAGCATACTGCGCAGAGTACTCAAATGGCTACAGTGCTACGAATCTTTCCTCCGATATGCTTCCATCCCCAGCTGACCCTCTGAGGCTCTGACGAAGGGAGGTCTTCTCTTGTCCCGTCAGCAAGGTGCCCGTTGGGGGAGCGTAGCTTGCAGCATGACCTGTTGAGGCTATTATGTAGGCGTCATAATGGGTGAAGCCGAGCCGTCGTGTCCATCTGTCATGGCAGACTGACAGGCGCGGCGTGGGCGGCGCCATCGGCTCCATTACACGTCTTGGTAATACGCGATCAATAGTGTTTCCTAGTCAAAGAACCGCCTCGGCTTCTGCTATATTAATGCGGACGTCCACCTACCGCAATGAACGCAGTGGTAGGTGAACCCTTGTAGACCAAGCGGCCTTATATACGTGTCTGTGCTTGCAGACACGTGGCAGCTCCGGACCTCCCCAGGGCGGGATGTCAATTCCTTCCCTTAGCGAGGGGTCCGGGACTCTGCGGGAGGTCCGGAGCCTCCGGCTGTTCGGGCTGAGCGCCTACTTTTCCCGGAACACGTGGTGCTCCCGGACCTTTCCTAATCAGGGGACGGGTCCGGGACCGCTTTTGGGTGAGCAGGGCTCCGGACCGCAGGGGTCCGGCTGCTGGACGTATTTAAGGATAACTACAAGGCTCTTGCCTAGACGCAGCAAGAGGGGGTACCCCAGTCCTGGGGTACCGACACTCCAGCCACTGCATTGCTCTAGAATTGTCACAAATGAACAAACAATGGCCAATCGAAGTTGATTTGTGCTGTGTGCTCACCTTTCTATTACGCTATCACCAAGGGGACTGCGAGCAGCCGAGGTGCTAGCCTACCGAACAGCCGAGGGCGAGGGCCAAGGCGTTGGCGCAGATGTGCCGTGAGCGCCACTGGCCGCCGGTGTGCCGCCTGGCCAGTGCAGGTGCAGTTGCGCCCGGCACCGGCGGCCGGCCGGCCTCCGTTGCGCCGCGCAGAGCCGCCTTCCGCCCCTGCCAACTGTGAGCCGCAGATGCGCCCAGCCAATGCCAGGTGCTCAGGCTCGCCGCTAGGCGCCTAAGCCGCCACCCCGGCCATCGATGGCCCTGCCTCTGCCGGCCGCCGCTAGGGTTCGCCGCCTGTGTGTGGGGCTTCGGTGGGGCTCAAGAATAGGCCATGGGAAGGGAGACGGGCTGCATCGATCAGGTTGAGGCGCTTTTTTCTTTTTTATATTAAAAAAATCAAAATTTCAAAAATATATATCTGTTTTGAAATATTTCAAAAATACCCCCCTGTCGCCCCCCATAGGGCGACAGGCCCTAAGTGTAATTTTTTTCTTCAAATTTGCAACAAGGTCCCTGGCAAAAAAAAGGGGGCCTGTCGCCCACCCAGGGGTGACAGGGTCCCTCCCCCCTATATATAAGCCCTGGCCGCCATTCCTTTGTCATTTGAGCCTAAAAATTCAGGAAAAAGAGAGGGGTGAGGAGAAGAAAAGCGGCGAAGCTCTACCGAATTCCGCACTTGTGATCTACCGGTAACTTCCGTATGAATCCGTTGATATTGTATAATAATTTTATTTAATTAGCGGATTAGCTGAATTAGATTTGGTGCTTTAGAACACTCGTTTAGTATTACAATTTGAGTACTATTACAGACTTGTTTTTAAATTAATTATGCATTAGAATAGAATTATGACAGTACCTTATTGATATTGCAGCATAAGACAATAGAATTATGACAGTACCTATATTTCACACATCGATTTGGTATACAATATGTGCATTATTTAAATCATTATTCGTCATTTGGCGCACCACACTATAACGCCAATGTCTTCGTCAGGATCAACATACATTCCGTGGAGCAAGTGTGTAGCCACCGTACCTGAAGGAATTGATGTGCCAATGTGCTTCTGCGGTTCGTTATGCAAGTTCATGCAATCTGAGGTTTTAGGAGATGACTACGGCATGAGGTTCTTTATGTGTGAGAACTACGAATATGATCCACCTAAGTGATATGGCAAAGACCGGGCCAAGGTAGCAGGACAACATATACTATTTTTCTTTGTGACCTAACATTGAGTTTTGATTCTAACTTTTGTTGGACAAAGTCTCCTCCGCCTCTTTGTGATTTTTTGCAGTGGTTCGACACCGTGCAGTCGCAGCAGGCAAAGGACTTTGTGGAACAACAAGCAAGGTGGGCTGCAGAACGTTGGCGCCGAATGAAGCACGAGGAACAGCAAGAGGAGAAGCGCAAGAAAGAGCAAGAAGAGATCCGCAAGAGGATGGAGGAGGTGGATCGTAAGGCGGCGGCCGAACGTGAAGCTGACAGGGAGAGAAAGCGAGAGAGGGCACGCCGTGCGAAGGAAGCCGGCCCCGAAGCAATTAGGAAGGGAAAATATCCTCGGTGCACTCAGTAGAGTAGTACCATGTAATCCCGGCATTTTACATTCCATAAGGCATAGTAGGTTAAGATGCAACAAGAAATTACCTTGTCGCGTGCACATGCCACTGCAATTAGTTGTTTATGTTTTCAGTTGAGAGCTTGACTCTATGTGTTGTAACTTTTACCATTAATTTGTAGTTGTAGCCGGGAATCTATGAAATATTTGAACTTGTCCTTAATATTTTCGGACCTTTTCATGTCACTAGAATACTAAAAAGCACACATTTAATTAATATAACAATAAGAAATAAGAACTAAGAAATGCATTACATAATGTGAACCATCAAATTTTACATCATAATACAATGATAATGAAACACACATCACACATGCAGTGGTATGGCAGAACCCGTTGCAAACTATGGTTAACAGATTCCAGACTAACCTAACATGCCTTAGGTAATTTTTTTAAAAAAAACACAACAAACACAACGATGCAGCATGTCACTAACACTAGGGTACTCCTAGTAGCCATACCCCCACGTAGCAAACTGCGTTGAGCCTTCTCCGCAGTATCCACCCATTGTAGGTGGTGCAGGCGGTGGTGCCGGAAGCGCATGGCCCTTCTTCTTGTGACAAGGGCAGTTGCAGTAAGGATTAGTGCATGGTTCATCCTGTGAACCGGCAGCATTGCTGGTATCATCATCTTCGTCGTCTTTGTTACCCTCGCTCACTTCCTCATAATGGTTCACCTTGCATTTCAGATCATAGATCTTTATCTGGAGGTACTCGATGAACTCCTGAACAGAATCAATTGGTGCAAGATCGACCCACCTAGTAAAACCACAGTTTTCTGGAGCATCGGACGACTCGTGGCTGTCTTCGTACTGCACACGGCTTCCCAAGTTGTGCACTACCTGACGCAACTGGTCACGCTGCCTCGACCATGCCTCTATCTGCTCAAACTGGGTCATTGGGGATCCGGCACGTACCCTCATCAGGTAAGTCGAGCAGTCCGTCTCCATCATGTTGCAAAGGCGAAACTGCATCCATTCAGTAAAGGAACAGTTAGAAACACATGAATTATCTTATGAATATATATATATATATATATGATCAAGAGACTCACCGCTGTAAGGATCACCGGGGTGTCCGACCCTAGAGGGGGAGGGGGTGAATAGGGTCGCTAATCGCTTTTCTATCCTAGGGCTCAATCTAATTGCATAAGATAAACCTAACACGTCCTACACATGCTAGTTATGACTAAGGTTTATCTATGCTACCCTCTACTTACCCCAAAAGACTTGCAACCTATAGTCAATCCTAATCAAACTAACTAGGAAAGTAAAGGTAAGCAAGAAAGAGTAAATGCGGAAACGTAATGCGGTAAGTAAAGCGGTAAGGGAGAGGATATGCAAACTCCCGTGAAGACACCAAGACACACGATTTAACGTGGTTCGGTTAGGACACCAAAGTCCCTCCCTACGTCCACGGCCACTTGCTCACAAAGAACAAGTGTGATACCGAGTCTCTTCGCTTGATCACCGTCTTGCCACGCCTCCAAGGCTCCCGACAAGCAAAGGCTAAGTGACACCAAGTCACAAAGACGAGGTCACCGCCACCGTCTATCTCGAAGCGTCACCACGGCACCGTCTTCACTATCTTGGAGCTTTAACACCAAGTAGGGGCCTCCTTCCCCGCACAAAGTGTCGTTGCCACTCCACACCAAGTCGGAGGGTCACACGACGAGTACAAGTGTTTGCTTGCCGCAGCAAGACTTCTCTCAAGGGAGCTCTCGCAAGAACTAATCCCTAATCAAGCACTAAGCACTCTAACAAGTGTGCTTAAGCCTATATGATGTACAATGAAGCTCTATGGTGGTTGGAGATGATCTTTAGCTCTAGTATACTTCTTTGAACTCCAGCATTCTCAAATGACCCGGCCTTGGGGGTATATATAGGCAGCACAAGCAAATATAGCCGTTGGAGAAAAGCTGCCAGAAAAACGCTTAACGCCGGTTAATCCGATGCTCCCCAAATCGCCATCGTCGGTTTAACCGGTGATACTAAACTGCCCACTGAAAACTAGCCGTTACGTGTACGGGCAATCAACCGACGCAATCGACCGGTGTATGTAATGTTAGCGTCGGTTTAACCGGTGAGTGCAACTGTCCTCTGATCCTTGAAAAACAAACTCTCTGGACAACTGCACCGACGCCATTAACCGGTGCATCATCGGTTCATCCGATGTATGCATTTTCCTTGGTCTGCTTCTGCCATTGCACCGACGTATTCAAACTTCCTATCGTCGGTTCATCCGGTGCCAAACCCTAGCCCGCAGGCCATCTCTGTCATTGCACCGATGAGTACATTTTGCCTTACGTCGGTTTAACCGGTGATACTAAAACTCCCAGACGTGCTCAAGTCAATGCACCGACGTGTGTAATTTGCTTGGCGTCGGTTCAACCGGCGGCCCTTCGGGGCTAGCTTCGCCTCTCTTCTCTTTGTCATCACTTGAACCTAAAAGCCTAAGTATATCATCTAAGCAAACACATTAGTTCAAGTGTTGCGTGTGTCATCAATCGCCAAAACATTATATTGAAATATGGCATGAGAGGCCATTTTCGCTACAATCTCCCCCTTTTTGGTGATTGATGACAACACAACCAAAACAAGCAAGATGAATTTCAAGAATATGAAGTTGATACTAATTTGAAAAGTTAGAAACTACTTAGCTTGCTTGGATGACATTTCAATGCTCATTTTAAAGAGCCCTTGATACCAATTGTAGAAAGAATTGTAGAACAAAGGCTTGTGTGTGGTTTGAACTATATGAGCAATGAAAAATTTGTACCTTAGTCCATGGGATCATCAAATTGCACTTCTCCCCCATATTGACTAAGTACCTCCCCCTATCACCATGCATCCTTTTGCATTGCATTTTCCATTCCTCCCCCTTGCTAATGGCATCACTTGCTTGCTTTTAGGGTACATTTTCTCCCCCTTTGTCATCAAACACCTAAAAGCTTCATAACCACTAGCAACAAGGATCATTAGTAGCAAAAGAAATTCACTAGTGATAGAGTGTTATATCAACTAGATTAGGCATATCTCCCATTGTTTGAACAAGCTCCCCCTTTTTCAAAACTTGTGGCACCTCCTATCTTGACATCCATTGTAATACCAATTGTGACTTGTAGGGGTAGTGTTCAAAAGAAATTGAATTCATGGAGATAGCTTTAGGTGACTAGCCATGCCTCCCTATATCATTTATCTCTTTAACCTTTTGGGAGTTATGGCTTGGTCTTCTTCCCTTGTCCAATCTTTCTTGATCCATTGATACCAAATGTAAGGTTAATTGCAATGTGTATTATCTTGATATCGAGGGATTGAGTGTATTACCATATGGACAAAAAGGAGTGTGACTACAACAAATAGCACTTGTAAAGCATGTTAGTCACAAAAACACAAGCTATAGAGTTAGCTCCCCCTAAATGTGTGCATTAGTGTTTGAATCACTTAATCAAATGTATGCACTTGTAATTCACATAATGGGGATCAAACTCTATAACTTGAAAAACATGACACCAAATGAATACCAAGGATATGATTGATACCAATTGTAGACTTTGGTATTTTCTTTCGAAAATATGTGTCATGGTGAAGCAACGGTTTTTGCCCATGTAGGTTGCACTAGATAAGAAGTTAGTACCAAAACAACCTACCATATGATATTTCTAGGAAGGCATAAAAGATACCAAATGTAAATACCAATTGTAAAGATAAGATCATGCATTCCTAGAGAGGCATTGAGCTACAATGATGCATGAAGGATATCAAATGAATTTGAGATCATCCTTTTACCTTGCTCATTACCTCATATGTAGGGGAGGGGAATTTGGGTTACTAATCTTTAATCCACAACTTGGCTTTAATTCAAAAACTTTTGCATGATGCATCCCTACTCATGCATCCAAACCTTGTCAAGCCTCCAAATTCCCCGTTACTTGGATGCTTTCCACCATCCAATGATGGCTTGGCCTCCTCCTAGGGCCATGGTTCCCCCTTTGATTCTCCCTCATGACTTGATTCACTTAGGTATTTCTCCCCCTTTGGGATATGCTTCTTCTTCTTGACAAAATATCTTTCTTTGATCCACATTTTTTCTCCTTTGGAATCAAATCACTTTAAAAGGTCTTGCTTCTAAAAAGGTCTTGCAAAACAATATAGCTCAAAAGAATATTAGTATCCTAGGGAGTTAGTTCCATGACTCATGATCCAATTGAATGATATCAATGAAGATACCAATTGAGAATTTACTATAGTGGATCACAAAATCACGAAACTTGCATGACATGAGCTAAGCTTTCCACAAGTATGTGCACAAAAAGATAATGTGAAAATCAAGTGCACAACTAGATGTTATAACTAGAAAGCTTAGATCATATCATGCATGGAGGTAGCTCTAAAAGGATAAGAAATTGACAATAATACCAATTGAATGAGTTTAGAACCTAGCATACCTCCGGGGAAAACAACTTAGTTTACCTTGTATGTACCAAATTGAAAGTGACTTGCAACCAATTGAAAGTCTTTGAAGGAAGAGTACTTGGTACACCAAGGTTGAGCAAGTGTATGAGCACATAGCCTATGAACTTAGATATGAGCATTTAAGTTCAATAAAGCATGGCTCAATATGCATGAGAGCACAAAATATCTAACCACTCTTATAGAGTTGTTTTCTCACATTGATTGTGAGAAACTTTCTCTTAGAGTGTTAACTTCACGAGAGACTACAAAAGATAAGCTAGCAAACATGTTAGTCTCAAAATCACAAGCTATAAAGTGAACTCCCCCTAAATGTGTGCATTTAGTGTTTGAATCACCAAGCAAATGTATGCACATTGATTTTTACACAATTGGGAAGTTTACCCTATAGCTTGTGTTCATAGTACACATAAGAAATACATACCTCATGAAGTCCGTGTACCATGAAAGGTAACCTTGTGTAGCTTTCTACACACTTATCAAACCATGTAGGTTGCCCTGAGACCCGCGAGGGGCGGCTCCCCCTCGACCCCGTCCGCTAACCGGGTAGCGGAACCCCCGTAGGGGCGGCCCTTCGGGCCTAGCTTCGCCTCTCTTCTCTTTGTCATCACTTGAACCTAAAAGCCTGAGTATATCATCTAAGCAAACACATTAGTTCAAGTGTTGCGTGTGTCATCAATCGCCAAAACATTATATTGAAATATGGCATGAGAGGCCATTTTCGCTACAACCGCGCCAGCTAGTGCCTCCACGTGGTGCCGGGCATAGCCATCCTGAGGCCTCGCCTGGTGTGACTGCGGGTGAGTGTCAACATAAACCAGACGAGTCCGAGTCCGGGGTAAGTACCAGGTGAGGTAAGCCCTAAAGGAGCTGTCTGTGTGTGGTCCTGTTGGATGGACCAAGTGCTCGTCTGCCTGTTCCCATTGGTCCACCCACGGCTGCATCTTGGTGAGCCAATCATCAGAGCACGGCAAGCCACTCCTTGACAACCTACAAAAGTGGACCACGAAGAATCGTTAGATTCGACACGAATGTATGAGCCAAGTTCATTCATAATTACTTGTGGTCTTGGCGACTGACACGCTCCAACGCGGTGGGCACCGGAAACTCCTGGCGCTGCCCAAACTATCTCTTGACTCTCCAGGGGCAATATGCCTCAACCGCGATGTCATAAACCAGGACGGCTGTAGTAAGCCACAGGCTCGCATTCGCGGAGCAGTGCGAAGACAGGCCTGCTGGTGCACGGGTAGCCACAGCCTCTGGGCTGTAAGGCTCCCAGACAACGTCCTCGGGCGTCAGCATGTCGAGCTCCGAAACAAACTCAGGATATGCGCGTCTAACCTGCGCATGCGCACAGGACCTCTGTATTCCGAATAAGTAAAATTAAAAGTGCGCTAATGTATCATGTAACAATGAATAACAAAATTAGATTTGTTGCGAACGTACCTGACGCCTCTCGTCCTCCTCGTCGCCGTAGATGGCCCCGTGGTAAGGCTCGTGGCTGACCATGGGCCGACCAACGACTAGCCTCTCGTACGACCAAAGCTGTAGTAGTAGTGGGCACCCTGCCAGGATAGCGTTCCCATGTGTCTTCATGCAGCCGTCGCAGAGTCCACGGTAAGTGGCTGCAAGTACCGCCTCACCCCAGCTGTAGGGCGGTACGTCCTCGTCCCCATCCGCAATCTCCCGTGCGTACGGAAGGAGAATCCTATCGACCGAGTTGCCATGAGTGTTGTTGAACATGATGTAACCAAACAACCAAAGTAGGTACGCCTCCAGCGATCTGGTCACACTGTACTCGTCGGCATCCGCAGCCAACAGGGCAGGCTGCATAAACAATTAAGATTAATTAATTCAACTGACAATGGAACATGTGAATTGTAATAATTAAATTTAAATATGGAATGAATACGTACTGTAAACTGTAGGAACCAGGTCTTCGAAGGACCTGCTCCTCGCGGGTGCCGGTTGATCGGACCTGCTTCTTCCATGCGGTCAACCAGGGCAAAACGGGCCTCCAGGTCATCCTTCCACGAGGCCGCCACCACACGCGGACCTACAGCCTCCCCGACGATAGGGAGGCCGAGGAGGTAGGCCACGTCCTGCAGCGTAGGAGTCATCTCCCCACACGGGAAGTGGAACGTGTGTGTCTCTGGCCTCCATCTGTCAACGAGCGCCGTCAGGAGGGATCGGTCGAGCTGAATAGGCCCAATCTCGACAAGACGGCTCAGAGTCAGTAGACCGGCCTCACGTAACCTGCAATAAATAAAATTGTCGAAACAAAGGAATACCGACGAATACATAAGTGATAAACAATAATATTTCATTACATACCTGTCACACCAATCGTGGTGTATAGAGATCGCCTCCCCGGGTGGACGAGGATGTAGCACCTCTAGGGCTCGGTACTCAACTGCTGCAAAGTAAGACTTGTGGCTCGAGTCGATAACTGGGTCTAGCAAGGAGTCCATCTCCATACCTGGATTCAAAAATATATGAGAACACATAGGTCATATATGTTTCATACAAACTGGACACAAAGGTACAATAATATTTCATTACATACCTACAATATTTCATTACTACATATTACAAATAATGAAATACAATTGTGGATCATGACACCGAATGCCTTCCACGAGCAATTCTCGCCGATGCTCGTCTGAACGTAGGAGGTGCTCCATCTTTGGGATTTCCGGAAGGACCGGCGTCAGCAGGATCGTGAAGTGCATTCTGAGGACACTTCTTGTAGTTGTGACCCAATGCTCCACATTGGCTGCAACGCTTTTGTGCCTTGCTTGCTTCGGACTCGTCCATACCATTCCGAATACGACATGTCTGACGGCGGCCTTTGCCTTTCTTAGTGGCTGGATCAGGAATAAACATCTTATTCTCATTATCCTGAATGAAAGGCCCCACTATTCCAATCCCGTATACCTCATGTCCCCAGGTGATACAGCTGCTTCCTTGCTGAAGTAAGGTGAAACAAATACTCCTGGCTGCAACCCAGACTCTGCACATGCCGCAATGAGATGCGAGCATGGCAAATGCAATAACTTAGGATTCATGCAGTAGCAGAAGGCTTTGCCATCTACTGTAATCAAACTCTCTTGTACCACCCTATCTCTACGGATACCACGACCAGTTCTATCCTTGCATAGAACCTCAAATCTATGCTCCATTGTACCTGTCGATATGACGCGGTGCAGTTTGGCCTTTTCAATCTTCTCTTGCGTATATTGTGTCACTCTTGTGCAAAACTGAATTTGGGGGTTGCTGATATTTATGCTTGCTGCCGTGTAACGCTCTCTGAAATACTTCATGCACCCATACATGATGAACTCAACAATTCCCACAAGAGGAAAGGCACGACAAGAACACATAACCATATTGAAACACTCTGCATGGTTCGTTGTCTGAATACCATACCGTATTCCATTGGTATCATAAAGGAATGACCATTTCTCCTTAGGTGCACCTCGAATCCAGTGTGAAAATGGCTTCCAAATTGAATCCCTAGCCTCTGCAGCTTGACTCGTGCCTGCTCTTGATGTCCTTACCTTCACTAGCTCTGCAGTCAACTGATCAAGCATCTGCCATAATGCATTGAATTTTCTCTGTTGATTTTGGGTGCACAACCTCTTAAACAGGTTCTTAAGATCCTTGTTCTTGAAGTGGTCATAGAAGTTTGCACCCATATGCCTAATACACCACCTGTTTTGGACATCGGGCCACAATAGAGGCGTTGTCGCAGTTCCACGTTGCAATTTCAATATTGATTGCAGCAGACCTGCATGTCTATCACTAATAAGGCACACATCTGGATGTGCAGCAACAACATGAACCTTCACTAGTTCAAGGAACCAATACCAACTGTCTAAGTTCTCATTCTCAACAAATGCAAATGCGAGCGGAACTATTTGGTTGTTGCAATCTACCCCGATTGCGGTGAGTATCTGACCTTTATACCTTCCAGTCAGAAATGTGCCATCAATGCAGATCACTGGAAGACAACACTGAAATGCTCTAACACAAGCACCTATGCAAACGAAGGCTCGTTGCATAATTCTTTGCCCCCTAGTCACGGCTGGTACGAGGTATGCGTCATAAAAGCTTCCAGGATTTCTAGCAGCAACCTGGGATAACATACGAGGTAGGTTATCATATGATGCCTCGTATGTGCCGAACCGCATCTCGAACACCCTTTGTTTAGCCCACCATGCCTTCAAATAACTAATGGTGTACTGGTAAGTCTGCTCAATGTGTCGAACAATCATTTTTTGCTCATAATTTAGGTTGTCCATAATGAACCCAAACATTTGCTTTGCAACAAAGTCGCATGATATATTACGATGCAAGGGAAGAACTTCTGACAGCATACAAGTGTGCTCTGTCATAATGGAACATTTCCAGTTCGACTTCCATTTTCCCTTGAATGCATGTACTCGCCATGGACATCCATCATTCACACACTTCACCTCATATTCTTTACTGCCAGACTTTACGATTCTGAATTCTCGTTTCAATGATATTGCCCATAGTCTCACAGCATCTTTTACGGCTTCAATGTTTGGATATGTTGCACCTTGCACTACCTCATTCCCTCTGTACTCCCACTCCTGATTTCGTACGTCTTCTGCGACATGACTGCCAAAACCATGCTCCTTCCACTCTTTTGGCAATGAGTACTGCTCGTCATCAGATGAGCCCTCATATTCTTCCATCTCTATTGCGGTTTGGTCTTCTGCCTCCATCTCGTCCACAATGCTATGTATCCTCTCTCCCTCATCAGCAAGGCCCTGTGGTCCCATGTTTTGGTTCTCTGTCTCTTCTGACTCATCTTACTCAACATAATTGGTCTCTCTTCGAATACTCGGAGTTGCTTAATCTGCACCATGTTGGATTTCATTTTGTGTCTTCTCCCGGATTTGAACAAGAATGGCCAGAGGCCACCCATGCTCTAGAGCTGCTTGCATGTACTTCTGCCAGTCATCAGTGCTGTGTATCATCATCAATTCCCATAAATCACTTTCTACCTCCCAATTAACAAGAGACTGGACGGTGATCACATGTGTCAACGGATCAACACGGAACCCACGCTGCAGCCACTTACATATGGAACCAAAACTCCTTTCCAAAGGTTTATCTATGGCGCTAGATGTGCACTTAAAGACAGAAAGATCTACTCCATTTGGCCCATACAAAATATTGTAGTCACCATAAAATACTTAAAACTGCATCTTACTCGACATATCTGTATATCACAGAATACTTATCGAGTTATACTCCTTACTTCACTACCTTATTCAATAATCCGTCAAAACTAAGTATGAAATTCAACTACAACGTATAAGTATTCATAACTACGTGATGACACTCAAATTCTATACTGCATATGCCAAATTCTATTCTAAATCATAATTAATTTATAAACACGTCTCTAATAGTACTGCAATTGTAATAATAAATACGCAGTACTAATTTTCTAAACTAATTTACTACTACGTAACTAAAAACTAAAGTATCATTAAACTCCTACTTAAATGGTTCTACTATAGCACTAATTAAATTAAATTGCTCTACAATACCAATGAAAAAAATACATAAACTAAATGTACTAACCTACAGATCACAAGTGCTGAATCCGGCAGGGCTTCGCCGCTTCTCTTCTCCTCACCCCTCTCTTTTTTTTCTGGAATTTTGGTGGAATTTTCGGGCTCAAATGAGGAGAGAATAGGGGTCGGATGAGTCGCCCGAGGGGGGGGCGACAGGCCCCCTGCCACGCCTGTGGGCGGGGCCCAGTGGTCGCCCGAGGGGGGGGCGACAGGCCCCTTTTTTTTGCCAGGGATCTCGTTGCAAATTTAAAGAAAAAAATTATACTTAAGGCATGTCGCCCTATGGGGGGCGACCGGGGGTATTTTTGAAATATTTCAAAATGGACATATATTTTTGAAATTTTAATTTTTTTTAAATATAAAAAAGAAAAAAAGGGCCAGATTGAGGGGATGGGGAAGTAGTTTGGGCTGCGACAAATGGGCCCGGAGGAGAGGGATAGCTGGCGATTTGAGCCCAAGACCCAAAAGAAGATTGGGAGGTCAGTTTTGTAGTGTTATTTCATATTTTTTTTATACATATACATACTATACACTATGTATATACATTTTTCTACCAGAAATTTTGGGTATTCAACTGAATACCCATGAATACATATGGGGCCCGCCCCTGCAGCCAGGAATATAGTTGGTTGAACTCGTTGAAAAGTACAGAACCGGTCCTGTATGTTGTCTAGCTAACATCTTCAAACGATTGATTTGTTCTTCCGCTGTTCTTTTTCCTTGCCCGAGTCTAGGCTAGAAAACGGCAAGATGGTTCATAGTTTGCATTTGTCTTGACGTTCGAGGAAGCTGCATGCATTATTTGCATGCGTACGCAAGATAATCCAGTGCTGTAACCTGGCCAAACGTTTTCTCTGCTAGTCAGATCAAAGGAGAACGATGCTATATACCGACAACAATTTGTAGTATAATACGTTGTTAAAGTGGGATTTGGTCTGTGCGTGACAACCACTGCTGGAATCGGCTACTTTGCCGTGTGCCTGAGGCACACGGCGAAGCCAAAAAGCACACGGTGAAGCTCCCACGGCGAATAGCGGCGACGGCAAAGGCGGCTTTGTCGTGTGTTATTTATTGCGCACACGGTAAATAACTTTGCCGTGTCTTTGCCCGGGCACACGGCAAAATAAAGCATGGGACGGCGCGGGGACGGTGACGGCGGCAGGCAGATAGAAATATGGCATCAGTTCTATACCTGATTCTATAGAACTGATGCCATATTTCTATCTTCTTATTTTCTTTTCTCTCTTTCTTTCATTCAGTCTATAGTCTGAAAACTGTGACAAATGTGAAATATCCTCTGATCTCTCTTTCATTGAAAGTTGGCAGGAAGTCAGAATTTAGTCTTGTTTTCACTATTGTGAATATCCAGGTATCATTATTCCCCAGCATGTCTCCTATGAACCAGGTAAGAATGTTCGTAGCAGGCTCATTATTCCTAAATTCTCTTGTCACTTGACTTTGTATCAGGGGAAAACGATGTGATTTGCATGGTTCAGTAAAACATGATAAGTTTAAAAGGTTTGACTAGCTTGAAACTTGCGAATAGGTAAAATGAGTTGGCACGGTGCCCATAGCAAAGTTTAAAAGATTGTAAGCTTGTACTTTTCCGTTGCTCCCAATGTAGTAATATCCCTATAGTCAAGGGCAGATCCCGAATTCGAGGTTTGGGTATTCGAAATTTTCAACGGGTGGAAATTTTTTGTTTGCAGCCTAAAGTATATATTCATAACACATAATTAAGTACTAAAATCACAATAGTTATCCTAACTTAAAATTGTTCGATGCATAGATAATATATGTACTAAATGATCAACATATCCAAGTTGAAACACGTGAAATAAATAGATGATAAAATAGCAAACTTTTCTTAAAAAGGTGAAGTAGTGTGGATGGGGAAGCAGTTGGGCCAACCCAACTGGGCTTGAAGGAGTTGAAATAGTGAGCCAATTGAGCCCAAGATACAAAGTGCAATAGGAAAGTCTGTTTTATGGTGTTATTTGGTAATTTTTACATACTCATGTTATACACTATATAAACAATTTTTTTGTCAAAAATTTTAGGTAGTCAATTGAATACCTAAGAATACACATTGGCCCCTGCCTATAGTCTGAACGTGGATTGTTCAGAGACATACTGAAGAATCTAGATAGAATATGTCGGTACCCTACAGCTGGGGTACCCACTCCTACTGTGCCAAGACTCGCATAGTTATCCGTAACTACGCTCTAAGGAGCTGAGCAGCCGGACCCTTGGGGTCCGACTCCATCTCACCGGACCAACGGTCCCGGACCCACTTCCCTCTAGGGGACGAGTCCGGTGTCACCACGTGTCCTAGAGGTGGAAATGCTCAGCACCTGTGACTGCGGACCCGGACCCCCGCAGGTGGGTCCGGGACCTCCACGTGCCATCCGGGCTCCCGCAGATGGGTCCGGGACCTCCACGTGCCTATCCGGACCCCCGTGAGCTCTCGACTCAGCTAGCTGCTCGGGAGGGGTCTGGAGCCGCCACGTGTCACGCAGACGCGGGCGCGGACACAAGCCTTCCGCTGGAAGCTCCCTCACCCACCCGCATTAAGTGCGAGTGGTTGAGGCGGGCTTTGCTGCCTCTGGGCACGGGGCAGCTTTTGTCAGTCCACACTGTGGATCGCCAGTTACCGAGGCGGCTCGTCAGTTACCAAGACAAGCATTAAAGACTCAGCGCCGTGCTCATGGGTGACGAGTCATGATGACCAGCTACTGGCTGGAGCAACATTGCACGCTGCTACAGTGGACTGAGTTAGTAGTTCGGCGCTTCATCATGACCTCGACGCGCGGCTGCAGAGACTAGACTCTACTCTGACAGGACAACTGAAGACCATCCCTGGTCAGAAGCTACGCACGGAAGCCGACGACAAGATCTCCGGATCTGAGGCATTGAAGGCCAAAGTGTAGTTTATAATACATCGCCGGGTCCACATGTCGGGGTCCCGCTCAGTGTACGTGCTCCCCTTGGACATATAAAAGGGAGAGCACGCCCGCTAGAACAAAAACACAGATTCGCAGACGCTCTCTGGACGGGGCACTAGACACGCCAAGACTCTCAACCTCTTGAGAGCGTAAAAAATACAACACACAGTGGACGTAGGGTATTACACTCCGGCGGCCCGAACCACTCTAAACCTGCTGTGTTCATCACGTTCCACCACCGAGATTGGGCTAATCCTAGCTAACCCCCGAGTACTCACCCTCTGGGTTTAGGCGGGTGCATTACGCCACCCGGCTGTGGGTTTGCACACCACCACATTTGGCGCACCAGGTAGGGGGCACTTTAGCTAGTTTTAGTTCATCTCTTACTCATCTCCATGGTTCGGATGGTTGAGCACTCCCACCATGATGACGACATAGAGATGACGGAGGGTGTGGCGTCATCCATGCCACGCGCCTCTCGCCTTCCTGCGCCAGGGGCAACCGTGCCCGTGGAGCAGCCACCGTCGGCAGCGGCGCGCACTGCACGTCGGCGAGGGTTAGGGCGCCCGTCAAGTGCCCCCTCACAAGCTACGAGCGGCGGAGCGACAAATCCCAGCTCGCAGCATACCTCACTCTTGTGAGGAAGCCCGCTCCGGTGGAAAGCCGACTCCGGTCGCACCAAGCCCGCTCCGGCGGAAAGCCAACTCCGGTCGCACCAAGCCCGCTTCGGTGGAAAGCCCACTCCGGTCGCACTAAGCCGACTCTAGTGGCTCTCTCCGACGTTAAGCCGACTCCGGTCGCACCCCCGACTCTACATCTCTGTAAGTCCTACCCTTAGAGGCCCAGCAGGGAATAAAACATTTTCCTTTGTAACTAGGTAGTACTTTCGTGTGGTCCAGTCCAGTGAGCCTCCCCCGTGGAGGGGTCCGGACCTCTACAAACCAGGTTCAGGGAAGCGTACTCACCCTCCGGGGAGGTCCGGAGCCGTGTAGCCACTTAGCCTGGTTCCGTACCCTAAGCCTGCATGCTCTACCTCCCTAGGGCGAGTACCATAGTACCTAAGACTGGGGGCCCGGAGGTCCGGACAGCTCCGGCCTCATAAACCCGTGTTCTGGCTTATATCGCACATCTCATGTACATCTAGTTATAAGGAAAAGTTTATTCTCAGTTCGCCTCTAAGGATGTTATATTCCAATTTTAATCTACGCATTCTGTTTGCGCTAACCCCCACGTGGCTTCTTACTCTTGTGTGGTGATTGTGGTCCGAATTGAGTTGGCTAGTTAGTTACTTAGTTCGAGACCCCTCATGGAAGAGAGGGGTTCGGACCCCTGGGAACCTGCAGGTTCAGGGAAGCACACTCATTCTCTAGGGATGTCCGGAGCCGTGTAACCGCTTAGTCTGGTTCCGTACCCTAAGCCTGCACGCACCACCTCCTGTGAATGAGTGCCATAGTACCTAGGACTGGGAACCTGGAGGTCCGGACTTTCTCTTAACCTAAAGGCCAGCCCCTTGAGCTCCGTTCACTGAACCTAGCTGTCTGTTTCAAAGGATTACAACCAACAGGATTTGGGACCCGTGGGCACGCTACTAAGCATCTACCTTGAGTCATGTGCAGGTCCAAACGTGATGATGCAGCAGGTGACCCAAAGGATGGACGACGTAGGACAAGACCCTTGCGGCGTGCACCGCTGGGCGCCAGAAGCAGCCTAGTTGCTCACAGTAGTGGTCCCATCTGCGGGTTCGTTGCCTCTCCCGAGGCGGGCCCGGGGGCCTCTGTCGGTACCCTACAGCTGGGGTACCCACTCCTACTGTGCCAAGACTCGCATAGTTATCCGTAACTACGCCCTAAGGAGCTGAGCAGCCGGACCCTTGGGGTCCGACTCCATCTCACCGGACCAACGGTCCCGGACCCACTTCCCTCTAGGGGACGAGTCCGGTGTCACCACGTGTCCTAGAGGTGGAAATGCTCAGCACCTGTGACCGCGGACCCGGACCCCCGCAGGTGGGTCCGGGACCTCCACGTGCCATCCGGGCTCCCGCAGATGGGTCCGGGACCTCCACGTGCCTATCCGGACCCCCGTGAGCTCTCGACTCAGCTAGCTGCTCGGGAGGGGTCTGGAGCCGCCACGTGTCACGCAGACGCGGGCGCGGACACAAGCCTTCCGCTGGAAGCTCCCTCACCCACCCGCATTAAGTGCGAGTGGTTGAGGCGGGCTTTGCTGCCTCTGGGCACGGGGCAGCTTTTGTCAGTCCACACTGTGGATCGCCAGTTACCGAGGCGGCTCGTCAGTTACCAAGACAAGCATTAAAGACTCAGCGCCGTGCTCATGGGCGACGAGTCATGATGACCAGCTACTGGCTGGAGCAACAGTGCACGCTGCTACAGTGGACTGAGTTAGTAGTTCGGCGCTTCATCATGACCTCGACGCGCGGCTGCAGAGACTAGACTCTACTCTGACAGGACAACTGAAGACCATCCCTGGTCAGAAGCTACGCACGGAAGCCGACGACAAGATTTCCGGATCTGAGGCATTGAAGGTCAAAGTGTAGTTTATAATACATCGCCGGGTCCACATGTCGGGGTCCCGCTCAGTGTACGTGCTCCCCTTGGACATATAAAAGGGAGAGCACGCCCGCTAGAACAAAAACACAGATTCGCAGACGCTCTCTGGATGGGGCACTAGACACGCCAAGACTCTCAACCTCTTGAGAGCGTAAAAAATACAACACACAGTGGACGTAGGGTATTACGCTCCGGCGGCCCGAACCACTCTAAACCTGCTGTGTTCATCGCGTTCCACCACCGAGATTGGGCTAATCCTAGCTAACCCCCGAGTACTCACCCTCTGGGTTTAGGCGGGTGCATTACGCCACCCGGCTGTGGGTTTGCACACCATCACATTTGGCGCGCCAGGTAGGGGGCACTTTAGCTAGTTTTAGTTCATCTCTTACTCATCTCCATGGTTCGGATGGTTGAGCACTCCCACCATGATGACGACATAGAGATGTCGGAGGGTGTGGCGTCATCCGTGCCACGCACCTCTCGCCTTCCTGCGCCAGGGGCAACCGTGCCTGTGGAGCAGCCACCGCCGGCAGCGGCGCGCGATGCACGTCGGCGAGGGTTAGGGCGCCCGTCAAGTGCCCCCTCACAAGCTGCGAGCGGAGGAGCGACAAATCCCAGCTCGCAGCATACCTCACTCTTGTGAGGAAGCCCGCTCCGGCGGAAAGCCGACTCCGGTCGCACCAAGCCCGCTCCGGCGGAAAGCCAACTCCGGTCGCACCAAGCCCGCTTCGGTGGAAAGCCCACTCCGGTCGCACTAAGCCGACTCTGGTGGCTCTCTCTGACGTTAAGCCGACTCCGGTCGCACCCCCGACTCTACATCTCTGTATGTCCTACCCTTAGAGGCCCAGCAGGGAATAAAACATTTTCCTTTGTAACTAGGTAGTACTTTCGTGTGGTCCAGTCCAGTGAGCCTCCCCCGTGGAGGGGTCCGGACCTCTACAAACCAGGTTCAGGGAAGCGTACTCACCCTCCGGGGAGGTCCGGAGCCGTGTAGCCACTTAGCCTGGTTCCGTACCCTAAGCCTGCATGCTCTACCTCCCTAGGGCGAGTACCATAGTACCTAAGACTGGGGGCCCGGAGGTCCGGACAGCTCCGGCCTCATAAACCCGTGTTCTGGCTTACATCGCACATCTCATGTACATCTAGTTATAAGGAAAAGTTTATTCTCAGTTCGCCTCTAAGGATGTTATATTCCAATTTCAATCTACGCATTCTGTTTGCGCTAACCCCCACGTGGCTTCTTACTCTTGTGCGGTGATTGTGGTCCGAATTGAGTTGGCTAGTTAGTTACTTAGTTCGAGACCCCTCATGGAAGAGAGGGGTTCGGACCCCTGGGAACCTGCAGGTTCAGGGAAGCACACTCATTCTCTGGGGAGGTCCGGAGCCGTGTAACCGCTTAGTCTGGTTCCGTACCCTAAGCCTGCACGCACCACCTCCTGTGAATGAGTGCCATAGTACCTAGGACTGGGAACCTGGAGGTCCGGACTTTCTCTTAACCTAAAGGCCAGCCCCTTGAGCTCCGTTCACTGAACCTAGCTGTCTGTTTCAAAGGATTACAACCAACAGGATTTGGGACCCGTGGGCACGCTACTAAGCATCTACCTTGAGTCATGTGCAGGTCCAAACGTGATGATGCAGCAGGTGACCCAAAGGATGGACGACGCAGGACAAGACCCTTGCGGCGTGCACCGCTGGGCGCCAGAAGCAGCCTAGTTGCTCACAGTAGTGGTCCCATCTGCGGGTTCGTTGCCTCTCCCGAGGCGGGCCCGGGGGCCTCTGTCGGTACCCTACAGCTGGGGTACCCACTCCTACTGTGCCAAGACTCGCATAGTTATCCGTAACTACGCCCTAAGGAGCTGAGCAGCCGGACCCTTGGGGTCCGACTCCATCTCACCGGACCAACGGTCCCGGACCCACTTCCCTCTAGGGGACGAGTCCGGTGTCACCACGTGTCCTAGAGGTGGAAATGCTCAGCACCTGTGACCGCGGACCCGGACCCCCGCAGGTGGGTCCGGGACCTCCACGTGCCATCCGGGCTCCCGCAGATGGGTCCGGGACCTCCACGTGCCTATCCGGACCCCCGTGAGCTCTCGACTCAGCTAGCTGCTCGGGAGGGGTCTGGAGCCGCCACGTGTCACGCAGACGCGGGCGCGGACACAAGCCTTCCGCTGGAAGCTCCCTCACCCACCCGCATTATGTGCGAGTGGTTGAGGCGGGCTTTGCTGCCTCTGGGCACGGGGTAGCTTTTATCAGTCCACACTGTGGATCGCCAGTTACCGAGGCGGCTCGTCAGTTACCAAGACAAGCATTAAAGACTCAGCGCCGTGCTCATGGGCGACGAGTCATGATGACCAGCTACTAGCTGGAGCAACAGTGCACGCTGCTACAGTGGACTGAGTTAGTAGTTCGGCGCTTCGTCATGACCTCGACGCGCGGCTGCAGAGACTAGACTCTACTCTGACAGGACAACTGAAGACCATCCCTGGTCAGAAGCTACGCACGAAAGCCGACGACAAGATCTCCGGATCTGAGGCATTGAAGGCCAAAGTGTAGTTTATAATACATTGCCGGGTCCACATGTCGGGGTCCCGCTCAATGTACGTGCTCCCCTTGGACATATAAAAGGGAGAGCACGCCCGCTAGAACAAAAACACAGATTCGCAGACGCTCTCTGGACGGGGCACTAGACACGCCAAGACTCTCAACCTCTTGAGAGCGTAAAAAATACAACACACAGTGGACGTAGGGTATTACGCTCCGGCGGCCCGAACCACTCTAAACCTGCTGTGTTCATCGCGTTCCACCACCGAGATTGGGCTAATCCTAGCTAACCCCCGAGTACTCACCCTCTGGGTTTAGGCGGGTGCATTACGCCACCCGGCTGTGGGTTTGCACACCACCACATTTGGCGCGCCAGGTAGGGGGCACTTTAGCTAGTTTTAGTTCATCTCTTACTCATCTCCATGGTTCGGATGGTTGAGCACTCCCACCATGATGACGACATAGAGATGACGGAGGGTGTGGCGTCATCCGTGCCACGCGCCTCTCGCCTTCCTGCGCCAGGGGCAACCGTGCCCGTGGAGCAGCCACCGCCGGCAGCGGCGCGCGCTGCACGTCGGCGAGGGTTAGGGTGCCCGTCAAGTGCCCCCTCACAAGCTGCGAGCGGCGGAGCGACAAATCCCAGCTCGCAGCATACCTCACTCTTGTGAGGAAGCCCGCTCCGGCGGAAAGCCGACTCCGGTCGCACCAAGCCCGCTCCGGCGGAAAGCCAACTCCGGTCGCACCAAGCCCGCTTCGGTGGAAAGCCCACTCCGGTCGCACTAAGCCGACTCTAGTGGCTCTCTCCGACGTTAAGCCGACTCCGGTCGCACCCCCGACTCTACATCTCTGTAAGTCCTACCCTTAGAGGCCCAGCAGGGAATAAAACATTTTCCTTTGTAACTAGGTAGTACTTTCATGTGGTCCAGTCCAGTGAGCCTCCCCCGTGGAGGGGTCCGGACCTCTACAAACCAGGTTCAGGGAAGCGTACTCACCCTCCGGGGAGGTCCGGAGCCGTGTAGCCACTTAGCCTGGTTCCGTACCCTAAGCCTGCATGCTCTACCTCCCTAGGGCAAGTACCATAGTACCTAAGACTGGGGGCCCGGAGGTCCGGACAGCTCCGGCCTCATAAACCCGTGTTCTGGCTTATATCGCACATCTCATGTACATCTAGTTATAAGGAAAAGTTTATTCTCAGTTCGCCTCTAAGGATGTTATATTCCAATTTTAATCTACGCATTCTGTTTGCGCTAACCCCCACGTGGCTTCTTACTCTTGTGCGGTGATTGTGGTCCGAATTGAGTTGGCTAGTTAGTTACTTAGTTCGAGACCCCTCATGGAAGAGAGGGGTTCGGACCCCTGGGAACCTGCAGGTTCAGGGAAGCACACTCATTCTCTGGGGAGGTCCGGAGCCGTGTAACCGCTTAGTCTGGTTCCGTACCCTAAGCCTGCACGCTCCACCTCCTGTGAATGAGTGCCATAGTACCTAGGACTGGGAACCTGGAGGTCCGGACTTTCTCTTAACCTAAAGGCCAGCCCCTTGAGCTCCGTTCACTGAACCTAGCTGTCTGTTTCAAAGGATTACAACCAATAGGATTTGGGACCCGTGGGCACGCTACTAAGCATCTACCTTGAGTCATGTGCAGGTCCAAATGTGATGATGCAGCAGGTGACCCAAAGGATGGACGACGCAGGACAAGACCCTTGCGGCGTGCACCGCTGGGCGCCAGAAGCAGCCTAGTTGCTCACAGTAGTGGTCCCATCTGCGGGTTCGTTGCCTCTCCCGAGGCGGGCCCGGGGGCCTCTGTCGGTACCCTACAGCTGGGGTACCCACTCCTACTGTGCCAAGACTCGCATAGTTATCCGTAACTACGCCCTAAGGAGCTGAGCAGCCGGACCCTTGGGGTCCGACTCCATCTCACCGGACCAACGGTCCCGGACCCACTTCCCTCTAGGGGACGAGTCCGGTGTCACCACGTGTCCTAGAGGTGGAAATGCTCAGCACCTGTGACCGCGGACCCGGACCCCCGCAGGTGGGTCCGGGACCTCCACGTGCCATCTGGGCTCCCGCAGATGGGTCCGGGACCTCCACGTGCCTATCCGGACCCCCGTGAGCTCTCGACTCAGCTAGCTGCTCGGGAGGGGTCTGGAGCCGCCACGTGTCACGCAGACGCGGGCGCGGACACAAGCCTTCCGCTGGAAGCTCCCTCACCCACCCGCATTAAGTGCAAGTGGTTGAGGCGGGCTTTGCTGCCTCTGGGCACAAGGTAGCTTTTGTCAGTCCACACTGTGGATCGCCAGTTACCGAGGCGGCTCGTCAGTTACCAAGACAAGCATTAAAGACTCAGCGCCGTGCTCATGGGCGACGAGTCATGATGACCAGCTACTAACTGGAGCAACAGTGCACGCTGCTACAGTGGACTGAGTCAGTAGTTCGGCGCTTCATCATGACCTCGATGCGCGGCTGCAGAGGCTAGACTCTACTCTGACAGGACAACTCAAGACCATCCCTGGTCAGAAGCTACACACGGAATCCGACGACAAGATCTCCCGATCTGAGGCATTGAAGGCCAATGTGTAGTTTATAATACATCGTCGGGTCCACATGTCGGGGCCCCGCTCAGTGTACGTGCTCCCCTTGGACATATAAAAGGGAGTGCACGCACGGTAGAAAAAGGAGGTTCAAGTCCAAAAAACCAAGACAACTGAGTCACAACTCTCAGAACACTCTGAACATATCCTCCCTCTCGGGCTCAGATAGCACACTCGGGGGTCAGGCAATACAACACACAGTGGAGGTAGGGTATTACGCTCCGGCGGTCCGAACCACTCTAAATCCTTGTGAGCTTTTCGTGTTCATATGCCTCTAGATCGAGCATTCCTTGGCTGTCCCCAAGCTCATCCTGCACTTAGGATTAGGCGGGTGCAATCTGCCACCCGGCTGGAGAAATCCTCCGACATTTGGCGCGTCAGGTAGGGGGGTAGCTTGGTTTCCACTTGATCGCCCACTTGGCATCTCCATGGCTCGGATTGTCGAGTCCCATGACCACCCGATGGGGGAGGGCGTGGCGACACCTACGCTGCAGGCCTCTCGCCGTCCAAAGCCGAGGGTTGCTGCCCACGGTGCGCAGCAGGGTGCAGCGGAGCACGCCCCTAGAGTCCCCGCGCAGGCCGCTCCGAGCGAGCCGATAGCCGCGGCCAGGGAGCTGCTCCGCAACCCGCCAGATCTGGCAGCCTCGCCGGACGTGATGAGGCAGTGGCGCGACGACATCAACCGCCTCATCATCCTGGCCCAGGCCACCCCCGGCTCCACGGGGACTGGGTCGGGACAGCATCAACGATAGGGTGGCGCACCAACCTCTAGGCGCTCTCCTACAGTGGGAAGCGCGTGGACAGCTGATCTGCGGGTAGAACTCAACTGCAGGCGTGCGAGAGAGGACGCCCGCGTGACCATGGAGCGGGCACGTGAACGCCGGCTCAACATTGAGGGTCGAAACCTCAATGCCGATCTCGGCGCGGCAGCACCAAGGTCCCAGGGTCATATCCAGACCCCGGTGGCTGGTGTGGGCTGCGTCGCGCTCGCGGAGCATCGTCGCATGGTGGCCTGGCCACCCAAGTTCCGGCCGCACCTGCCGGAGAAGTACGACGGGACGACCAACCCATCGGAGTTCCTGCAAGTCTACGTCACCGTCATCACCACGGCAGGGGGTAACCACGCCGTCATGGCGAGTTACTTACACATTGCCTTGACCGGGCCAGCCCGGACTTGGCTCATGAACCTCTCTCCCGGGTCGATCCAGTCCTGGGAGGAGCTCTGCGCGCAGTTCACAGCGAACTTCACCTGCGCGTACCAGCTGCATGGCATGGAGGCCCACCTCCATGCCGTGAGGCAACAACCCGGAGAAACTCTCTGGGCATTCATCTCCCGCTTCTCCAAGGTACGCGGAACCATTCCATGTATTTCAGATGCATCCATTATCACTGCCTTCCGCCAGGGGGTCTGTGACCAGAAGATGCTAGAGAAGCTGGCCGTACATCAGGTGGAATCCGTTACCACCCTGTTCGCCTTGGCGGACAAGTGCGCCAGGGCCGCTGAGGGCCGTGCATGGCACTCAGCCCCTCAAGCTCGGGCCGCCTAGACGGGTGGTCCGGGTTCCGCTACTCACTGCAGCGACGATGAGGAAAGCCACGGCGTCGACACGCCGCAATCTGGCACCCCGGTCGCTGCCATAGTGCCCGGGGGCTGGAACTCGCGCGGCAAACGCCCGCGCCAGCAGAGCCGTGACAGCGAGCCATGCCCTGTCCACCCCGGGAGCCACCACAGTGCCTCCGAATGCTGCGAGATCCAGAAGCTCGCGAAGCACGTAAATAAGCGGCGTGAACAAGCCTCCAGCGACCACGAAGGCGATCAACATACTGATGGTCGCTGAGAGGTCCGAGCAACCTACGAAGGAGGTCCCAGCGGTCCCCCCAAGCGGAACGTGATGGTCCGGCCATCACGAAAGACAACAAGCGGCCCTACCTCAGGGGTCCGGCCAGGTCCCGACCCGGAAAAAAGGCAGAAGTCCCAGACTTCGACGCACTGGAGCTCCAACACGCTCCACGTGCACGCTCCCCAGCAGTAGATGACCTCTCCATGAGGGCATCAACTCAGGCACCCGTGTCTGAGGGCGTCCGCGAAAGATGGCTGCTGGGACCATCCGCCTAGCCTGCCAAACTAGGCGAAGGGGGTCGGACTAGCACCTCGAAGCTAGCGGTCCCGGCGGTGCTCCATCTATGGGGTCCGCTAAGGATTGTGGGCGCCACTGAGAACCCCGATGCATGGATCTCCGAGATTCGGGAAGACCTCGAGGTGCCACATCCAAGATGCTCAGGGAGGTCCCGATGCACGGATCTCCGAGATCCGGGATCACCTGAAAGACAAGATCCTTCCTAAAGATATGTATCCGCTGAGTACATAGTGCGGTTGGCTAGGTGACACACGGTCCGCCGTGGCGCCAATCGCATCTTCACGCGGTGCATCAGCCAGGAGGAGGGCTGCGAGCTGCTCGCAGAGATCCGAGGAGGCGAGTGCGAAAGTCATCCTTCGAGGTATCCCGCACATCGGTTGGAAAAGCCTTCCGGCGTGGCTTTTACCGGCCAACTGCGCCTTCAGGATGCAGCTGAGCTGGTGAGTCCTGCGAAGCATGCCAGACTCATGCAAGCAAATGCACACACCAGCTCGAACCCTGCAAATGGTTCCACCCGCTCGGCTATTGGCTGTATGGGTGGAATAAGCCGACTCCGGTCGCACTAAGACGACTCTGGTCGCACTAAGCCGACTCTGGTCGCACTAAGCCGACTCTGGTGGCTCTCTCCGATGATAAGCCGACTCCGGTCGCACCTCCGACTCTACATCTTTGTAAGTCCTACCCTTAAAGGCCCAGCAGAGAATAAAATCTTTTCCTTTATAACTATGTAGTACTTCCGTGTGGTCCAGTCTGGTGAGCCTCCCCCGTGGAGGGGTCCGGACCTCTGCGAACCAGGTTCAGGGAAGCGTACTCACCCTCCAGGGAGATCCGGAGCTGTGTAGCCGCTTGGCCTGGTTCCGTACCCTAAGCCTGCATGCTCTACCTCCCTAGGGCGAGTACCGTAGTACCTAAGACTGGGGGGCCCGGAGGTCCGGACAGCTCCGGCCTCATAAACCCGTGTTCTGGCTTACATTGCATATCTCATGTACATCTAGTTATAAAGGAAAAGTTTATTCTCAGTTCACCTCTAAGGATGATACATTCCAATTTCAATCTACGCATTTTGTTTGCACTAACCGCCGCGTGGTTCCCACTCCTGTGTCCGAATTGAGTTGGCGGGCATGTGGTTTAGATTGGGACCCCCTTACTGCTAGAGGGGGGTCCGGGTCCTTAGGAGCCAGCTTCGAGGAAGTGGTGCTTGTTCCCGGGGGTGGTCCGGAGCCTTGTGCAGCTGCTTAGCCTGGTTCCGTACCCTAAGCCTGCGCACTCCACCACTATGTACCAGGTGCCCTAGTACCCGAAACTACATACCTAGAGGTCCGAACCTCATTCTAGCTTGAGGCCTGGCCTCCTAAGCTCTGTTCCATAGGTCTGGCTGCGTATCTCAAAGGACCTCTGCCAACGGGATCCGGGACCACATGGGCAAGTTACTAAACGCCAGTCCTAAGATGTGTACAGGACGGGGGCCAGAGTACCTGGAGACCAGCAGCGCCAGCTACTGGCGTTGCAGGGGACGAATTCCTCGTGGAGAACACCGGCGCGGTCCGTCCGAGCAGGCGTCAACCACGACATGGATTTATCCCCACCTGCGGGTTAATACCTCACCCGCAGGTGGTCCCCGGGGCCACTGCCGGTAAACTCAGACAGGAGTACCCTCTCCTAGAAGACAAGGATGAAGGCGCTCAGGAGCGGCAACCACAGACCACGGGTCCGGACCACGGGTCCGGACCACCGCGGACAGGTCCCGAACCTCCGCGGGCCGGACCTGGGCCTCTACAAGTGGAAGCCGGACCTCCAGGAGGCCTGAGTCATCGAGCCAGCCAAGGGACCCGGACCCAGCACCCTATTTGGGTAGGAGTCCGGAGCCCTCGCAAGCCCCTGTGGGCGCGGCCGCCGACCCAGGGTCCGGCGCCGCCACGTGTCCCACAGGGCCGACCTCCGGACCTCCGCTCCCGCTTGGGCAGGGGTCCGGAACCGCCACGTGCCCCTGTGGGCGCGGCCACCGACCCCCTGGTCCGGTGCCGCCACGTGTCCCACAGGCACGAGTCTTCTCCTGAAGCCAGCCCTCCTGCCGCATTAAATGCTGGTGGTTGGGGCGTGCGCTGCCAGAGCAGGGCATCGGATACCCACTCATGGGTTGGACAGGCGTGACATGACAACATAGTAAGCCTGCCTGTTTCCAAGGCGGCTCGTCTGTTACCGAGGCACGCAGCAGTGTCTCAGCACCGCGCGCGTGGGCGACGAGTCATGATGACCAGCTACTAACTGGAGCAACAGTGCATGCTGCTACAGCGGACTGAGTCAGTAGTTTGGCGCTTCATCATGACCTCGACGCGCGGCTCCAGAGGCTAGACTCTACTCCGACAGGATAGCTCAAGACCATCCCTGGTCAGAAGCTACGCACGGAAGCCGACGACAAGATCTCCGGATCTGAGGCATTGAAGGCCAAAGTGTAGTTTATAATACATCGCCGGGCCCACCTGTCGGGGTCCCGCTCAGTGTACTGCTCCCCTTGGGCTTATAAAAGGGAGAGCACGCACGGTAGAAAAGGAGGTTCCAGTCCAAAAAACCAAGACAACTAAGTCACAACTCTCAGAAAACTCTGAACATATCCTCCCTCTCGGGCTCAGAGAGCATACTCGGGGGTCAGGCAATACAACACAGTGAACGTAGGGTATTACGCTCCGGTGGCCCGAACCACTCTAAATCCTTGTGTGCTTTTTGTGTTCATATGCCTCTAGATCGAGCATTCTTTGGCTGTCCCCAAGCTCATCCTGCACTTAGGATTAGGCGGGTGCAATCCGCCACCCGGCTGGAGAAATCCTCCGACAAATACCATTGAAAATAATTTTCAGATAAAAGTCATCCTAGAACATATGACAGACTCTTCCATGGCATTTCAGGAAGTGGCAAAATACAATTTCAGAAAGTAGCATTCATGTACAAGTTAAAATGCATACCATGGATCAGCCCCAGATGATATATGGACCCAACCAACAGACTTTGCAAGCTCCACAGTTTTAATTTCCTGGAATCATTAGAAATATTGCAAACTATTTGTATCATGGCAATATTTTTCAGCCAGTTAGCTCATTATTTTGAGCACCATTACTTGTAATGCAGCAGCAACTCTCTCCTGAAATGTCAGGTCATGTATCTGTATCTAACCTATAAACAAGGCATGTACACATACAGCCAAGTTACAGTTACAGTATTACCAGAATTTTAGTTTTTTTAACCAAGCTAAATAACAAGGCAAAGTAAGAAAAAAATATTAGTCTTTCACATGCTTTAAATCTCAAGAATGTATGTCCACACTCAGCTCTCTGCACATAAGTTGGACCAATCAATCAACATGTATAATCTTGCCTAAAATCTACTGTAACTGATAAGCTTCTGAACATTAATAAACGATGTCGTGGCCAAAAGGAGTACCTCGAGGTTGTGGAAGCCATCCCCAGCCCGGATGGAGATCTTTCTCAGCGTGTAGCTCTAGCCGAGCTTGAAATCCATGTAGAGCGCAACAAGCTGCCATGGAACACAAAACAAATTAACCGTGAATCCCATGAATCAAACAAGCCAAAAGGAATAGCATGTCTACTGAAGCAAGCACCTCCAACTGCACCTTCATCTGGAACTGGATGTTCACCAGATGCGGCTGCGCACCGTCCGACCTGCCGCGGTGCTCGCGCTCAAGCGCCGCCCGCGCATCGAAGCCGGTGTCAGCCCGACGAGGAGGTGTTCGGGGGCGGCGTGGTGTAGCCGAAGGGGGTGGCGGGTGCTGTGGTGGTAGCGGCGGCACAGAGCCGGTCTCGGAGCTCGTCGTGGTCGGAGGAGCGGGACAAGTAGGGAGCCGTTGCCATGTGCCTAGGATGCTGCTCGTGGCCCCTCACTCCGAGCGGCTCCCCGCGCCAGATCTGGATCCCGCGGGAGCAGGCGGCGGTTGAGACCAGAGAGCAGAGGAGCGCCGTCGGGGAGAGGCGACGGAGGTATGGCCGGCCGGGAGCGGCGAGCCCACCGGCTCAGCTCGGCTCGGTTCTTGTCCTTTGCCGACGGTGGAGGGTGGAGGGGAGGCCGCGCGGCGTAGGTTAGGAGGCGAGCGGGGCGCGGCCGACCGCGCCTCTGTCTCCCGCGTGCTGCCACTGCCGGCCGCGCTGCGAGCTGGTCGGCTAGATCCATGCCGGCCCATGGCGCTCGGAGGGGTGAGGGGCGAGGAGAGACGCTGCCGGGAAAAAGGCGCCAGGAGAGAGAAAAGAGAGCAGGAGGAGCGCCCGCAGAGGGAGAAGGGGAGGTGGCGGCGACAGCGGGGAGGGAGAGAGCAGATATGGAGAGAGAATGGAAGGGAAGAGAGAGAGGGGGTTAGGGTTTGTGACTTGGGGAGGGGTTTATTGCAAAAGCGCCCTACTGGGATTTTTTACAAAAATGATAGGATTTTGGAATTTTTGTTGAAATAATGATTAGTTGGAGGGTCTACTTCGTAAAGATATTAACATGGGTAGGGTTGTTCTGGGCTTATTTGCAAATTCTAGATAATAGAAGGTCTTTTTTGCAAAATTTCCAAAACAAGGGCTGCTCGACATGCGTCACCTTTTCTCCGTGGGATGCGGCGGTGCGAGCACCAGGCAGCAGCTATTAACAATTTTGATATCCCTACTCTATATCAACTATCTCTTATTTTATTCAACCTTCTCCAACTATCCTATTTCTTTATTTTTTTTCTCTCTCTCTCTTCTTCCACTCCCTTGCCACACCCTCCTGCTCCCTCCCGCCGGTGAGCTGCATCCTCCCTTGCTTGCGGCGCGGCACCACGGCCCCCTGCGCGGCGGCAACGCGGCTGGCCACGCCGGTGACCCACGGAGCCGCACAGCCCCTCCCCTGCTCCCACCTCCGGCGACCCATGGAGCCCCTACCCCCTCGCCGCGCCCCTCGCTGTGCCTCCCCGCCGCTCCGCACGCCACGCGGCTGCACCTCGCCTATGCTCCTCCACCTCCAAGGCCGGCAGAGGCCATGCGCGCCCTCCCCTACTCCCTTCGCCGACGAGGCAGGAGACTAGCGGCGCCTCGAGCTCGGCTGCTTCCTAGTGCTGCTCCGCGCGCCTCTCCGACGCGGCGCGCGTGGCGGTGACGACGAGCGGGCAGCGATGCTGAGGGCGAAGCAGCGTGCGCGGCAAGCAAACGAGCTGGCGGTGCGGCGAGCGGGCGGTGGCGTGGAGGGCCGAGCGGCGCAGCGTGCGCGGCACGGTGCGGCGAGCGGGCGGCGGCCCGGAGTGCGTGGAGGCCGAGCCGTGGCTTTTCGCTCCCCGGCGCCATCCCTCATTCCGCGCCGGGCCTTCTCCTCCCCGGCGCCGGCGAGCGCATGGCCACAGCACCGGCGGCGGAAGAGCCGGAGCCGCGGCGCGCGAGGCCCGGACCGGCCGGCGGCAGAGGGGCCGGAGCCGCGGCGCACGAGGCCCGGACAGGCCAGCGGGCGTAGGGGACGGAGCCGCGGCAAGTGAGCCCGGCCATCTCCTCCGGCGGCCATCTCCTCCGACGGCCGCCCCTCCTCCCTCCCCGGCTCTCCTCGATCCGCGATGGCCGCTGCAGTGTGGCGAGCCGGAGCCCACGCGCGGCGTGCCTTGCGGCGGCATGGCGAACAGGGGAAGGCGGCGGGGAGGGCGCCACGGCCACGGTGGAGGCGTGCGGAGCTGCGGCGGCGTCGGGCGTTCCCCTCCTTCCCTCCCTCCCTCTTCCCCTGCGGTCGGAGCTCGGGCGGCGGGGCTCGGGTGGCGGGGCTCGGGCGGCACAGCGCGGCCGGCGGTGGCGGCGTCCAGCGGCGATGGTGGCCCGGAGCAACAGTGGCGGCGTCCAATGGCAGGCGGTGGCGGCGGGGGAGCAATGGAGGCGCATCCTCGGCGCGGCTCCTCGGCTCTGCTCTTGCCCCGGCGCGGGCGGAGCTCTCTCTCTATCTCGTAGCGCGGCAGACCGGCGGCGGCTCCTCACACGGCGCAGCGCTCGGCGGGGCGGTGGCACAGCCCGTGCGGCGGCGGCGGCGGCTCCTCACATGGCGCAGCGCTCGGCGGGGCGGTGGCACAGCCCGTGCGGCGGCGGTGGCGGCGGCGGCTATGGGGCGCTCCGAGGTTGTTGGGCGGGCCCCTCGCCACCGTGGCGGCGTAGCGGGAGGCCGCTAGCCCCGCTTGATTTGGCGGACCGCTCCGCATCCGCAACGATTGCGGACACGATAGCGTCCCCCACTGCAGCGCTTTTTTCGCTAAAGCCTACTGCAGTGTGAGATAGAGAACGCGCTTGCGGACCCGGTGCAGACAGCCTAAGCTTTCGCTAAAGCCTACTGCAGTGTGAGATAGAGAACGCGCTTGCGGACCCGGTGCAGACAGCCTAAGCACAGATTGAAATTTTTCTAGAGCCACCCACAAATGCGTCCCCCGCTGAGTACCTAAACTATTGCACCCAGAAAAGTGTACCCAAAAATACAACTCCATCAATATCAATGGCTCACAATCCCAGGCTTCAACGCACCCCCTCCTCCCACGGAGACATATCCTGTGCAATCAAGCTTATGGTGCAAGCTCGGGTGGAAGAGATGCACATTCAAGATTTTTTTCAGAATTTTTTGAGATTTTTTTAGTTGGATTACACGGTGATTACACCATAAACTTGATTGCACACGATATATGTCTCCTCCTCCCACGCCCGCCCACCCCCGAACCCATACAATCCTTCGGGGTTCGAATCCCACCCCACCAACGCCATCCTCTACTATTCTCTCTTTTTTTTCTCCCCCTCTCCTTTTCCTCCTCACCGCGGCTGCTCGCCGGCGCGCGCGCGCCCTAGCCGCCGCTCACCCACACCCTAGCTGCCGCTCACCCACGCCGGCCAGCGCTGCTCGCCTGTGCCGCTCGCCCGCGCCGGCCGAGCCGGCCGCGGCGGCCGCCCTCGCTCCATCGGGCGCGGCGCCGGGGCGAAGCGCGCTGCAGATCCGGCCGCTGGAGATCCACGCGCCGGTGCGACGCGCAGAGGCAAGCACCGACGCGCCAAACCCTAGAGATCTGGGCCCGGTGGCGTCGACCTGGCGCGGGCACAACATCGCCGCCTCTCTTCGCGTGGCCGGAGATGGCTTCCCCACTCACGCCCATGCTACACTCAGCCTCCTCTCTCCCCGGTGGCTGCCACCTCCCCAACCCCACGTCCACGCCTCCTTTCCCCGCCTATTGCCGCCTCTCCTCGCACCCTCCACTGCCTGCTGCTCCGTGCCGGGGAAGCCGCCTACGGACGGCGAGGGCGCCAGCCCGGCTGTGCGGCAGGCGGAGCTGCCGGCGAGCGGCGAGGCGCCGTGCTAGGGAGCAGCAGGGCGGAGCCCAAGCTATCGAGGGACTGCAGCACTAGCTTGTTGGCCGCCAGGCAGCAGACCAACATGGTGGGTAAGCAATTTGGTTTCTTGATTCCCGAGTTGACTAACTTGTGTTCTGATTGTCCATGTACATGAGTGAAAATACCATTGATCCAATGCTCTGATTTAATGATCCTCGGAAGCAATTTTTAGTACTCCCACGTATGTATTTTTAGTGAAGACTGGCACTGTATTCATGTTAAGGAATTTCAGCTAAGTGAAGAGAACAATTTCAGCTTGGTGACGGAAGAGAAGCATCTAATATTCAGACATATAGAACATTTTTTTTGTTTCTTGGTGTATTAATAATTCAGACATACAGAACAATCTGCATCCTAAGGAGCTTAACCAAACATGTAATTAGAATGTATCACCTCTTGTTGCGTGGGCTGCAGTTACTTGTAATGGCCATGTTACTTGTAATACCAAATTGAAATGTAATACCAAACTGAAAGCTCATTTAGTTGTCATGCCTGGGCTGCAGTTTTGAATTTAACTGGGAGGTGATTTTATACATTAAGTTGATAGGAGCGACCAATTAGTGCCGAGGATGGAACCACATCTCAAATATGCTGACGCCTCTTTCATTACTTTGTGCCAGATTCATGCATTTGATTGCAAAATTTCATAAGCAGTGAGCTATCTGGTGTTTCCCATCATCTGAATCCCGTGTATTATGCTTATCCTTGATTTGACATTTTTTCCAGGTTCGTTGAAGGGGACTTCGATACATATGTCTCTCAGCTTAGAAAGCCACATGTTTGGGGAGGTGAACCAGAGTTATTCATGGCTTCGCATGTTCTTTTTTTGTGGCATTTTAAATGTATGTCATCAGTGTAGTTTGGTTACTCTGTCAATGCAGCTAGGACTGCACATCGGGGATTTCTTGGATAGCACCATAGTCTATACTGTTTGTTTTCCTTGCTGGTTTTCTTGCTCTTACTTATTGTCTGCAAACCAACTTTCTCAGCTGAAGGCCACATCTTACAGTCAACGTGTGCTGCCAAAGTCAGCTCAAAATGGGGTAGTTTCGTAAGACCTTTCAGGTATCAGTAATCACTTGCTGCCTTAATTCTACAGAGCTAAGCTTTGTTAGTGCGTTACTCTACATTTATATTTGTAACTACTTTCAGTGCAAAAGCAGCTGGAAATGAGATTATTGGAATTGATTTGGGAACTACTAACTCATGTCTTTCTATTATGGATGAAAAGGTGAGGTCCCCGAGTAAAGACTGTCCCTGTCCTTTTTTCCCTGTCGCTCTCATTTATCTAGCTGAATCGTCAATCAAGTGACTGCAGAACCCAAGGGTCATAATAAAAGAGATAAAATATGTGTTAAGCCTTACAATTCACCTTGACCATTTATCTTTGCAAGTTACATGCTTTCAACTGTTTATTACTTGGATTATCAGGATATATATTATCTTTTGATTGGTAACAACATTAATTGTTTTAAGCTTTGGCACTATGCTATTGTGAATTTTTTGTTTATAAAAGAAAGTAATGTATTTATATGAAAACACGGTGTATGTATTTTGTGTTGAGTTTTGTCATGCTGATTTAGGCAAGTCAAATGTTCAGGTAAGTGCTAATCAGATCTACCAAGTACTATATCAGAAGTTTGTGTCAATTGCTTCTGATGTCACATTCTGAGATCATGTTTTATTTGTTCAGTAGAGTTTGGATTCCCAAATTCTGAAGACAAGAGTTCTTGTTTGCGAAGGCTGAATACAAGAGTTCAGACTCACAGAAGCTGCTCTAATTTGGTTTCTGGACCAAATGTGTTCGATTTCATAAATATGTATGGCCTCCACAAGCTTAATACGTAGCAACTGGCAAAGCTCTTTAGCCTTGGTTTTAGTTACTGCTGGATGGAAATTTACTTTTACCTTTTTAGCATTGCTGCTCAACTAAATGGCTGTTTCAACAGCAATTTCATATTCAGTTCCCATCAAGGGATCAATACTTCTTCCAAGCAACTCAGTTCCTGAATTATGAGCACTGCTGGACTCTGGTGTGCTATTGTAGTGTCTTCTGTTCTCTTAATATTCAGAATGTGCCTCGGCAACTTGTTTGAGCTTATGATAATGCTCAAACATTACATGCTACCTTATGAGTTATGATCAATATACTGCCAATGGCAGTGCTACTTCTTTGATTTGATATTTCTTATAGGAGTAAGTTGTCACTCCATGTTTATATTAAGTCATTGCAGAAGTTACAATGTTACTGCACACAATTGAAGGGGTAACTGATGTTATTTACTTCTTTTCAGGTTGCAAAGAGGAGAGAGAAGTTGCTGAATTACATGCTGTTCCTTAGAGTCACTCCAACACTTCCGAATACTTTCATCAATTTTGCTGTTCTTGATCGGGCTTGTTTTGGTGACGCCAACATTGCTGGGCAAGAAAGAGGCGCACAACAGAGCACCAGAAGGCACTGCAGCTAGCACCAACTGATCGCTTGCACGCCACCCCAGCGCCCTCCTTCCCTGTACATACTGAGGCTCAGCGCATGGTGGTGGCTCCATGACTTCAGATCAAATGGAACCTGTCACTAGCCACGAACATGACGAGGGTCCCAGCACTGTCTCCACTTTTGGGAAAACTTTTGTGCTGATATTGTGAAGGGGATGTACATATCATGGATTCATGGTCGCCTCATGCTGGACTGCTTTCGATTCTGGTGTTTAACTGATTCACTGATTACTGTATCTTGCACACTTTAACCTGAGTCAATCAATACAGCTGATTGAATGATCATGAACATCTGTTATCTTTATCGTATACTTGTGAAATATTTTTCTTCAGCCTTATCTGGTGTGTTGCGTGTGATCTTGTTCGAACGCACCAGGGGACCAGGAGATGGAAATGGCCTATCATTCTCGATCTTTGCTTTTAAATCAGAGTTTCAGACATACATGATCATTCATAGCTATTCGGGGGGGGGGGGGGGGGGGGGGGGGCATTAGCTTTGTGTTGACGATAGTGCTTTTGCAACTCGTGTTTCTTTTGAAATCTTCAATTTATCCGTGGCGTTAGTATGGGCACATTACTAGTGACCGGTAACTCATCGATATTGTACCAGGCGATAGCAGGATAGTAGCTCACGGAGCTCGAAGCAAGTGTATGACCGGTGTGAGGACTAAGTTAATTATTTTACCGTAAAAATAGTGACATATATGCAGATGCACCTGCACGAGCAACCTACACACATTTGCACTAACACTATGTCGGTTTAAATATTACGAGTAGTTTGCAAGATAAATAATTGAACTATTTGTGCAAAAATATGCATCCTAGTGTATTAAACTATCTCTTATTTTTTTCCTAGTTTATAAAAAAGAAAGTGCATCACAATATTTGTTGGACATTCTGAGGTACATCTCGTCTGTTCAATTATTTTAATGATTTAATTTGCACAAAAATATATTCATGTCATTCCTCTTTTGATACTTTTATTACTTAACAAAACTTATTCATGTTATTAATTATTATAAAGCATCAATCTGGATGAATCTATGTGCATCTTTAATAATAAATAGCTTTGCAACTGTAGGTCTATCCTGTGTTCTTGGAAAAAAAATGTGCACATTATATATGGATTTATGATTTTTCATGTGAATGCATCATGAACATTGAACAAAAAATTAAAAATAAAATATATGCACACAGTATGTACATTTGTAACATTTTTTGTGCATCCTAGTATATTACACAATCACATTATTTATTTCTTGGTCTATAAAAGGAATGTGCATCAAAATGTTTGTTAGATATTTTTGGGTACATCCCATATGTTCAATAATTTTGATGACTTTTATCTGCACAAAAATATTTGCATATTATTCCAATATTTTGTGTTATTTAACAAAATATATCAAGTTATTTAATTCTTTACAGCGCATCAATCATGATAAATATATGAGCATCGTCAATGAGAAACAAGTTTACAATTTTATTACCTATAGTACAATTATAAGTGCATCCTCTAGTGTTCTTGGAAAAAAAATGCTTATGTGAATCACTATAAATTTATTATTTTTCATGTGCAGCCCATTCTAACATGCCACCTCTCTCTCTCTCTTCCAGAGCCACCAGCTACGGCTACGCCACACTTTGGCTACGGTACACCTCGGTTTTTGTGCCCTCTCTTCACCTGACTCAGTTTCTGTGTCCTCTATCGCAGCTGCGCGCACTTGCGCTGCGAATACTGACCCATGCGAGAAAACCTCTAGCCATACAAAAGCACAGAGAGAACGAGGGGAGAACAAACAAACTCCAAACTTCAAACTCAAATTACTCATGCAAATCTCAACAAATGAAAGTGAAATCTCATCCATAGATGCGCGACCACAGAACCTAGTAGATCCAAGAAAAAAGATCACAAAACAATCAAGAATCCACCATGAATCGAGTGAAAAATCAAATGCCCCATTAAGAACTCGTATTTGGAAAAAAAATCAAAATCCGAGCCGATTCGCGAAAGATTCGAGAAGGAATTGAATCAATATTGCTTACAAAGATCCTAGCAACAAAACCCCTCAAGAAATCCTGCCCAAATCGCAGCCAAAGTGAAGAATAAAAAATCACCCAAAAATAGCTCCAAAAATAAGGAAAGGATAGATGCTTGAGAGCACAAGATTGAACATGAATTTGATCTTTGGATTGCCTCACGAGATCCGATTACAAGCCACTCCTAGCATCACTCAAAGCTCGGATGACAAAAAACTCAAACAAAGATCCACTCTCCTTTCTCTCTCAAACCCTAACCTAAACTTTCACAAACCCAAATGAGAGCGTCTCTAAAGGCTTGGCTTCCCCAACCAGCCAACTCAATAGATATAGGCCCCTGGCCATGACCAAAATACCATTACATTAATCATACAACCCAAATACCCCTCAAGGATAAAACCATCCAAGTCTTTCTCAGAGCATCGGATGGACGCCCTATCTTCAGGATTTTTCTTCGTCTTGACGCAAGCTTCGTGATGGCGCAACATGCCCTCCTCACCACCATCCGACCGCACTAGATGCGCCCCCGGTTTTAAGGACCAAACCGGCAAACCAAAGACGCCTGGTTTTGAGGCCCAAACCGGTAAACCTGGCGATGCCCGATTTTGAGACCTAAACCGGTAAACCTGCCACCTCCGATGTCGACGCATGTCCGGTCTTTGCAAAGCTTTGACGCCTTCATGTCTTTTGTGCTCCCACCACACAGACAGCCTATTTGAGCTAGCCATCGCCTTCCTCCTTGACTTGATCGATGCCGTCTCCATCACAATTTTCTCTCTCCATATACTCTTGCTCTAATCATGCACCATGTGGATCGCCCATGACTTCGCCCGAACTCCTCGGATCCCTTGGCATCAAGCCTCCACTTGTCCTTCACCACTGCATGATGCATTGGCGCCAAGCGTCTTGCTTGCCCATCCTCACCGCATGGAGTGGCGGAGCTGGGATTCAAATTGAGGGGGGCTCATTTTCCTTTCTTCTTCTTCCTCCCTCCTTCCTTTTTCTTCTTCTTCCTCCTCCTTTCTTCTTCCTCTTCTTCACTCATGCTTGCAAAATGTTGGGGGGCTCCATGGGTTCTATGGGAGTAGGGGGGCTGGAGCACCCCCACCACCCCCTAGCTCCGCCACTGCCCGCATGGTACATTGCACCCAAGCTGGAGCTCGCCCTTCACAGCAATGTCGTCGGCCATCACGTCGCATCCTACAACTGAACATCACGAGCCAATAGATACATCAAATCCACACAATGTTGTGATTCACGCATCATCCAAAGGTGACCACCATTGGTTCTCAGACATCAGCACACAAACTGAAAAAATAGAGAAAAAAGTATGAAAAACGACTTGAATGAATCAAAAGCAAAGTTTATTGTTGTTTCTTCATCCATTTTTAGCAAATATACCCAAATCCACATAAATATGCTATCAAGATATGCAACTATAGTTATCTAGTGCATTTGAAATCTATTCAAGAAAATGTTTCAACATATAGCCAATCATAACAGAACTAGTCTATAAGTCTAAGGTGTAGAGCTCCATAAATATATACTGACGATCACTCAGTCTCTCTCGCGGTTAATTCCTTGAACTTGCCACAGACTCCTGTCAAGCCCGAATGAGGTATTTGTCATAAAGGCAAGTGTCACCATAACATACTTTTTTCCGATCACCTTGACAATTGACGTCATCTTTCTACTAGCTAGGAAGCTTTCTCCATGAAGGAAGGAGTGTCCTCTTCTTTCCGAGTGGCGGGCCTGCCACTAGGGCCACCCAGGCCATGGCGGCATGGCCCTAGTCGCGGCCCAATAATCTCCACTACCACTTTTTAATTTTAATCTTAAATCTAGAGATCCAATCCACTTAAAAGGCCCAATAACTAGAGACCCATGTACATCTCCAAATTTGACCCTAGTCATGGGCCGGAGCTGGGTCCGCCCCTGCTTCTGTCCATACAAAGTCAAAGGGTCCTTGCAATGAGCTATTAAGGTTTCAAGACACCAGCAGTGCACCAAACTTACAAAGTATGCATGGTTCAACCCTCGAACCAAATACTCCCTCCATATATTTATAGTGGTGTTAGGACAGAAAATTGCAGTTCAATTTAGTGTAAATCTATGATCCGAAACGTCAACTATTTGCATATGGAGGTAGTACAAGACAACATGACCTTGCAATCACTCTCTAGGCTTAATCTAGCAGCATGCTCTACTTGCCTTGGATAACGAACTGGAGCAATTTGTTAGCTCGAATGTCTTTCAAATGGATACGGACTTCTCTGAACTCCAACATCTTCAAATGATCGAATGGGGTTGGTATATATATAGCCAGGGGTGGATCCAGGGCCCAGCGAGACTCTGGGCACCTGCCCGAGAGCTCCGTGCAATAATAATAAACCCGTGCATTCGTAGGATTAGGAATCTGGCGCGGATGCTAACCGGGCATCACAGTTCCGAGGCCATTTGTCACGGAGCAACGCGAATGATGAGGCTGTTCGTAGCTGACAAAAGAGATCAAGATACCAATCTCCCCTGACCGGCCTCTTGGCATCTGCTGCATGCGCATCACGCACAACAACTACTTGCAGCGCCGGCCATGGGCACAATTTTTAATATGTCTACTACCCTCCTAATAAGTATCTTCTTGCATTTCCAAGTCCAAGGTGCCGATGCTCGTCGTGAACCGCATGACATAGGAGTACATAACAATGCAACTATCAATTGTCTAGTCTTCACCGTCCTTTCAATACTGTCATCATGAACTATGTGGAGCACCTGCCTCAGTACGGCTGCCTGGTTTAATAAAGAAACATGATACCGACCGAGGAGCTGCTTAAGCTTAAGCTTCGGGAAATTTTTTAGCGAGCTATAAAATAAGTTTGACTTTGAAAGATTTCTCGACACAGGTTTAAAATAAGCTTAAGCTTTCTGGTTTAACTTTGAAATTTTGCCAAAACAAATAGTATCGATCGTAGAAAGATTTCTCGACACAAGTTTGCATGTATCCTATAAAATATAGTACAAAACGTACGTGATGATTGCAGGTTTTTCAAGCCGTGCAATTTATACTTTGCGTCAAGTGACCAGAATGGTTCCTGAATATGGATAGTGCAATTGCTTATTAATTGCACTATCCAGACTTCCAGAGTGTGCATTGCTTAATTGACCAATTAGACTTCAATTTAGCACGGAGACTCGTATTATTTGACTATTATAGTTACTCTTATATGATATGGTAAGCGATATTTTAGTATTATTCTTTCTGCGGCAGGCGTTGTGTATGTTTTTTTTTGGGACACGGCGTTGTGTATGTTGACAGTGAAGCGTGTCGTTCCCTCTCATATTCTGAATTTATTACTCTTTTTATTAGGATCTGATCATGGACCATCCGTTCCCAATAAACCCACTCTGATTTGTTCAAAAAAATAACATGACCCGAAGAATGTATGGTCCGAGCTCGGCCGAAATTTTTAATCTGAAACCCAAAAAACCCTATCTAACATGATCTGATCCAAAAATTATACATTAAAAATCAGGTTTTACCTAATCCAATCCAAACGTGACCCAACCATGTGTCAGGGTAGGCTCGGATTGAAAATCCTATTTTTGTGGCAGCCCCGCCCGACATAAACCGGCTTAAGTGCGTTAACCATCATCAAAACGACAATCAGGGTTAACACGCACTTAAAACGGAGCAATCCGGCAGTGCTGTCGGGTAAAATCCCGATAAAACCACTTAAACCTGGATCGAACAAAGCAGCATAACTCACACGAAGGCGAGTCCAGAGATTACAACACGACACCAAAAATTACAACACATAGAGTTTAACAATCTGCAGTAATACAAACCAAGTTCAACATTTAACAAAGTGCGTTGTACAACAAACATAAAAGAAGTTCACCAGAGTCCTTTATTTTAGCGGAAAGTAAACACGAGAACTAACGACGATATTGGTGTCACGATGAAGCCCGATTCATGACATCACTCGTTCTTGTTATCGGTGGCCGGGGACGGATCCCACTCCACGGACCAACCAGGCGGGAGAGTGCAAGGCCAGGTCAAACTGGCAATCATGTCCTCAAAAGTATTTCCTGAAACAAAATGAGCCACAAGCAAGGCTGAGTATTCTAATACTCAGCAAGGCTTATCCGACTGAGGGTATACTTAGCCCTTTAACTAGACATGCAAGGCTTTTGGCTTGCGGGGTTTGTTTTGCCGAAAAGCAGTACAGAGTAGATCCTTAATCTTAGGTTTTAGCTTTCTGGTTCTAGTTCAATTAACCACTCTAGGTGAGCATCTATCCAATAGCATACATGGTGGAAACAATTATTTTTCATCAATCAACCATATTTATCATCATCACCTTTCACTTCTTACTCTATGTAGCAGAAGGGTTAAGCAGTCCCAAACCGTGAGAAGCGGACGATTCGAATCGAATTTGTTAACCTGGCCAGGCAGACCTAAACACACGTCACGTGGTTACTCCCAGAGTCACACGTGCGACTTTTCCCTTCAATTCCCGCTTCACGGAACAGGCCCACCGCCCTCGACTACAGAGCCCTGCCCTGCACCCGTCATTAGCTAGATGAGAACGACGTCAAGACGGTGGGAAGGTATGTTCCGGCCGCGGTTCAATCCAGTACTTAAGCTTACCGATTACCATATTCTCGGCATGTGATTAGTACGTTCAAACGCTTAACCACCACTACCGCACACTGCGGTCTTATTACTTTTCACTAAACAAACGGGGCATCCCGAGTATCACGACCCCGCCCATAGACCTTATAGTTGTAGCAAGTAGTAAACAACCAACTCCTATATTTTCTCGCGAGTGACAGGAAATCACTCGACTTCTACCGAATCATTAGCAGAGCTAACTAGCGACCTACACATACTAGTGTTCAAGCATCGGTACCTAGGATCATGCAACTACGGTTCCAGTCAACTCCTATAACTTAAATGCACAAGTAGATAGAAACAACAATAAGTTGCGTTAATTAAAATAGAGGAACATGCTCCGGGGCTTGCCTTCCTGGGCGTAACTGGATCTGGGCTCTTCCGAAATCGGGTTCGGGTCTTGCGCAGCTTCAGTTAGATTAACTTGAGCTTCGCGTTGCTCACTCTCGGACTCGGGCACCAGCTCGTAAGTTCCGTCAGCGAGAGTAGTAGTATCTATATGAGATGCAATGCACATGGATAAGTCGTTGTGATGGTAAGAATTTATGAATTATTTCACAATAACGGTGTAAAGCAAACAAAACCCGAAGTTAAAGAGTGAAACACTTTCATTCATATTTTATTGGGCAATCGTTTATAGAGTAGCAACTCAACATATCTAACTACATAAGACATCATGATCAATAGCTCAAGAAAGCTATACTAATCTCCTAAACAAGTGGGAGTAATTTCCTATAGCAATTAAATCATGGTTGGTTAATAATTCAACAACTCAGCACACATACAGTATTAAATTCAACAAAAATTACATCAAACATAAGGTAAACAGAACTAGCTATCCTGCAAAATTCATCCCAACACTTGTAGCTAACTAACCAGAACAAATCATGTAATCAGACAACTCCTAGAACAAGATTGAATTACACAGGTTAGACCAGAGTATAAAAGAAACTCAAACTTTAACAGTAGGTCTAAAAAGGGATAAAATAGCTACTGTGAATTTTTCAGGATTTATTATGCACAGAAATAAATAGGAGAAAATAAACAAAACATACATCAGCTCATCAAGATTAATTTTTAGATCCTGTTCTAGTCATGAACTGGGGCTCAAACTCTATGGACAAACTAAACTATGCAAAAAGAACACTCAGAAATATTTTCATGATTTATTATCAATATAAACTATTTATCATAATTAATATCTACTAAACAAGCATTAAATCAAAGAAATAGCTACACAAATCTAAAAATATTGAAACTTGGAAAGTGGTGCTAATTTAGTATTGGAAATACGCAGAAAAAGTTTCATACATATATCTAAGTCATAACATCAAGAAATAAAAAGCAAAATATTTTACTAAATCTAGCCAAGACTAGGGTTTCATCTAGTTACAAAGGTCAACTGGTGCTCAAATTTTTACACAACACTAAGCATGCCATTTAATACCTACCAGCCGAAAATCACCTATAGATTCTAAGTAGAACACCTAGAACAATTATAGTCTTTGAAATATAATCTTTTTCCTAGATTAAAATACAGACAGAAAATAAACATGTGCATGTAATGAAAGTTGTAGATATGGTTGCAAGGATTCCAAAACAATTGGATTTGCATTTTTCCGATTTCTCTACGAATTTCTGGGAATTTTCAAAGTTTGCTTTTTTGAGTTTATGGCGTTTTTGCATTTGGCCCCCTGGACTTTTGGCTCCTTCTCCGGGGAGACCCCTGGCCGCAAAACAGAGGAGCAAGGGCGGCGCCATTTCCTGCACACAGGGTCGCCGGCGGCGGGGGATTCGTAGGGGAAAAGAGAGAGGGGAACACGAGCTACCTTTGGAGGGGCTTGGAGCTCGCAGACGTGGGCTGTGGTGGCCTTGCCGCGGAGAGGGGCGGCCGGCGGCGGACTTGTCCGCGGCGGCGGTGTTCCCGGCGGGGAAAGGAGGGGGTGGCTGGGTGTAGGAGGTTCTGGGCGGCGAGGTGGAGCTATCTAGGGGGTCGGTTGAGCGCGAAGAAGGGCGGAAGGGTGAGCTCCGCGGCGACCTAGGGAGGGGCGGCGCTAATGGTGGCGGCGCTGGCCGTTCTCAGCAAAGGGGCGCGCGGAACTCGGCTCACGGGCTCAGGAGCGATGAAGAGAAGGTCGGAGACATCTCTGAGCATAGAGGGGAGGGTCTGGGCGAGTCAGGCGAGGGGGAGGGCGAGGTGTGGTCGACCGGGTCGTCACGGCGTCGCCGTGGCGGTTCGGCGGCCATCCTCGGCGAGCGCGCCGTGGATTGCGACGCGTGGCGAGGACGAGAAGCTACAGGAGAAGCTGAGGGTGGAGCGGACTGGAGGCGCGGCGTGGGAGCGGCGCGTGGCCGGGAAACGGCGCGCGGCCGTCGGCTCTGCTCGGTCGGGCAGGAACAGGGGAGGGGAGAGGGGAAAAATGAGAGAGAGAGAGAGAGAGAAAGAGAGTTGATTGATTCAAAAATCAAATTTTTCTCAAAAAATACTTTTGAAACTTAGAAAACTTCGAATACGAAAGTTGTAGAGAAATAAAAAAAACCTACCACTTTTATTTCAGGAAAATGTTTAACCGAGCAAAGGTTTAAAAGTTATTTTAAATTTCCGGAAACTATAATTCAAACAACTTATCATTTCATGTGATTTTTATCCTTTGTACCCCTAGAGTTCAACTGGACAATTACAAATCTTTTCATGGTGAACATGTCTATTCATTTTTATAAGCCTACTTGCTTTGGTTTGAAAGTTATTTGAGGTTCCTGACCTATGCACAAAAACACATATACACGCATACATACTCATGCATTTGTTTCGATGTTTCTTGATTAAGGTACAAGATTTGGTCCTAATGACCCTGGTTTAGCTAATGAAACACCTGGGGTGTTACAGCCTACCCCCCTTAAAAAGAATCTCGTCCCGAGATTCGAGTAACTAGGCTAAGTGTTGAAGGTGTGTGTACCTTGGAGAGAAGCTAGAAAACCACGATAATGTTCATTTAGATAGGTTTCAGTTTCCCAAGTGGCTTCTTCTTCCGTGTGATGATTCCACTGGATTTTGTACATTTTAACTACTTTTCTTCTCGTTACTCTTTCTTTCCGATCCAAAACTTTGATAGGGTATTCCACATAGGAAAGGTCCGGTTCTACCCGTATATCCTCTTGCTCGACAATCTCCGTGGGAACTCGGACACATTTCTTAAGCTGAGAAACATGGAAGATGTCGTGTATGGTGGATAGTTGCGGAGGAAGTCTCACTCTATAGGCCACGGGTCCACAAATTTCGATGATTTCATAGGGACCAACGTATCTGGGAGCTAGTTTTCCTTTCACTCCAAATCTTTGTACACCCCTGGTTGGAGAAACCCGAAGGTATACATGATTTCCAACTTCGAATTGCAAGGGATCTCTTCTTTTGTCGAAATAGCTCTTTTGCCTAGATTGTGCCGCTTTAAGATTTGCTTGGATTACCCTCACTTTTTCTTCTGCCTCAGTTACAAGATCAGGTCCAAATACTACTCGCTCTCCGACTTGCGACCAGCTTAAAGGAGTACAACACCTCCGACCATACAAGGCCTCAAAGGGTGCCATTTTCAAACTTTCTTGATAGCCATTGTTGTATGAGAACTCCGCTAGAGATAGGCACTTATCCCAACTCTTGTCAAAGTGAATGACACAAGCCCTCAACATGTCTTCTAAAATTTGGTTTACTCTCTCTGTTTGTCCATCGGTTTGAGGATGATAAGCTGAGCTTCGAATCAGTTTGGTACCAAGAGAAGCTTGCAATTGTTCCCAAAAGCGTGCTGTGAATTGGGTACCACGATCAGAAATGATCGTTTTAGGTACGCCATGTAGGCACACAATGCGATCGAGATAAATCTCGGCATATCTCTTGGCATTATAGGTGGTGTGCACTGGGATGAAATGGGCCGTCTTTGTAAGTCTATCCACGATAACCCAAATGGAGTCGTGCTTCTGGGATGTGTTTGGCAATCCAACAATGAAATCCATACTTATGTCTTCCCATTTCCACGATGGGATAGACAAAGGTTGAAGAGGGCCGGCTACCTTCAAGTGGCTGGCTTTTACTCGCCGACAGGTATCACATTCGGAAACATACTTAGCAATTTCCCTTTTCATCCTAGTCCACCAGAAGTTTTGTTTAAGATCTTGATACATTTTGTTACTGCCTGGATGAATGGAGAACTTGGAAAGGTGTGCCTCATCGAGGATTTGCTTTCGGAGCTCATGATTCTTTGGAACGACTATGCGGCTTTCGAACCATAGAATTCCATGGTGATCTTGGCGGAAACACTTATATTTTTCTTCCCCTTGGGAGAGCTTCTGCTTGATGATGTTAATACCTTCATCATGTAGTTGCGCCATGATAATTTGATCGTGGAGGGTTGGTTCAATGGAGATGTGGTTTAACGTGCCTTGGGGAATCATTTCCAAATTGAGTCTTCTCATTTCAGAACATAGTGTCTGGTCATAAGATTCCATAGTTAGGCAATTACAATGAGTCTTGCGGCTTAGTGCATCCGCGACTACATTGGCCTTGCCCGGATGGTAGTGCACCTCGAGATCGTAGTCTTTGATTAATTCCAACCATCTTCTTTGTCTCATATTTAGATCGGCTTGAGTGAAGATATATTTGAGACTCTTATGATCTGTGTAGATATTGCAATGAGTTCCCATAAGATAGTGTCTCCAAATCTTTAGAGCATGAATGATGGCTGCTAACTCGAGGTCATGAGTAGGATAGTTCTGCTCATGTGGCCGAAGAGATCGTGAAGCATAGGCAATGACTCTATTATCTTGCATGAGCACACAACCAAGACCCGTACCTGACGCGTCACAATACACGTCAAAGGGCTTGGCATTATCAGGTTGAGCTAGGACAGGGGCCTTAGTCAGCAACTCCCTTAGAGTGTGGAAAACTTTCTCACATCTTTCATCCCAGACAAATTTGATTCCTTTCTTCAACAGTTCGGTCATAGGCTTAACAATTTTTGAGAAGTCCGGAATGAAACGACGATAATATCCAGCTAGACCAAGAAAACTGCGAATTTGATGAACGGATGTAGGAGATTTCCAGTCCATCACTTCTTGAACTTTACTAGGATCAACGGCTATGCCTTCACTGGATATGGTATGACCCAAAAATTTCACCCTGTCTAACCAAAATTCACATTTGGAAAACTTAGCATATAACTGATGATCTCTAAGACGTTGAAGAACGATGCGCAAGTGTTTGGCATGGTCCTCCTCATTCTTGGAATAAACAAGGATGTCATCAATGAAAACCACGACAAACTTGTCAAGATCAGGCATGAACACCGAATTCATAAGGTACATGAAATAGGCAGGTGCATTGGTGAGGCCAAAGGACATGACTAAATATTCATATAGTCCATATCTTGTAGAGAAGGCTGTTTTAGGAATATCACAGGGTCGGATTTTGATCTGATGATATCCAGAACGAAGATCCAACTTTGAAAACACCCTAGCTCCAGCCAACTGATCAAATAAAACATCAATGCGGGGAAGGGGATATTTATTTTTGATTGTCACTGCATTGAGAGGCCGGTAGTCCACACACAACCTCAAACTATCATTATTTTTCTTCACAAATAGGGCCGGACAACCCCAAGGTGATGCACTAGGGCGAATGAAACCTTTGTCAAGAAGTTCTTGAAGTTGAATTTTTAATTCAGCCAATTCCTTAGGTGGCATTCTATAGGACCTCTTTGAAATAAGTGCAGTGCCTGGCCGCAATTCAATAACAAACTCTATGTCCCTATCCGGTGGTATTCCTGGCAAGTCATCCGGAAAAACATCGGCAAACTCGCATACCACTGGGATTTCTTCTAATCTGGATCCGCTCATGGCATATGCACAAGAATTGGTGCACTCTGAGGAGGGTAAATAAAGAGTAGTGGTTCCTTGGGTTGGAGAGTTTATTTCAACGGCTCGGGAAGGAATGTCTAGGGTTACTCCATGTCGAGTCATCCAATCCATTCCCAAAATAACATCCAGGCCTTCCAGTCCTAAGATGACAAGATCGCTGTTGATGATTTTACTACCCAGCTTGATTGGCACAAGGCGTATCATTTGATTAGATGCAAATTTACCACCGGGTGTTGATATCATGTATGACCCCTTCGTATGACAGAAATCAAATCCCATTTTTGCACCAAATTTTTCACTAATGAAACTATGTGATGCACCGGAATCAAATAATATCACTGCAGGCTTGTGATGGATAGAAAATGTACCCGTCATTACTGGCGCTCCTTCCGGCAGTTCTGCAAGAGTGGTGAAGTTGACCCGACCTTGCTTGACCTGAATAGCCTGCCTTCTTCCCTTGTTCTGGTTGCTTTGAGTAGACCCTTGACCCTGGTTTTGTTTCTTAGGCTGCGGACACTCTCGGGCAAAATGAGTTGAACTCCCACAGTTGAAGCAACGATTTTTGTCGCCTAAACGGGCTGGTGGTGGGGCGAATGGTCTGGGACCAGTTAGCTGAGGAACAGGAGGTCGCATCACACCCTGTTGCTGCGGTGGCCTAAGAACCCAACGCCCTGGCTGAGGGGCCTTCTGAGGAATTGTAGGAGAAACATTCTGCACGAAACGATACCTCGGTGACTGAGCACTCGAGGGTCCAGGTGGAGCCTTCCGCTTCTTCTCAGCACGATGAGCCACAATGCAATCCTCTTGGGTAATTGCCAGATTAACCAACTCATTGTATGTATCGACTTTAATGGGGTTCAGACGTTCTTTGAGTTTGGTATTGAGTCCTCTGCGGAAGCGGTCGCGCTTCTTAGCATCTGTGTCAGCATGATAGCCCGCATACTGACAAAGACCATTAAAAGCTTGGGCATATTGGATAACCGTACGAGTCCCTTGAGTAAGAGCCAGGAACTCATTCAGTTTCCTTTCCATAAGACCCTTTGGAATATGGTGACCCCTAAATGCATCCTTGAATTCATTCCAAGTGACAATGTGATCGGCCGGAAGCATGCCATGGTAGTTATCCCACCAAAGACGCGCAGAACCGCGAAGCTGTTGTGCGGCAAAGAGAGTCTTATTTTCCTCCGAACATGGCACCAGAAGTAGTGCAAACTTGGACTCGATTGTGCGAATCCAAGCATCCGCATCCAGTGGTTCCTCTGTCTTGTGGAACAGAGGAGGCTGGGTTGCAAAGAAATCCTGATAACCAGCAGCTTGAGGTTGATGGGCGTGGTGTCCACCTCGCTGCTGCCCTTGGACAAGTTGGCGAAGCAACTCAGTCTGGGCGGCCAGGACTTCCGCAAGGCCTGGTGGTGGGGGTGGCGGCTGCTGCGATCCGCTACCACTCGCGTTCACGAAACCCTCCGGATTGCCACGCGTAGATCCCACCATCTGGAACATGCAAAAACTCTTTTGTGAGCAAGTAATATATAATGCCCCAAAATACAAAAGAGTAATGCAGATAAATGAAACTTGCATGAATTATATAACAGCATGGACAAAAGGTTGTTGTTTCAAGATCAACTCTTGACAGCAGAGGGGTATTTTAACATTCTACTCAAGCACTTCGGCAAATAAAGTCCTTGGCTGAGTTCGGTAACTTCCTATATCCAGACACGACAGACAGAACAGAGTCTAGATAGACCTTAATCGTGAAAAAATAACACGTGCACAGGTGCAAACCTCAATATTCCCCACTACCCACATGTACAATTATTGATTTCCAGTTTAAGATCATGATGCATGCACGACCTATTCATCCTCACAAAACAAACAACTGCCAAATAGCTTTGGACTTACGGGGTTAGCGCCGGTAGCATAGCACAAAGTTACGTCTCTCCCTATATATGTCTAGCCGAATTCTAACTGTTCTTAACTTAACGTAATCGCGGTTAGTGTACCTACAAAAGATGCATAGCATGTATATATATGAATATTCACGACTGGACCCTTCGTGCCAGCACTCACGAACGGCCCCCATGTGTCCTACGCCACATGGGTAACGCATATGCAGTTGCCCACATATTCACCCATACATTGCCATTCACTATAGAAATGACAGCCATACAATTTTCCGCCGCATGGCCAACGTTAACATACGCTACTCAGTGGCGTATTCACAAGTTTCTTTACTCCCAATATAATCGACCGAGGTCGGTATATTGGTAGCAGCTCAAGTAGGCCACTGCTTGAGCACAGCGTTCGGTTCGCATCACCGACGGGAAGGTCAGACTCCCTCAGCTGACTGAGGATCCTTACCTTCTCACCTTAGCGTAGGTGTGTCGTTACAGAATTTAAGGGTTGATTGAGCACAAAATAAGGTCTGACGGAAAGTAAGTGCTGGAAGTCAGGTACATAAAGACATAAGTTAGATAGCCACCTAGTAACTTCCCATAATTTCCCTAGGGCTTTATGAACTAGGCACCATCCTTAACGAACCAATGTATTTTGCAAACGCAATTGTTATGGTCCAAAATTAATTAAAATCCTTCAAAAACTCGTCACATTCTCTGGTGCACGCTTTGTTCGGCTCTGATACCAGCTGTGGCAGCCCCGCCCGACATAAACCGGCTTAAGTGCGCTAACCATCATCAAAACAACAATCAGGGTTAACACGCACTTAAAACGGAGCAATCCGGCAGTGCTGTCGGGTAAAATCCCGATAAAACCACTTAAACCTGGATTGAACAAAGCAGCATAACTCACACGAAGGCGAGTCCAGAGATTACAACACGACACCAAAAATTACAACACATAGAGTTTAACAATCTGCAGTAATACAAACCAAGTTCAACATTTAACAAAGTGCTTTGTACAACAAACATAAAAGAAGTTCACTAGAGTTCTTTATTTTAGCGGAAAGTAAACATGAGAACTAACGACGATATTGGTGTCACAATGAAGCCCGATTCATGACATCACTCGTTCTTGTTATCGGTGGCCGAGGACGGATCCCACTCCACGGACCAACCAGGCGGGAGAGTGCAAGGCCAGGTCAAACTGGCAATCATGTCCTCAAAAGTATTTCCTGAAACAAAATGAGCCACAAGCAAGGCTGAGTATTCTAATACTCAGCAAGGCTTATCCGACTGAGGGTATACTTAGCCCTTTAACTAGACATGCAAGGCTTTTGGCTTGCGGGGTTTGTTTTGCCGAAAAGCAGTACAGAGTAGATCCTTAATCTTAGGTTTTAGCTTTCTGGTTCTAGTTCAATTAACCACTCTAGGTGAGCATCTATCCAATAGCATACATGGTGGAAACAATTATTTTTCATCAATCAACCATATTCATCATCATCACCTTTCACTTCTTACTCTATGTAGCAGAAGGGTTAAGCAGTCCCAAACCGTGAGAAGCGGACGATTCGAATCGAATTTGTTAACCTGGCCAGGCAGACCTAAACACACGTCACGTGGTTACTCTCAGAGTCACACGTGCGACTTTTCCCTTCAATTCCCGCTTCACGGAACAGGCCCACCGCCCTCGACTACAGAGCCCTGCCCTGCACCCGTCATTAGCTAGATGAGAACGACGTCAAGACGGTGGGAAGGTATGTTCCGGCCGCGGTTCAATCCAGTACTTAAGCTTACCGATTACCATATTCTCGGCATGTGATTAGTACGTTCAAACGCTTAACCACCACTACCGCACACTGCGGCCTTATTACTTTTCACTAAACAAACGGGGCATCCCGAGTATCACGACCCCGCCCATAGACCTTATAGTTGTAGCAAGTAGTAAACAACCAACTCCTATATTTTCTCGCGAGTGACAGGAAATCACTCGACTTCTACCGAATCATTAGCAGAGCTAACTAGCGACCTACACATACTAGTGTTCAAGCATCGGTACCTAGGATCATGCAACTACGGTTCCAGTCAACTCCTATAACTTAAATGCACAAGTAGATAGAAACAACAATAAGTTGCGTTAATTAAAATAGAGGAACATGCTCCGGGGCTTGCCTTCCTGGGCGTAACTGGATCTGGGCTCTTCCGAAATCGGGTTCGGGTCTTGCGCAGCTTCAGTTAGATTAACTTGAGCTTCGCGCTGCTCACTCTCGGACTCGGGCACCAGCTCGTAAGTTCCGTCAGCGAGAGTAGTAGTATCTATATGAGATGCAATGCACATGGATAAGTCGTTGTGATGGTAAGAATTTATGAATTATTTCACAATAACGGTGTAAAGCAAACAAAATCCGAAGTTAAAGAGTGAAACACTTTCATTCATATTTTACTGGGCAATCGTTTATAGAGTAGCAACTCAACATATCTAACTACATAAGACATCATGATCAATAGCTCAAGAAAGCTATACTAATCTCCTAAACAAGTGGGAGTAATTTCCTATAGCAATTAAATCATGGTTGGTTAATAATTCAACAACTCAGCACACATACAGTATTAAATTCAACAAAAATTACATCAAACATAAGGTAAACAGAACTAGCTATCCTGCACAATTCATCCCAACACTTGTAGCTAACTAACCAGAACAAATCATGTAATCAAACAACTCCTAGAACAAGATTGAATTACACAGGTTAGACCAGAGTATAAAAGAAACTCAAACTTTAACAGTAGGTCTAAAAAGGGATAAAATATCTACTGTGAATTTTTCAGGATTTATTATGCACATAAATAAATAGGAGAAAATAAACAAGACATACATCAGCTCATAAAGATTAATTTTTAGATCCTGTTCTAGTCATGAAGTGGGGCTCAAACTCCATGGACAAGCTAAACTATGCAAAAAGAACACTCAGAAATATTTTCATGATTTATTATCAACATAAACTATTTATCATAATTAATATCTACTAAACAAGCATTAAATCAAATAAATAGCTACACAAATCCAAAAATATTGAAACTTGGACAGTAGTGCTAATTTAGTATTGGAAATACGCAGAAAAAGTTTCATACATATATCTAAGTCATAACATCCAGAAATAAAAAGCAAATTATTTTACTAGATCTAGCCAAGACTAGGGTTTCATCTAGTTACAAATGTCAACTGGTGCTCAAATTTTTACACAACACTAAGCATGCCATTTATTACCTACCAGCCAAAAATCACCTATAGATTCTAAGTAGAACTCCTAGAACAATTATAGTCTTTGAAATATAATCTTTTTCCTAGATTAAAATACAGACAGAAAATAAACATGTGCATGTAATTAAAGTTGTAGATCTGGTTGCAAGGATTCCAAAACAATTGGATTTGAATTTTTCTGATTTTTCTACGAATTTCTAGGAATTTTCAAAGTTTGCTGTTTTGAGTTTATGGCGTTTTTGCATTTGGCCCCCAGGACTTTTGGCTTCTTCTCTGGGGAGACCCCTGGCCGCAAAACAGAGGAGCAAGGGCGGCGCCATTTCCTGCACACAGGGTCACCGGCGGCGGGGGATTCGTAGGGGAAAAGAGAGAGGGGAACACGAGCTACCTTTGGAGGGGCTTGGAGCTCGCAGACGTGGGCTGTGGTGGCCTTGCCGCGGAGAGGGGCGGCCGGCGGCGGACTGGTCCGCGGCGGCGGTGTTCCCGGCGGGGAAAGGAGGGGGTGGCCGGGTGTAGGAGGTTCTGGGCGGCGAGGTGGAGCTATCTAGGGGGTCGGTTGAGCGCGAAGAAGGGCGGAAGGGTGAGCTCCGCGGCGACCTAGGGAGGGGCGGCGCTAATGGTGGCGGCGCTGGCCGTTCTCAGCAAAGGGGCGCGCGGAACTCGGCTCACGGGCTCAGGAGCGACGAAGAGAAGGTCGGAGACATCTCTGAGCATAGAGGGGAGGGTCTGGGCGAGTCAGGCGAGGGGGAGGGCGAGGTGTGGTCGACCGGGTCGTCACGGCGTCGCCGTGGCGGTTCGGCGGCCATCCTCGGCGAGCGCGCCGTGGATTGCGACGCGTGGCGAGGACGAGAAGCTACGGGAGAAGCCGAGGGGGGAGCGGACTGGGGGCGCGGCGAGGGAGCGGCGCGTGGCCGGGAAACGGCGCGCGGCCGTCAGCTCTGCTCGGTCGGGCAGGAATAGGGGAGGGGAGAGGGAAAAAATGAGAGAGAGAGAGAGAAAGAGAGTTGATTGATTCAAAAATCAAAATTTTCTCAAAAAATCCTTTTGAAACTTAGAAAACTTCGAATACGAAAGTTGTAGAGAAATAAAAAAAACCTACCACTTTTATTTCAGGAAAATGTTTAACCGAGCAAAGGTTTAAAAGTTATTTTAAATTTCCGGAAACTATAATTCAAACAACTTATCATTTCATGTGATTTTTATCCTTTGTGCCCCTAGAGTTCAACTGGACAATTACAAATCTTTTCATGGTGAACATGTCTATTCATTTTCATAAGCCTACTTGCTTTGGTTTGAAAGTTATTTGAGGTTCCTGACCTATGCACAAAAACACATATACACGCATACATACTCATGCATTTGTTTCGATGTTTCTTGGTTAAGGTACAAGATTTGGTGCTAATGACCCTGGTTTAGCTAATGAAACACCTGGGGTGTTATAATTTTATTATTTCTTTTGACCCGATTCAAATCCGACCCAATCCGACGATAATGAGGTCTAGGACAGACTTGTTCACAGTGGAAGAGACTTTTCACTTCTGGTACGGAGTGACTGGATTTGAACCAATCTTTTTATAGAATTTTGATGAAACTTTTTTCATAGGTAAGACTGTTTAGGATTTCCTTCATAGCCCCGGCAACTTGTGTGGGAGATTCGGCATTGAGTGCATCTCTACTATTTTTAAAATAAACAATACATTCTTGATCCGTCAATTGAAATCATAATCGGAACCCGAATATATCAATCGGAATCCTAATCGGGATCAGAACAAATGAATCGAAATCCCGGTCGGAAACCGGATAATCAATAACTTGCATTGCGCGGTCACGCCATAGCCTGTGCATAAGGTGAAAAAGAGGATAAAGTTGCTAGTCTCATATAAACCCACGCATCCGTAGCAAAGCACGAGCATTGTACTAGTCTTACAAAAAGAAAATAAAATTGTAGCTTTACACAAAACACTTCATATGTTCCAATTATAGATTATTTATTTTTCTGGACACATACTTTTTGTTAAATATCTATATATAGTATATGCCTAAATGCATAGTTAAACTTATGTACCCAGAAAAATTAAAATATTTTATAATTTAGCAAAAGCTAATGGTCTGTTTGGGTGAGCTAAAGTTGAGTGTTATTTTAGCACGTGTATGAGTGACAATATGTGCTAAATTTTTTAAATCTTGATTAAAAATTTAGCCCACTCTATTAGCATACCCGTTTGGATAAGCTACTGCCAAAGCTCGGCATTTTTATCTATTAGCACTTAAAAACAAATGAAAGATATATTAAAAACAATTAATTTTTATCTATTAGCACTTGAATACAAATGGAAGATATATTAAAAACAATTATACTGTACGTTTACGACATGACCATTTTATAGTGAGATGGCAACGAGTGAAGTATTTCCGAAAAAAAAAACGAGTGAAAGTAGTGAGCCAGCCATGTCGCAGTTCTTGGAGGTCCGGCGGCCTGCAATCACAAGTCCGATCCGGTTGTCGCATCGATCGCGTGTCTGCTCACTTTTCCCTTCCTCCCCACGCGGGGCGGCCACGTCTCCCTCGCTCCCGCCGCCGTCGTCGTCCCGCGCCTTTTCTTTGCCTATAAAGCGGGCCCGTCGCACCGCGCTCCGCTGTCGTGTGTCATCTTCAGTCCCCACTCCCCACTCCGCCGCGCTCCCCATTCCACATCCGGCCCCCCACGCATGGAGTCCCTGGTGGCGGCGCTCCCCACGGGCAGCGCGGCGGCGGCGGCGGCCGTCGGCGGGCTGCTGACGGCCGCCGCGCTCGCCGGGAGGGCTGGCGCCAAGAACAACCGCTCCACCGCGCCCCCAGGTCAGTCAGCCGACGGTGATCCCCCGCTCTCTAGTCTGGTTAATGCTTCTCCGGGGTCCCCGATCGCGTCCTGCTCCCTCACCCGCCCGGTTCCTTCTCGGCGCCGTTCATCCGTGGGGGTGACGGACGATTTCTAGAAGAAATTCCTTCGGCGTCTCGCGCAACCGAGCCCACTTTCTTTGTGCGTGCGAATAAATCCTTCCTGCCTGCGTTTCTTATCGTGGATTCTAATGCTGCTAGAAAAGAAATGTGTGATTTTGATGTCGTGTGCAGTGTATCTGGGCCACGACCGAATCAGCATTTTGGGCGTGCCTGAGGATAGTTTTAAGGTAGAGCTGTACTACTAACTTCTATGCCTAATTCTGTCCATTAGTGCCATCTGTATCTGAACCAAGTACTCGCCGTCCGTCCCGACCTCGTGTTCCGGCAGATTCTTTGTCTGACAATTAGAGATAATCTAAGAAATTGCAGGCGGTGTCGGGTTTAAAAGGAAAACCTCATAACTCATGACTCACTCAAGCATGAAGATGAGAGTTGGCAACCAAAGAGAGAGAGCCTCCAGACGTCTGTGACAAGAGATGGTATGGAATAGGGATAGCTCCAACTCCGCCGCCCTGCCCACCAAGCACCCCATGGTCCCGATGCATGGACACTGAACAATAGGGTGTGTATTTAAGCAAGGAAAGTGCTTTCTGAGCTCTCACAAAGAAAGCTGCACGAATGATAAGGAGCAAACAGTGCGTATTAGTGGCGGAATATATTCACTGAATCTGGCACTTTATGGCAGGACAGATAAGCATCAGCTATGATCTTGTTCAGCCTTTGCTACTTTATGGCAGAACAAATCATCAATTCTGATCTTGCTTGGCTGTTTATAGCTCTGACCTTCCACCAACTGACAAGCAACAAGTCAAGTGATGTATGTTTCTTCCTGACAGTTATGCAAGCAGTCGGCAGCCTTGCGATTTCCTACAGATCTTCCAAAAAAAAAGATTTCCATTTGGAGTGTCATATGGACTTTTAATATTTGTTCCTGCAAATATGTTGCTTGAAAAATTGATTTTTAATAATCTTAAAAAAAGGATAAACTGCTGAAAATGATCAGTCCCAAGCACATTCTTACATTTCAGTACCTTCTTAACCATTGTTGCCCAATGCACTGTCGCTCTCACAAAGAAAGCTGCATGTACAATAACGTGCAAACATTATGTAGTTAGTTGCAGAGACAATATGTTCACTAGATTTGCTACATGATCACCGAATACATAAAGAACGATTATGATCTAGAGCTGTTCATATCTCAGACCTTCCACCAACTGAAGCAGCAATTCTACTGATCTATTTTTCTTCCTGACAGTTATGCAAGCAGTCAGCAGTCTGGAGGATTCTATGTGCATTTTGACAGGGACTTCTGATATTTTATCCCTATGCAACAGCACTTACTGTAGCCTTGATTTTGCTTTTGGTTAAAAGGGTGAATGTTCTGAAATTCTGATCGTGCAATGCGGAAAAGGAGCATCCAGAAACTTTAGTACCTTTTTGAAATGGTTGCTCATGAAACAACTTTAGACAAGTTTTTTTGATGTGTTATGTTCCCTGGTTTTGCAGGTTTCTATTTCAATTTATCAACTGTCCAGAAACTGAAATTAAAGTATTTTGGAAAAACCTCAATATGGAGTTTTTAAATAGAACTAAGTAAATATTTTTACATCTTACCATAGTATTTCGTTGAAGTATAAGATAACTGAATAACGCTACCAAAGTCCAGGAATCTTCATGAATACACAAATAATTTATTCTTGTGACTTGATATTGTATGGGAAAACTATATTTGGGCAATCATGTGCTTAGTGCCACGAAGCAACTCAAGAATGACCAAGCCTTAGTTTACCAGGTTTAGCATTTACTGAACCTATTCTCTTATCATCTACTACAGCTTCATGACGAAACAGGGGTATTTCAAATTTTCAGTCTATGTCAGAACAAAAGGACTAAACCCTCAAGATCTTCCATTTCTTTCCATGCAGCTGTTCCTGGTTTACCAATTGTTGGCAATCTTCTTCAGTTGAAAGAAAAGAAACCCCACCAAACCTTTACAAAATGGGCTGAAATTTATGGGCCAATTTACACTATAAAGACAGGTGCTTCTTCTGCTGTTGTGCTCAATTCAACTGAAGTAGCCAAGGAGGTTAGTTGGAAGTTGTGTGTTTTCATCTTTTTAGTTCTGTTACACACATCTTTGTGAGTTATTGCGATACATTATTTTCCTGAGATTCAGGGAATTCGTGGCAAATGGACCTTTTGTGGTGTTACCATGATCGTTGCATCAGAAACTCTACGTTTTCAATTCTTGCCCTTCTAGTGTTTTTCCTTTCAATTTGACTTTCTAATGGTGATCTTAAAGCAAATATTTATAAGAGTTCTGTTCGCATCCTAAGATCATAGTTTAAAAGCTGAACTGATATTATTCCTGCTACAATGTTTCTCATGATGGATATAAGTCCGTCTTTAGTTATCCCTTTTGCTTAAAAGAATTATCAGGATAAAAGTTAAAGCACTATTTAATTTTGAACTCTGTATTAACACAGTTAAACTGAGACACAACTTAGTTTTTTAGGTATTCTATTAACATTCTTTCTTCTCAATGATTATGATTCCGTCTTTATAGGCAATGATTGCAAAATTCTCATCCATATCTACCCGAAAGCTGTCTAAAGCATTGTCAGTGCTCACTCACGACAAAACTATGGTTGCTACAAGTGATTATGGTGACTTCCACAAAATGGTCAAGCGTTATATCATGACAAGCATGCTGGGTACTTCTGGCCAGGTATAGGTAACAATTTAACATCATACGATTCTAAGAAGTGTTCTTGAGTGGCAACCACAATTTTATTAACTGTGGTCTAATAAGATGATGATTGCACAAACTTCAGAAAAAATTCAGGGACACAAGAAACATGATGGTTGATAACATGCTGAGCACTTTCCACACATTGTTAAATGATGATCCAAATGCTCCTTTGAATTTTCGGGAAGTTTTCACGAATGAGTTATTCAGATTATCCCTGATTCAGGTAAGTCTACCTTTAGTGTGGTTACTTATGCTGCTTCATAATTTTTAGTGGCATTCACACATACCTCGGTTAGAACTACCTTCTGTGTACGTATAAGGATGTTAAAACGGTTTGTTTATTAGTATTATATTTCTATAAATTTGAGATTGCCTATTGCAATTTCAGGCTTTAGGTGAGGATGTTAGTTCAGTCTATGTGGAAGAGTTTGGGAAGGATATATCAAAGGAGGAAATCTACCGGGCCACAGTAGTTGACATGATGATGTGTGCAATTGAGGTCGACTGGAGGGATTTCTTCCCATACTTAAGCTGGGTTCCAAATAGGAGTTTTGAAACAAGAGTACTGACTACAGAAGGTAGGCGAACAGCAGTTATGCGAGCCTTGATCAATCAGCAAAAGAAAAGAATTGCACGTGGAGAGGTAACAGAAAGGCATACTTCGACAGTTTGTTTAGAGAGAAAACAGAAATGTTATTCTTGAGTTTGTAAGTCAATAAACTGACTAGGATATTCTCCAATTTCAGACTAGGATATCACATCTAGACTTCCTGCTAGCAGAGAATACACTGAACGATGAACAATTGCTAATGCTTGTGTGGGAGGCAGTTATAGAAGCTGCTGATACTACTTTGGTCACTACTGAGTGGGCCATGTATGAGGTTGCAAAGCACCCAGAAAAACAGGTAA